>NC_084857.1:13499988-14099988 GCF_951802175.1 Populus nigra
GATTAGCTTTGCCCTCTCAATTGCTTAAAGTACTGCATTTTAAAAAACTGGTTAGTCATAACATGCATTGGATGATCTTGATTGTAATTATGTTTCCTCCATTGATAGATTTTCTAAGCTTGTTTTGACATGTGCATATTTTTTAATGTCATGCAGAATACAAGAGAGACAGCGTTTGCTCTAAGGAAGTTGCCTCTGGTCAAGGCCAAGAGGTATTTGGAAGATGTTATGGCTCACAAACAGGCAATTCCATTCCGACGTTTCTGTGGTGGAGTTGGGCGTACTGCACAAGCAAAGAACAGGCACTCTAATGGACAAGGACGATGGCCTGCCAAGTCTGCCAAGTTCATCTTGGATTTACTCAAGAATGCCGAGAGCAATGCTGAGGTACATCTATCTTCTTATTTGTCTACACTTTCTCATCATCTACTGCTTGCCATTTTACTGACATTACTTGTTTTTCCAGGTCAAGGGTTTGGATGTGGATGCACTCTACATTTCTCACATCCAGGTGAATCAGGCACAGAAGCAGAGACGTCGTACTTATCGGGCGCATGGAAGAATTAATCGTAAGCTTGTTTTGATTAGATTCGTATTAGTTAATCTTACAAGTACATTTCCATCTGTATTCACAGGAATCTTTTTTTTCCTTTACAGCTTACATGTCCAGCCCTTGCCACATTGAGTTGACTTTATCTGAAAAGGAAGAGCCAGTTAAGAAAGAGGTAAATTCATTTCTTTCTAATTGGTAGATGATTTAATTAATCTACTAGTGTTTTTTGGACCTTTCTAATTCTTTGTACTTGTATTGCAGCCTGAGACCCAGCTAGCAACCAGCAAGTCAAAGAAGTCTCAAGCCTCCTCTTGAGTGGCGATCTTAGTTCAGTGTGGATCCCCTTTTGATTTCTGTGTTTTTTTCTTAAGAAGGATTTTGTTGCGTATCTTATAGAATGATCAGATTTTTAGATGTATTGGACATCTTGTATGTTGATTTTGAACTATGTTTAGTTCCTTGTTCTATGAGAAATGTCTTGGCGAGTTTATTTGAAGTCTATTTTCATCACGGTTTGATATCGTAAATTGACAAATAGTCCTTGATAATGGTAATGATCGGCCGTTTGTGAACCACCCTGTAGTTTTCTATCCCTGATGTGTGCCCACAGGAGTGAGAAACCAGTTTCGATTTGAAAATTATCCAGACTGGCAGGCTTATGACCCCTTGTTGTGGTAGTTGTATTCATCAAAGTGTCCTTGTTGACCTGATGTGCTCAAACGAATCGAAGTTTTTTATACCATTGAAAATCTGTTTTCGTACAAAGGTGGCTTCCTGCCCCCATTAGAATATAGAGTGAACTAGATTATTTACAGTCCCGTGTTCAGCGGTGAGCCGGGGGGGGAAAGTCGGTGATGCAATCGGCATAAGCCTTATTGAGCAAAAAAATATTGATAAAACAATAAGGCAATGAAACTAAAATTCAAACAAATCAAATATGAAAGAACAAAATTTTTTTAAAAAAAGCCTGATTTGAGCTGACTTGAATGAGAATGCTAAATATGACAATTTGATATTTGTAAACTTGAGTGAGCTTGAGATAAGTTAATATAAATTAACAAAAGGTAAACGACATGATTGAAATAAGAAAATAAACAAGAAGTAAAAGTTGAAGTGCAATTCCAAACATCTAAAATAAATAAATAAAAAGACAAAAAATCTAAACAAATCTAGCAAGTTAACCAAACTCTGCAATTTAAATCATGCAATGAGATAACCCGATATAAAAAAAAGAAATATTATAAAAACTAAATCTTAAAACAACATAATGTTGAATGACATAACATTAAAGATATTAAATTAAAAAAGAAAACCAAGCCAACCCACTTATGATCTAAGTGATGAGATTGTGATAAACGAATAGAAAGCAAACTAAAAAAAATTATGAAGCCTAATATAAAAAAAACCTCAACTTTAAAGGATAGAACTAAAAAATAAAATTAATTCTCAATATATATAATGTTGAAAGATGAAATTAAAAAAAATATTAATTAAAATAATTTGTCAAAGTAAATTCGACAAATAAAAACAAATAAAAAAACCCAAGATAACCCGGGTCAGTTTGGAAATTCACAAAAAATCCTATAGAAAGAAGATAAAAAAAAGAGCAGGGTGTAATAACTAATAATGTAAATGTTGAAGGATAAATGAAAAAAAAATGAATTTAAAAAAAGAAAAAAAATAGGCAAACATTCTAAACTTGGACTATATCTTAAATTCATAACCCATGAAATCTAAACTCAGCTGAATTAAGAAGTTAAATTCCAAACTAAATTAATATTGAATGATGCAATCATAAAAAAAAAATTAGGCAAACAAAATTCAACAAAGAATGATAAATAAAAATATTCGAGATAACCTGGGTCATTTTAAAAATTAATGAAAAGTTATACATAAAGCAAATAAGTAAAAATAACAAAGCTCAGTCTGTAGTTGAATAAATGATAAAGCTGAAAAAACACAAAGTTAATGAAAGAAAGAAAAAACTAAGCAAACTCAGACGAACCTCTTAAACGTAAGCTAGTCTTTAGAACTTGTAACCGAGAAATTCTAGACTCAGACTCATTCAAGAAGCTGAATTCCTAACTAATTTGATATTGAAAGATGAAATTAAAAAAATATCAATTTAAAAAGTTTGCCAAAGTAAAAATTAGCAATCAAAATAATGAGGATCACTTTAGATAGGAAAAAAAAACCATGATGATGATGAAATTGTAAAAAAAAAAATCAATTAAAAAAATTATCTCAAATAAAAAAAACAGCAATCAAAAGAATGATAATTAAATTTAAATGGTTAAAAAAATGAATAAGGATAAAATTAAAAAGACATTCTAATTCTATAAATTATTCCAAATAAAAAAAATATTCAAAACAATATGAATTTAATATGAAAGAAAAAAAATTAAAGGGGTTGCTTTTAAGTTTTTAAAGGGCAAGGCAAAAATCTAGCGAGGGGGAGATGAAGGAAAAAAGAAAAGAAAAGGTTGGTTAGTGTAAAAAAGAAGAGACTGTATGGAACACGTGCCGCCTCGTCACGGAAGAGATGTCAAGACAATTTAAACACATTCGTGAAAGGCGATGTTTGGTGATCGGACGAGACTCCTCACGCGCCTTTTGAATGGTATTGGAGCCGTCCATTGTTACACCTGCCAACAAGTTTTTTTTTAAATAATATTTAATAAATACTAAATTACCAAAATTCCCCCAAGTCACCTTGATATTAAAAAAAAAAAACACAGTAAAAGGACCAAAAAGGCCCTGGAGAAGAGTTTAGTGAATTTTGTCTTTAAGGATAATAAAGTTATCTTATTGGTTTTAAAAAATAAAAAAACCTAAAATAACCCTGGACATAAGTTAAGTAATCTTTTTTATTTGAGGGGTAAGTAAGTAATTTTATAGTAAAAAAAATAAAAGACTAACCTATCTCTGTATAATTTGAAAATATGATAATTATATCATGATGAAAAAGATCATCATAGTGAAACAATCATGTTATTTTTAATAATAATTTGAAGATTTTTTAATTCTAAAAACAATTTTTTAATTCTATTATTGCAAGAAATAGTATTCTTCGACTTGTTGCACAATGAAAAAACGCTAGGAGTCTTATGTTTTTGTTAATAAGGTTGCCAAAGAGGATTTTTTATTTTTCAATGTGAACTACGATGTTGTTTGATTAAATATGTGTCAATCCTATGCTCTTATGTATCTTAGATTCAACCATCCAACGTATTAAAAATCCTAGAAATAGGATTCATTTGTATCTGAAAGGATAAATTGGTCAATTAACACACAAAACTAAAATAATTGATGAATTGATATAAAAACAAAAAGTTTTGGCGAAATAATATAGTTTGATAAAGTTGTGCTTTAGAAGTGTGCCATTTCCTGCATGTCGCTATTCTTAAACACGACATGATCAAACAATGCTATTTCTAACTCAACTAGTTGATCGGTTTGTAATGGTTAGTGAAACCGGTTGATCGGTTCTGAAAATAATAAGAAAAATCTCAAAAATGCCAAAACCAGAAGCCTTGGAAAGATTTTTGATATCTAAAGATTTAATGGTCCGCATATAAACGCAATGGCTACTATAGAGAAAACAACCTTCGCTACTATAGAGAAAACAACTTTAAAAAACTTATGTAAAAATTTGAGCACGATCCAACGGTCGGATAAAAAGTTATGGTTTTTTTGAACTGTTAGTTTAGTCTGGCACAACCAGACCTTCTTTTGGATCTTAGACCTGTCCCACTAGTGCATAAATGTATCTAATAGGCCATTTACGTAATCTGTTTAAGGCAAATCCTTATTTAATCATGACAGACTCACACCTAACTATTCAAAATCACACACTACTATGTAAAAAATAACTTTTTAATATTTTAATTGGAGTTTATTTTTTGACTTACAAGTTGGGCAAAGACATTTTTGACTCATAAATATATTTGGAAGAGAAACTTCATAAAATTATGGTTTTTGAATGAAATGATTGACCGATTAATACAATTAGATCTAACGAATCAATCAATTAAGACATAAAATTAAAATTTAACCATATTACACTTTAAAAATACGACATCATCAAACTATACTATTTCACCGTAATTTAAATCGAGTTACTGTTCCAAGGTTACTCGCAGAGTGGAGGACGGCAACATTTGACGAGAAAAAACAAGAAGAATAACTCACTAACATGTACAGTGACAATCATTATAAACTAATATCAATTTTTAAGTTTCTTTATTTGTGAAAATTTAATTATAAAATATTCGTGCATGCATCATTACCTGGTTGGTGGTAATCTTGAGAGGCTGTGGTCTTTAGCACCAAATTGTACTTGAGTTCGAGTCCTAGAGATCACTGACTCCTTCTCATACCAAGAAAAGATATCCATTAAGTTAATGTCTTCCTCTTTGCTTAATTGTCGTGACTTCCTATTTTTTGATTTGTAAAGTTACAACATTCTTTATAAAACTATATTTAAAAAATCATAAAAAAACCCCTGTAAAAAACAATCTATTCAACTTCAGTAAAGAGGAAGAACATAATTATATTTTAAATTTTTTTTATATATTTTTAGGTGTATAAAAATTCTCTAAAAAATTAATATATTTCCACTAATACTAAATATATATAATACATATATCAGAAATATTTTTTCTCTTTAATACTATCCAGACAACATTAAGCTTTAGCCCCTTCTCTTCATTATAAAGAGACTCATGAGTTATTAATAGACCATGAATCCTTTAACCTGAAAGGTTCATAATCTCCATTCTATGTTATATATTTATTTCCAGAGTCTTTCTACAACATTATTGAATTTTCTCTCAAAAAATCACTATCTTAATCATTAGAGAGTTCTCAAATTCATCGAAAGAGATATTTTACAGGTACTAGACACTCATTTCTAGCTACATTGGCTATGAAGAATAAAACAAATTTTTCATAACAAAAAAATTAACTGAATATCCAAAACATAAACCTTATCCCCAACTTATTTGAATTTTCTATGACATCATCAATTTAGTTAACCAACAATTTAGTTTTTGTTGATCCTTTACACATATTGAGGGGGTCTCTCACCTCATTTTTAACATTTATCATCATCATATTATTTTAATTATAGAGAGATAATTTTAATTTTTAATATAAAGTTTGAATTTTTATCCTATGACCTGTAAAAGATTTTTATGATTTTATGTAAAAATTGAAGTCAATTTTATTATTTTATGATTAATTGATGAGGATGTAGTTTTTTTAGTTTAGATTTTATTTTTATAAAATTAATAATAAAAAAAATTGAATTGGTTATCCAGAGGGTACAGACAAGTAAAAGAAATCCTTTACTTGACCTGCTTCAATTAAGTCAGAATCGAAAATGAATTATAAATTTAAATACTTCAAATTCAAATTAAAACAAGTAAAGTAAAATCTAATTAGAAGGATAGAGTTGTATCATGCACTTTTGAGAGTAAGAAATCCATGGTTAATAAGAGAAAATCCAATGCCAAACCATGGAATATTGAATTTAAAAATTATCTATTCTTCCCATGAAAAATGATGTATCTCTGGTCTTTTCTTTTCGTGTTTATTTAACATTCGATAGTTCTTATTTTTTAAATTAGTTTTTATTTAAAAAAAATATTTAAAAAATATTTTTTTAAATTAAAAATAAATTGTTTTATTAAAAAATATTATTTTAATATATATTCAATTAAAAAATACATTTAAAAAACATATGCATTCCATTATTAAACAATCATTCTCCCTGTGCAAGATCCGACAAAGACCAATTGATGGTTCATTCGTTTGAAATATGTTGTACAGATGGTGCTTTTTCATTGAAAGACTCAATTTTAAATGAATCAAAATCGAATTAGGTCAATTTTGAATTTTTTTAATTGAAGAATTTGTTGATTTAAAAGACGGAAAGGTTCAACCCATTTATTTATTTATTTTGCATTTTTTTTTATCAGGAATGTAATGATTTCATTGAACAGATAATAGCGAAAAAAAACATTTAATAGCAAACTCTTTATATTTCAAAGAGATAAAAGAAGAGAGAGAATAAAACGGAATATGTGTTTTCTTAAAAAAGAAGTAAGACCGGCCCATCTTGTTTAACACTGCAGAACAGGGCAGAGAGAGAGAGAGAGAGAGAGAAGAAGGTCAATCAGTCAGTCGGCAGTGACAGCATTTTGGATTTTTTCTTCAAATTAGTAAAGTAAATTAAAAGTTTTTACTAAAATAACATATTTTAAAAAAATACTTGATAAAATAAAATATTCTAAATGTGGCAACAGAGTTATCACATTTTATAACAGACATTTAAATATGTTTTTTTTAAAGTATGATAAATATTAATCAATTTGATGATAATAGTTTTATGAATTTTATGAGTAAAAACTCATAAAATATTCTATAATTTTATGAATTTTTCTTTCAAATATATTTTATGAGTAAAAAATTATATCTTTATTTAACTTGTAAATTAAAAAATAAACTTAAATTAAAATCTTAAAAAGTTAGTGTTTACGTAATATTTTTTACGGGTGATTCTGTGTAGTCAAATGTGATTATGTCATAATTAGATAAGGATATGCTCTAGATAGATTATATAAATAACTTAACAAATATATTTATAGATCAATGGAAACATGTCTAGGCTTGGAAAGGGATTTGATTGCGTCAGATCAGAATGATGACTCAAAAAGACCATAACTTTTGATATAATCATTAAATCACGTTTAAATTTTTACACAAATTTTTAAAGATCATTTTTCTCATAATAGTCACTATATCATTATACTAAATTATACTAACTGTCAAATCTTTAGATGCAAAAAATCTTACTAAGATCCCGGTTTTGACAATTTTGTTATTTTTGGATTTCATACCTTATTTTGCTATAGACAAAAGTGGTTCCAAGGTAATTTTCATTTCCAAGCTAATCCAGCATGTTGTAATTGCATTATATATTTATGTTATGATCAATAACTTGCTTATTATCACAAATTAAATAAAGTTCTTATCACAAACTGAATATATTACGAAAGGTTTTTTTTTCAGTCATTCATATGGTTTACTCTTTATTAGTTTCCAGTTTCTGAACTAGTCGGAAAGAACATTCTTCTTTACTTCTCAGCTCAACGGCGCCGTCCCCGTCGTGCCTTTTTACCCAAGCTAATTGAAGCACACCACACTAAAGCAAAAGACAATGCATTTGAGGTGATCTTCATCTCACGTGACCTCAATCAATTCGGCTTTGATGAGTTCTATTCAGAAATGCCCTGGTTAGCCCTTCCATTTGTGATGTAAGGAACCGAATTCTGAGGCGGAAATTCAAAATTCAAGGCATCCCTGCAGCTGTAGCCATCGGCCCAAGAGGCCGGACCATGCATTACTAATTAAGGAAGCTCGGATGCACTTGACAGCTTACGGGGCGGATGCTTTTCCAGTCAATGAGGCGAACATCTAAAGCAACTGGAGGAGGAGCTTGAGGAACAGGCAAAGGGGTGGCCAGAGAAAGTGAAACACGAACTTCATACTGGGCATGAGCTTATACGTACTAAACGCAAAGCATATATATTTGCAATGGCTGTCGGGAAACAGGATATAGTTGTTTTTTCTATTGCGAACAATGTGTCTTTGATTTTCACCCCAAGTGTGCTCTGAAGGAAGATGAAAATACTGGAACTGAAAAGGGAAAGGAAGGATGGATCTGCGATGGAGATGTCTGCCGCAGAGCTTACGCAGGCATGCGCTCCTTGTATCTGGTTTTGTGGGCTTTCTGCTGTAACAAGTACGTAATGTAAGATGTTTGTTGCATGTGTGGGAAGATCGTGGATGCCTTTATGACATTCATCTTTGTATCTATAGTTTTTAGTTAGTTATAATTAACAGGTTGGGTTTTATTCATTTACCTCCATTTTTTTACTTTGTTATAATCAAGGTTTCATCCTTATATCTTCAGATGTTAATGGTTCATTATAATCATCAGGTTAAGTTTTTTCGTCCAATATTTAGTTTAGATAACTACTAGGTTGAATTCTTTTTAATTTAATTTTAGTTTTTGTAGGTTGTTTCTCTATTATGTGAGGATTCATAAGAATAACTTGGATCCATTGTAATAAAAGCTAAAAAAAGACCCTGAAAAGCAAGGACTATAAAAAATCTTAATTGAAGTAATTTCGGTTTGAACCAGTTTTAAAATAAAAAAATTGAACTAAGTCAAATATGGTATGTTTAAACCGATTTCAAGTTCAAAACCTTAAAAGACTAAACTTTCAATGTAGTGTCTTTTTTTTAATCCAAAACCAAACCAAATAAAAAATAATTACATTTATTGTCAATTTAAAAAACTCATAAACTAGTTTAAAAATATAAAATTTAACTCAATTTTTTTTTTAATTTTAATTTAACCTGATTTAATCATGTCAGAATTGAATAATAAATTTGAATATTTTAGATAGAATAATTAAGTTAAACTCAAAACCAACTTATTTTATTACCTTCCATTAATTATTGTTAAATGAGAAATTCAAACATGCTTTGCATATTTAGCAAAGGAGAATGACAGAATGACATAATTGTGTTGTACACTTTTGAGTGTGGAAAAGTCAACTCAATTTGGTACTAGTTAACCACACCTAGTTGAAAATGAACAAGAAATTTTTAGTATAATAAGAAAAACAAGAAATCATTTAATTAAGTTTGTACTTTCCATTCAAAAATATCTTTAGTAACAATGCTGAAATACTTGATGAAAGATTTTCTCATAAAGTATTTTTCAATATGTATAAATTCAATAATAAAATTTTTTTTTGAATAAAAATAACTTTTATTTAAAAAATTAAATTTTATAAAAACCCGATTACATAACTTGAAATTTAGACATTAAAGGTTAAGTCTATATCCAAAGAGTTTATTTTGCTAAACTTTGATATAATAAAAAAATTTCCTTACAATATCACATCTTGAAATACATATTAAATTAATTCAATTGTTATAATCATCAAAACTATTAAAATCATAAGTACCAGAGATCTTTAGACTAATACTAATTAAAATAATTCCAACTTTGTCGAGTTTCAAACATGAAAAGGTAGGAATTCCGCACGAGACAAGAACACAAGACAAATCAATTAAATAAATTATAATAATAGGACTTAGTTTTCGATCAAAGAAGAGAGAGATTGTGATTTTTAGAGAGAGAAAGTAGGATAAAAAAGAGTGTGTGAATGTGTGATTTATCATTTGATTAGTTTTTTTTATATATTATATATAAAGGTAATTTAAATATTTTGTTATTTTTAAAATTTTTATTTGATCAAGGATGTAAAGTATAATTTTTAAAAGTATTAGGATAAAGTGAAACATAATTAAATCATAGGAGGTTTTTTTTTTGTAATTATCTCTTAATAAATTAAGAAACCTAGAATTCAGATCATAAAAAAAAGAGTGATTTTGAGTTTTTTTTTTAGATTTGTTTGTTTTTGCATTTCAGAAGCGTTTTTGAAAAAAATTAAATTTTTTTAATGTTTTATTTGCTTCAAATTCATTTTTTTAAATGTTTTTAGATAATTTTGATGTGTTGATGTTAAAAATAATTTTTTAAAAAATATTATTTTAATATATTTCTGAGTAAAAAATACTTTAAAAAATAATCGCTAAAACATAAAAAAAGAAAAAGAAATGAAGATAGAATTGGAATACTAAAAAATTAAAAAGAGAGAAATAATAAAAAAAAAGAATATGTTTTTTCTTTTTCTTTTTAAAAATAAAAAAGCAAAAGGAGGCGTGTAAAGCACGCGGGAAAGCATGTTTAGTAGGCTTGCTGTGCAAGTAACTTAAAAGGAACCTTAGTACCTTAACCAGTTGGTCTCCATACATAGCATTTGGAATCGGCGATTGTTCTAGCCTTTTCAGTAGTTCATCACTTAACAATGGCCAACGAAGACGTTTCGCACGACCTTTCATCGCTTCTTTCGTCGGAAGAGAGGGACTTTCTCATCCGCAACAATAGTGACCAGGTACTGCTTTTAGCTTATGGATTTCTGTTTTTCTCGTAATTAAGATGGATATCATGTTCAAATTAGAGTGCGAGCCTTGCTGAAGAACAATTTTATGACCAATTTCTAGAGCTTTTATGATTAAGAAAAGCTTCAATTTTTGTTTACCCTCTTAATTCAAGGGCTGATGTTTTTTTTCTGATTATGCTCCACACTAATTTTAGGTTAGGGTCAGCAATTTGGTTGGGAAGATTGTGGGATTCTATTTCTCTGGTTCATGGTGCGGGCCGTGCTGTAATTTCACTCCGTTGTTGGTAGAAGTCTATGAACAGCTTGTTAGCAAGTGGAAGACAAACAATGTCCCACCATATGCAAGTGGGAATACCTAATCTCCCACTTGGCACATGGTAGACACAAGCGGTGGGCATAAATCATGGCATGATTTATGCCCTTCACTCTTCTAGCTTAATATATATGTATGCTCAGTGAAGAGCTGGTGTGTTGGTGTGTGAAGAACGCAGAAAAGAGTGAAAACACAGAGAGAAAAACGTGAGAGAGAGAGCTTGAGTTGAGTAGAGAAGATTTCTCCTCCTCCTTGTTTTGTTGTTTGTATTGTTTCTAAGCTTGATTAATACAAACCAGTAGCTCCGTGGAGTAGGCAAGTTGCCGAACCATGTAAATTTGTGTGTTTGAGTTCTGGAATTGCCCAACAACTGGTATCAGAGCTTGTTCTTGAAAAAGAGGGTGTTTGATCCAAACTCAAAAATCAAAGTTCTCAAAACGTGTTTTTGACATTACCATCGCGTAGAGGAAGAAGAGACAAATTCACTGGTGAAAACCCGGCGAAGAACAGACGTCCTGCATGCCCGCACGCGCCCACACGCGCCGACGACAGCACTGCCCACGCGCGACCACTCGCGCCACGCTCTCCACGCGTCGTCTTCACCCGATTGTCTGCAACTGAACCGGGTTGACCCGCCACGCCAGCAGCCAGTTAGCAGCCACGCCCGTAATCCTGCACAGTCAGCCGCCACGTCATCAGACCAGCCAGCAGACGCGTCATCACCTGCCACGTCAGCCGAAATTACGCGTGCATTTGACATGTCAGCACAAAGTGGGTCCCGGGTGGCCTACGTGGATGCCACGTCATCTGGACACGTCAGCAAACGTGAGTTTTGATCCAGTGCGTCGCAGACACTATTCTGGCATGACACGCGGCTTCATCTGCACCGTCCGTTGATCCAAAACTTTGATTGTTAAAATCTGAGCCATCCGAAGTCCGATTGGGGTGATCTCAGTGTCGTTTCCAATAGTTTTGGCCGTTCCGGACACATCTGTAAGGTCAGATTTGACAAATTCAAATAGGAGAAACAATAAAAATGGCAGATGAAATAAAGGCTGCGGGAATTGAAAAATTTGATGGATCAGATTTTGGATATTGGAAAATGCAAATTGAAGACTATTTATATGGGAAGAAACTTTATCTTCCTCTGTTGGGGAGCAAACCAGAAAATATGCCAGAAGAAGATTGGTTGCTTCTTGATAGACAAGTTTTGGGTATTATCCGGTTATCTTTATCAAGAAGAGTTGCTCACAATGTTACAAAAGAAAGATCCACTGCAAGACTGATGGAAGCCCTGTCTGGGATGTATGAGAAGCCCTCAGCAAATAACAAAGTGCACCTGATGAAGAAGTTGTTCAACTTGAAGATGACAGAAAGCACCTCTATTACACAGCATCTCAACAACTTCAATACTATCACAAATCAATTGTCATCTATAGAGATTGAGTTTGATGATGAGATCCGTGCACTCATTTTACTAGCTTCACTTCCAAGCAGTTGGGAAGGTATGAGGACAGCTGTGAGCAACTCAGCTGGAAAATCCAAACTGAAATATGATGACATCCGAGACTTGATTTTAGCTGAAGAAGTGCGAAGGAAAGACTCAGGTGAAAGTTCAAGTTCAGGATCAGCTCTCAACATTAACACTCGAGGGAGGAGACAGGATAGAGGTTTATCCAGAGGCAGATCCAAATCAAGATACAGAAGTAAAAGCAAGTTCGGACCCAGAAAGCAGGTTGAATGTTGGAATTGTGGCAAACCTGGTCATTTCATGAGGAATTGCACAAAACCGAAAAAACCTGAAGCTGACTCTGCAAACGCTACCACAGATGAGGTGCAAGACGCTTTGATTCTTGCTGTACAAAGTCCAATTGATGATTGGATTCTTGATTCTGGTGCTTCATTCCACTGTATACCACACCATGAGATGATGCAAAACTATGTTGCTGGAGATCACGGTGTAGTCTATCTGGCCGATGGACAACCAATGAAGATTGTGGGTATAGGAGAAGTGCAGATCAAGACAATGAATGGATCTACATGGAACTTGCAAAATGTAAGGCATGTTCCTGGACTAAAGAAGAAGCTGATCTCAGTCGGACAACTTGATGAGAGTGGTCATTCAATCCTTTTTTCTGGAGGTATATGGAAGGTATCAAAGGGAGCAATGGTTTTGGCTCGTGGAAAGAAAACCGGCACCCTGTATATGACCATAAGATTTGCAGACATTATTGCCTCTACTGAAGCAGAAGATCAAGCACAGCTATGGCACTATAGACTCGACCATATGAGTCAAAAGGGGATGAAGATACTTCAGTCGAAGGGAAAACTGCCAGAGCTTAAAAATGTTGATCTAGACATTTGTGAAAGCTGTGTTCTTGGAAAACAGAAGAAGCTTAGTTTCTTAAAGGTTGGCAGGGCCTTAAGACCAAGAAAGCTAGAACTAGTGCACACAGATTTATGGGGATCGTCTCCAGTGGCATCTCTTGGAGGTTCTCGGTATTACGTAACTTTCATTGATGATTTCAGCTGAAAGGTATGGGTCTACTTTCTAAAAAATAAATCTGATGTGTTCGAAACATTCAAGAAGTGGAAGGCTATGGTTGAGAATGAATCAGGTTTAAAGTTGAAATGCTTAAGATCTGATAATGGAGGTGAATACATTGATGGAGGTTTCAAGGAGTATTGCGCTGTTAATGGTATCAGAATGGAAAAGACCATTCCAGGCACACCACAACAGAATGGCATTGCTGAAAGAATGAACCGGACCATCAATGAACGAGCTAGAAGCATGAGGCTGCATTCAGGGCTACCTCAAACATTCTGGGCTGACGCAGTTCATACTGCAGTTTACTTGCTCAACCGTGGACCATCAGTTCCTTTGGAGTTCAGATTGACCGAGGAAGTATGGAGAGGAAAAGAGGTACAACTTTCTCATTTAAAGGTCTTTGGGTATGTTTCCTATGTGTATATAGATTCTGATGCTCGCAACAAGCTAGATGCCAAATCCAAGAAATGTTTCTTCATTGGCTATGGAGATGAAGAATTTGGATTTCGGTTCTGGGATGATCAGAACAGAAAGATTATCAGAAGCAGGAACGTGATCTTCAATGAGAAAGTTTTCTACAAAGACAGATCAAGTGTAGAAACAGATATGGCTGATTCAGATATAAGTCCATAAAAATCTGAATTCATAAGATTAGAAGGCCTTCCTGATGTTACCGAGCTGAACAAAACTCAAGAGTCTTTACAAGACGATTCAAGCACATCTGTACCCACCACTACACAAGAAGATGCAGAGCCAAGTGAACCAATTGTTTATGTTCGCAGGTCTTCAAGGACTGTAAAGCCCCCACAACGGTTCACACTTCTACTGAATTATATTTTGCTGACAGATGGTGGTGAGCCGCTAAGTTATGAAGAATCCTTACAAGATGGAAACTCAAGCAAGTGGGAGTTAGCCATGAAGGATGAAGAACAAGACTTGGGAGCTAACCACACTGCCTGAAGGAAAGAAGGCTTTGCAAAACAAGTGGGTTTACAGAGTAAAGACTGAGCATGACGGAAGCAAACGGTTCAAGGTAAGACTTGTTGTAAAAGGGTTTCAACAAAAGAAAGGGATTGACTACTCTGAGATATTTTCTCCAGTTGTGAAGCTCACAACAATCAGAGTTGTTCTGGGGATAGTAGCAGCAGAGAATTTACATCTTGAACAATTAGATGTAAAAACAGCCTTTCTTCACGGAGAATTGGAGGAAGACATTTACATGCAACAACCAGAGGGGTTTGAAATACAAGGAAAGGAGAAACAAGTCTGCAAGCTAAAGAAAAGCTTATACGGCTTGAAGCAAGCTCCAAAACAGTGGTACAAGAAGTTTGATAACTTCATGTGTAGTTCGGGATACACAAGATGCCAGGCTGATCACTGTTGCTATGTCAAACATTTTGACAACTCCTACATCATTCTACTATTATATGTGGATGATATGTTGATTGCAGGATTCAACATTGAGGAGATTGACAAGCTGAAACAACAATTGTCAAAACAGTTTGAAATGAAGGATCTGGGAGCTGCTAAACAAATACTTGGCATAAGAATCATCAGAGATCAAGACAAAGGCATACTAAAGCTTTCACAAACAGAGTATGTTAAGAAGGTTCTCAGCAGGTTTAGTATGGATAATGCTAAACCAGTAAGTACACCTCTAGGGAATCATTTCAAGCTCAGCAAAGACCAGTCACCACAAACTGAGCTAGAATGTGGATACATGGATAAGATTCCATACGCCTCAGCTATCGGCTCTTTGATGTATGCTATGGTCTGTACCAGACCAGACATTGCCCATGCAGTGGGAGTTGTAAGCCGATATATGAGCAATCCTGGAAAGCAGCATTGGGAGGCGGTGAAATGGATCATGAGATACTTAAAAGGTTCATCAGAGGCATGTCTCACCTTCACAGCTGGTGGTTTGAAACTTGAAGGTTTTGTAGACGCTGATCTAGCAGGAGATGTTGATAGCAGAAAGAGCACTACAAGATATGTATATACTCTAGGAGGTACTGCTGTTTCCTGGAGTTCTACCTTGCAAAAGATCGTCGCTCTTTCAACAACAGAAGCTGAATATGTTGCAGTCTCAGAATCTGCAAAAGAGATCGTATGGCTGCAGAGTTTTCTGAAAGAATTGGGCAAGATGAATGGAAATGGTACTTTGTATAGCGACAGTCAGAGTGCAATCTTCCTTGCCAAGAATCCAGCATTTCACTCCAGGACTAAGCATATTCAGATCAAATATCACTTCATCCGACAATTGCTAGATGAGGAGCAACTACTGCTAGAAAAGGTCTGCGGAAGCAAGAATCCAGCTGACATGTTAACCAAAGGAGTTACACTTGATAAACTGAAGTTGTGCAAAACTTCAGTTGGTCTTCAAGGATAAAAGATGATTTCATTGTTTGTCTCCAAGTGGGAGATTGTTAGCAAGTGGAAGACAAACAATGTCCCACCATATGCAAGTGGGAATACCTAATCTCCCACTTGGCACATGGTGGACACAAGCGGTGGGCATAAATCATGGCATGATTGATGCCCTTCACTCTTCTAGCTTAATATATATGTATGCTCAGTGAAGAGCTGGTGTGTTGGTGTGTGAAGAACGCAGAGAAGAGTGAAAACACAGAGAGAAAAACGTGAGAGAGAGAGCTTGAGTTGAGTAGAGAAGATTTCTCCTCCTCCTTGTTTTGTTGTTTGTATTGTTTCTAAGCTTGATTAATACAAACCAGTAGCTCCGTGGAGTAGGCAAGTTGCCGAACCACGTAAATTTGTGTGTTTGAGTTCTGGAATTGCCTAACACAGCTATCATCCAAAGGGGACTTTGAGGTGGTCTTCATTTCTTCTGACGGAGACGATGAATCATTCAACACATACTTCTCCGAAATGCCATGGCTTGCTATTCCCTTCTCTGATACGGAGACCCGCCTACGTCTTAAGGAAGTATTCGAAGTAAGAGGAATCCCTCGTCTTGTCATTTTTGATACGAATGGCAAGGTTTCATGCGATGATGGAGTCAGCACTGTCATGGAACATGGCGTGGATGGGTATCCGTTCAACCTTGATAGACTGAATTTCCTGAAAGTGCAAGAAGAGAATGCTAAGAAGAATCAAACCATAAGCTCTATCTTGGTTTCCAGCTCACGTGATTATGTGATTTCAAATGATGCAAAAAAGGTAGATGGTTCATTCAAATAGCTAGTTTTGAAATTGAATTGATGATGCCATAATTCACATTTTTGCTATCTGTAATGGCAGATCCCTGTGCTGGACCTTGAAGGGAAATTGGTTGGCTTGTATTTTTCAATCCATACGATGTGCTGTGAATTCACTCCAAAACTAGTGGAATTGTATAAGACGCTCAAGGAAAAAGGAGAGAACTTTGAAGTAGTCCTAATATCTCTAGACGACGAAGAAGAAGACTTCAAAGAGAGTTTTGAGACAATGCCTTGGTTGGCATTGCCATTTAATGACAAGAGCTGCGAGAAGCTAGTGCGGTATTTTGAACTTAGCACCATTCCTAATCTTGTCATAATTGGCCAAGATGGGAAGACTTTGAACCCAAATGTAGCTGAACTAATCGAAGAACATGGTATTGAAGCGTACCCATTTACACCGGAAAAGCTTGACGAGCTAGCTGCAATAGAAAAGGCAAAACTGGAATCGCAGACGCTTGAATCAGTTTTGGTTAATGGGGAAAATGATTTTGTGATTGACAAAAGTTGCTCCAAGGTAATTTTTTTGTTGTATGCTAACCTCGCATGTTGTTATTGCATTACTTTCAATAACTTTCTTATTATCACTAATTGAATTCATTAGCAAAGGTTTTTTTTTTATCATTCAAGTGGTTTGTTCTTATTAGGTCCCAGTGTCTGAACTAGTTGGAAAGAACATTCTTCTTTACTTCTCAGCTCAATGGTGCCCTCCATGTCGTGCCTTTTTACCCAAGCTAATTGAAGCATACCACACAATTAAAGCAAAAGGCAACGCATTCGAGGTGATCTTCATCTCAAGCGACAGCGATCAATCCACCTTTGACGAGTTCTATTCAGAAATGCCTTGGTTAGCCCTTCCATTTGGTGATGGAAGGAAACAAATCCTGTCTCAGAAATTCAAAATTCAAGGCATTCCTGCAGCTGTAGCGATTGGCCCAAGTGGGCAGACCATTACCAAGGAAGCTCGGGTGCACTTGACAGCTTACGGGGCAGATGCTTTTCCATTTACCGAGGAACATCTAAAGCAATTGGAGGAGGAGCTTGAGGAAAAGGCAAAGGGGTGGCCAGAGAAAGTGAAACACGAACTTCATACTGAGCATGAGCTGATACGTACTAAACGCAAAGCATATATTTGCGATGGCTGTGGGGAAACAGGAAATAGGTGGTCTTTCTATTGCAAACAATGTGACTTTGATCTTCACCCCAAGTGTGCTTTGAAGGAAGATGAAGATACTGGAAGTGAAAAGGGAAAGGAAGGATGGAACTGCGATGGAGATGTGTGCCGCAGAGCTTAAGCGGGCAAGCGCTCCTTGTATCTGGTTTTATGGGCTTTCTGCTGCAATAAGCGTGTGATGTAAGGTGTTTGTTGCATGTGTGTGAGGATGTGGATGTCTTTCCTGTTATTGATATGTAATTAAGAGGTGTGTTGCTGAAGGATTTTCATGTCCTGTATTTCGATACGAAGAATAAATAACCGGATTGGCTAAGTTTATGTGAATCCTGTGACCCATTTGAAACTTGGGAATCCATGGTTGCTTGTTGTTCTCAAATCTCCATCACTTGTTATGAGGTTTTCGTCATTCGTAGAGGAAAATGCTTATCAGTCCTGTCAAAAAATTGGGAAGAGGTGGCATGCATGGTTCCATTGTGCCACTCTCTTTGTTTCTTTCTGGCTGGATGAAGCAGCAGCAGCTTCACCTCTGGTGCAAATATTCCTGTAATTGTTTTGCAGATTAAAAAAAAAAGAGGGATGATTATGACTTAACCAAACTTAAAAGGAACAAGAGTTTCCAATCCAAGCAACTGGATAGTCTTTTTTCCCCCTCTTTGCCTTCTCACATTACCTGTTGAGACGGATTTCAGAATCAAGAAAGCAGCATTACTCTAAACTCAGAGCTAAGCAAGACAAATTCATCCAATAGAAATGTCATTTCTTTCGTAACTGATGTGTACTTGATAAATGAAATCGAGCAAGTGGAAATTGGGTTCATGGCAGTTATTTGAAGGGTTCTGGAGGGGTGGATCCTGTGTTCGTGGATGAACATATCTTCTATCATTTAATATATTTTTGTATTTTAAAATTATTTTTAATAAAGTTTAAATTATTTTTTGAAATTTAATATTTTTTTGAATACTTTCAAATTATTTTAAATAGATTTTTTTTAAAAAAACAACTACATCCATCCACCAGATACAAAGATCGGATAGGCTTTAATGGCTGCCCAGACTGCTGACTCGTTCCCCTCACATGCCAAGAAAATATTTCCATAAATTTAATGCTTTCCTCCTTAATTCTCGTGAAATCATACTGGATTTCCATGTTCTGGTAGCAAAAGCCAACAACGTTGCTTCATGGTCGGGCGCGTGTATTTGCCAACCTCCTCGCCCCATTTTAACTTCTTTATTATTATTATCTTATAGAATCTATTTCTGTGCCTATCTCGACAGCATCAAAATCTCTAGACCCACTTCTCAATGGCCGGCCCCACCAGGTTGATAAGAAAAAATTCTAAACAAAGATAACAATAAAATAAAACAGCCCTAACAAAGGATACCCCATTATCAAATGAGGCGCCACCGTTGACGACCGGGAAATTAGGCAGTGTGGGTATCCTTGTTAATTTAGACAGTACGAGGAACGAGGATAATAATAAAACAGCCCCTAGGAGGAGGTTTTGTTTTTTTTTCCCTGGTTAAATCATGTTCTTGAAGAATTTTAATTTTTTATTTTGATGTATTTTTTTAAAAAAATATATTAAAAAATAACTTATATTACAATCTCAAATACTCTTTTCACTTATAAAATACATTAAAACAATAAAAAAATTATTTATCTTTTTAATTTTGATACAATCACTATTTTTTAGCGACAATTGGGGAGTGAGAATTTCTTATGAACACTGTCCAATTCAACTTGTGTCGAAGGGTTTTTTTGTTTTTTCAATATGATTTATTTTTTGTTATTATTAAGTCTGATCGAGAACAATTTAATATTTTGACATATATAAAATATTATTTAATTTTAAAAATAGGCTGTGCATTAGTGCTTCCATGTGTGGCATTCATGATGAGATTTTAATCCTCACAACGTCACCTCCATTCTTGAATGACGTGTGTGGCCAAAATATATTGGATTTTGTGTCAGTAACTTTTTTTTTCTCATTTTCTTTTTTATTTTTAGTTTCATAGCATTCATCTACACAATTTCAAAACAACCTTTTAATTTTTTTATATTAATAAGTATAAATATTTTATTAAAAAAATAAAAACACAAAATACATTTAGTAACACACTCACAGAACAATTATGAAACCATGGATAAAACTAGAATACAAACAAAAACAAAAAAAAGGAGATTAAAAAAAAGAAGCAAGAGGAGAGTTGTAGAAGCACGTGATAATGCGAATACCACGTCAGCAGACCTACGTCATAATGTCTTCGTCATCACCCGACGCCAGCCAAGTCTTGAAGTCGTCGTTGACAAATTAGAATAATGGCGTGCAGGTAATTTAAAGGAGCCTTAGCCTCGAAGTTCCATTACATGAAGAGGTTTTTGGGCTAACACTAATGAAAATAACTCGAAGTTTGTCGAGCTCCGAAGATGAAGAGGCAGGAATTCCACACAACACATAATAAACAAATTTTTATAATAATAAACAAATTATGATTTAAATAAGATAAGAAAGAGATTTAGTTTGTAATTTTTAGAGAAGATAAAAAAAATTATGATAATAAAATTTAGTTTTCAATAAAAAAAAGAGATTATGATTTTTAGAGAAGGATAATATGATAAGAGAGAATGTATATTTCTTGTATATTATATATGAAAGTAATTTAAATATTTTGTTATTTTTAAAATTTTTATTTGATGTAAAGTATAATTTATGAAAGTATTAGAGTAAAGTGAAACATAATTAAATTATAGAAGTTTTTTATTTATAATTATCTCTTAATAAATCAAGAAACATAGAATTCAAATCTTTTTTTAAAAAAAAATGACTATGAGTTTTTTTTTCTTCCAGATAAAGGGAAAGACCAAAATGATAAAGGAAAAGAAATGAGGATAAAATTGGAATACTAAAAAAATAAAAAGAGAGAAATACAAAAAAGAATATGTTTTTTTTTTTTTAAAAAATAAAAAAGCAAAAGGAGGCGTGTAAAGCACGCGGGGAAGAATGTTTAATAGGCTTGCTGTGCATGTAACTTCAAAGGAACCTTAGTACCTTAACCAGTTGGTCTCAATACATAGCATTTGGAATCGGCGATTGTTCTAGCCTTTTCAGTAGTTCATCACTTAACAATGGCCAACGAAGACGTTTCGCACGACCTTTCATCGCTTCTTTCGTCGGAAGAGAGGGACTTTCTCATCCGCAACAATGGTGACCAGGTACTGCTTTTAGCTTATGGATTTCTGTTTTTCTCGTAATTAAGATGGATATCATGTTCAAATTAGAGTGCGAGCCTTGCTGAAGAACAATTTTATGACCAATTTCTAGAGCTTTTATGATTAAGAAAAGCTTCAATTTTTGTTTACCCTCTCAATTCAAGGGCTGATGTTTTTTTTCTGATTATGCTCCACACTAATTTTAGGTTAGGGTCAGCAATTTGGTTGGGAAGATTGTGGGATTCTATTTCTCTGGTTCATGGTGCGGGCCGTGCCGTAATTTCACTCCGTTGTTGGTAGAAGTCTATGAACAGCTATCATCCAAAGGGGACTTTGAGGTGGTCTTCATTTCTTCTGACGGAGACGATGAATCATTCAACACATACTTCTCCGAAATGCCATGGCTTGCTATTCCCTTCTCTGATACGGAGACCCGCCTACGTCTTAAGGAAGTATTCGAAGTAAGAGGAATCCCTCGTCTTGTCATTTTTGATACGAATGGCAAGGTTTCATGCGATGATGGAGTCAGCACTGTCATGGAACATGGCGTGGATGGGTATCCGTTCAACCTTGATAGACTGAATTTCCTGAAAGTGCAAGAAGAGAATGCTAAGAAGAATCAAACCATAAGCTCTATCTTGGTTTCCAGCTCACGTGATTATGTGATTTCAAATGATGCAAAAAAGGTAGATGGTTCATTCAAATAGCTAGTTTTGAAATTGAATTGATGATGCCATAATTCACATTTTTGCTATCTGTAATGGCAGATCCCTGTGCTGGACCTTGAAGGGAAATTGGTTGGCTTGTATTTTTCAATCCATACGATGTGCTGTGAATTCACTCCAAAACTAGTGGAATTGTATAAGACGCTCAAGGAAAAAGGAGAGAACTTTGAAGTAGTCCTAATATCTCTAGACGACGAAGAAGAAGACTTCAAAGAGAGTTTTGAGACAATGCCTTGGTTGGCATTGCCATTTAATGACAAGAGCTGCGAGAAGCTAGTGCGGTATTTTGAACTTAGCACCATTCCTAATCTTGTCATAATTGGCCAAGATGGGAAGACTTTGAACCCAAATGTAGCTGAACTAATCGAAGAACATGGTATTGAAGCGTACCCATTTACACCGGAAAAGCTTGACGAGCTAGCTGCAATAGAAAAGGCAAAACTGGAATCGCAGACGCTTGAATCAGTTTTGGTTAATGGGGAAAATGATTTTGTGATTGACAAAAGTTGCTCCAAGGTAATTTTTTTGTTGTATGCTAACCTCGCATGTTGTTATTGCATTACTTTCAATAACTTTCTTATTATCACTAATTGAATTCATTAGCAAAGGTTTTTTTTTTATCATTCAAGTGGTTTGTTCTTATTAGGTCCCAGTGTCTGAACTAGTTGGAAAGAACATTCTTCTTTACTTCTCAGCTCAATGGTGCCCTCCATGTCGTGCCTTTTTACCCAAGCTAATTGAAGCATACCACACAATTAAAGCAAAAGGCAACGCATTCGAGGTGATCTTCATCTCAAGCGACAGCGATCAATCCACCTTTGACGAGTTCTATTCAGAAATGCCTTGGTTAGCCCTTCCATTTGGTGATGAAAGGAAACAAATCCTGAGTCGGAAATTCAAAATTCAAGGCATTCCTGCAGCTGTAGCGATTGGCCCAAGTGGGCGGACCATTACCAAGGAAGCTCGGATGCACTTGACAGCTTACGGGGCAGATGCTTTTCCATTTACCGAGGAACATCTAAAGCAATTGGAGGAGGAGCTTGAGGAAAAGGCAAAGGGGTGGCCAGAGAAAGTGAAACACGAACTTCATACTGAGCATGAGCTGATTCGTACTAAACGCAAAGCATATGTTTGCAATGGCTGTCGTGGAACAGGACATTGTTGGTCTTTCTATTGCAAACAATGTGACTTTTATCTTCACCCGAAGTGTGCTTTGAAGGAAGATGAAGATACTGGAAGTGAGAAGGGAAAGGAAGGAGGGGTCTGCGATGGAGATGTGTGCCGCAGAGCTTAAGCAGGCAAGCGCTCCTTGTATCTGGTTTTATGGGCTTTCTGCTGTAATAAGCGTGCGATGTAAGGTGTTTGTTGCATATGTGTGAAGATGTGGATGTCTTTCCTGTTATTGATATGTAATTAAGAGGTGTGTTGCTGAAGGATTTTCATGTCCTGTATTTCGATACGAAGAATAAATAACCGGATTGGCTGAGTTTTTGCGGATCCATGGTTGATGGTTGTTCTCATAGCTCATTCACTTGATATGAGGTTTTTGTCATTCCTAAAGGAAAATGCTATGCATGATGCCATTGTGCCGCTCTCGTTGTTTCTATGTGGCTGGATGAAGAAACAGCTTCACCTCTGGAGCAAATATTCCTGTAATTGTGATGCTGATTAAATACAAAAACTGGACTGATTGTGACTTAACCAGCATTATACAATGAAACCATTGTAGCTCCACCGTAAAAGAAACTAGAATTTCCAATCCAAGCAACTGGATAGTCATTTCCCCCCCTCGTTGCCTTCTCAAATTACTTGTTGAGGCGGATTTCAGAATCAAGAAAGCAGCATTAATTCGAACTCAGAACTAAGAAAGACAAACGAAATCCCAGGTGGAAACTGGGTTCATGGCAGTTATTTGGAGGGTGGACACCTGCGTTTGTTGATGAACATGTCTGCAATCAATTAAACCAGAATCACGGGCAGGCTATTGCCTGTATCAGTTCATGGGACGCAAAGGACAGATAGGATCAGTGGTGAGCTTGTAGAAGTTAGCAAAGCCAACAACTGCACCAAGACCACAGGAAAAGATTTCCGTAAATTTAATGCTTTTCTATTTGCTTAATTCTCGTGACACCATATTATTTGATGCCTCAAAAGAACGAAAATATCATCCATGTGATACATCCACAATTCAAGCAAGCACACTGCCAAGAAATTCGGCGACAACAATCAAGCACGCTGCCAAAAAGTTTGAAGCCATTGTAAAAACCTTCGCTTCTATGGCCCATTAATTATGTTCAGCTTATTTATTTTTTCATGTTCGAATGCATGTTTCATGTTCTCACAGTTTCTTTTTGCCACGTTCCATAGCTTCCCACCACTGAATCTCATGTGCTTTAATTTGCCTTCGCCATGACAGCCACAAAACCTTATCAATTATTGCAGTCTGAAAAGACATTTCTGAAATCACTTCCTATCTCTGGTCATCTCGTGTATGGACCCTCACGACGGAGGAAGGACACTGCTGGGCTCTCTTACCTTACGACGGGGGAAGGAAGGACACTGCTGGGGGAAGGACACTGTTGGGCTAGTATAGACCCTCCAAGTTTTGGCACTGCTGCAGAAAACAAGCTGGAACTCTTACATCACTATTGATAGGTGATGGGTTATAAATAAGGTTTAGTTTTGATAATTTAAAACGAAAGATTTTCAGCCCAATTATCACGCTGGACTAACTAATAACACTTCATTCATTCAAAACTAGCTTGGAAAAACATCTAGTATATAAGGTTATCGAGTCAACCCGTAAATTAATTTTTATATTAAAACAACAGTGTTTTATTTTGGTTTTTTATTTAATCTTCACAGGACAATAATTCGTTCAGGTTAACCATGTCATTAAATGAGTTTGTTTAATATCTTATTTAATTTAATTAAAATTTCAAAATATATTATACAATTAGCATACTCTGTGATTTCATTACAACAACATTTTAAAAATAAAATGTTAAAATTAAAAATAAATAATCTTAAAATTTTATATAAACAATAATTGTGACAGTTGACTTGTGGGGACGTCAATAGCATCATATTTGTTTCCTGATGTAAATTATAATTGAATCCTCATATTCTCAATAAACCAATATATTACTTCTTATGTTTTTTTTTTAAAAAAAAATTAACTATCTAGTAGGTGGTCCAGTGGTAAAAGCTTAGAACCAAAAGGTATGTTCTTCCTGTAATCTCATGTTCGAACCCTGTAATTGCTAATATAATGATCACTGGAGGTTTACATAGTTATTAATTTTAGGATTCATGAGATTAACCAAGATGCACGTAAACTAACCTGGACATCCATGTTAATAAAAAAATAAAAAAAATTACTCAATTGAGAAGCTTTGACCGTCAATCCGTTAATAGATTAGTTTTTTGTACTAATACCTAAAGTAATGGTTTAGCACTTTTATAATGTAAAACTAAAGGAAGAACTAAGTTATAGTAAATGGAAATGATAACATGGAGGTAAAATATGGCTTCTTTTAAATAAAGGGATTACGTTATAATTTGTTCAATTTGTTATGATGAATTTAAAGTGTCACACGTGATTTCTACATGGTGGTGTTGGCCAATTAATGATCATCATGTTTCATGATGTGACAAATAGATTAAAAATATGATAATTTTGTTTATAGTTAAATGGGGCAAAAAAAAATTTAAATTAAATTTTTTTTTTAGTGTTTTTAAATTGTTTTAATGTATTGATATTAAAAATAAATTTTTAAAAATTAAAAAATATATATACTAATATATTTCTAAGCAAAAAATATTTTAAAACTCAACATCTACTATATTTATAAATATGTCCTTAAGTTGTGTTTGAGAATGTGGTTGCAATTGTTTTACATAGTATTTTTTATTCTGAAATGCATTAAAATAATATATTTTTTATTTTTTAAAAATTATTTTTAAGATTAACACATCAAAACAATTCAAATCATAAAAAAATTTAAATTTTAATAAAAAAATTTAAATTTTTTAAAACTTGGGTTAGCTACAAACGCTCTTTATAGTCGATTAGTTGAATCTTACCCTTAATGTTTTCCATGGAATCTATTACTTTAGTCTTTGACAGCGAATGTGTAAAGATAAGGAATATCATGATAGGTTGTCCAAAAAAATCTCTTACTAATATTATAAAAAGAATATTATAATTTTATTTTAAAATAAAATAAAAATTAAATGATATCTAATAAAATAATATTTCATATATATTCTTAATAATTTAAGTATTTACTAAAATAATATCCTTATGTGTTTTTAAATAATTAATTTTAATGAAATAAAATTAAAACTCAAGAATAAAGATTAAAAAAACATAAAAATAAAAGATAAAAACAAGCCATGTTTGTGGGGCCAAGTGACTCGGCATGCTTATCCAAAAGATGAAGGAGCCATTTTATTTTTTCTTTGATGGATGAGATAGTATTTGTCCTTTATTGGTTTTTTTTTAATAAAACAAATGACAATCATTTGCTTGCTTTTTTTTTTCCACATCATTTGCTTTTTTTTTTAACAGAGAAGTGGTTGAAGAATTGGGTTGTAGTTTTTCATTTAAAATTTTATTTTTTAATATATTTTTATCTAAAAACACCTCATACATACTTTTAGATTTTCTCAAAACTAATCCATCAACTAAAAAAAACTCTAGAATAATTTTAAAACACAAAATTCAACCTAAAAATAATTCTCTCAACTTCAATATATCTTTTTTTGGCAATATAAAGCTTAAAAACATTATGATACCACTTTTCTTGTCAAGAATAACACATCGACACACATTTTAGTTATTTTCGCAAACAAAACCTTGTTAGTGTATATGTTTCTCTCTGCTTCATTATTTTCAATGAATTTTTATCTTTTTTCTAAATCTCATAGATTGAAATGTAATTAAAATAGAGTTTTGAATCAAAATATAAATTTTTCAAAGTAAAATGATGTGAAATGAATATTTATCAAATTAAAAAACCTTAAATCCTTGCTAACCATCAATTTTGGCCCCCAAAGTCTTAAATATTTGTATGCAATAAAACATAATTTTATTTTGTAAAATCCAACATCACCCTAATGTAAAGACATTTAATTTAAAAAAATATATAGAAAACAAAAAAAACCAATCAATAAGTCCAAATTCTCTATTAATGAAATGTCAAAGTTAAAAAAATTTCAAAAAATGTTTTGTTTCTATAATGAAAAACATTTTAGAAAAAAAATACAACATTATTTCAATCCGTGATATTTTAAGTTTTTGTCCAAGGTGCAACAACACTAAACTAACCACATCTCTTGGTTTTATATTTAATTTAATTTAATATGTTTAAGATTTATAAATGATTGATTTATATTAGAAAAAAAATTGATAGAAAAATTCATTTTTAAATGCAGCAAAATCAAAAGAGAATAATTTTCTAATTAAAAAAACCAATTAAAGATTTTTTTGTATCAATAAATATAAAGATTTTATTAAAAAGATAAAAGCACAAAATACATTTAATAACAAACTCACAAAACAATTATCAAACCATGGATAAAACGAGAATACAAACAAAAACAAAAACAAAAAAGCAAGAGGAGAGTTGTAGAAGCACGTGATAATGCGAATACCACGTCAGTAGACCTACGTCATCATGTCTTCGTCATCACCCGACGCCAGCCAAGTCTTGAAGTCGTCGTTGACAAATTAGAATAATAGTTTCCTAGGCCGGGCGTGCAGGTAATTTAAAGGAGCCTTAGCCTCGAAGTTCCATTACATAGCAACTGGGATTGGCAATTGTTATAGCATTCTGAGGAGTTAATCACATAGCTATCTATGGCCACCGAAGATTTTATATATATATATATATATTAAGTTGGTTAAAAATTTAATCTTATTATTTTTTTAAAAAAAATTATAAACTGTTATAGTATTTTTCTATATATTTTTTTTTTGTTATAGTTTTTATTTTAAATTATCTTTATCGATTTTATTATTTTTAATATTGAGCTGGTTGAGAATTATAACAGTAGATTTTCTCATTGAACACTATAGATTGCTATAGTGTTTCCCTGCATGATTTTTTTTTCTTTTATTTTTTTTGTTCTGATTTTTTTTAAAATTATCTTTGTCGATTTTATTTTTTTAATATTAAACTGGTTGAGATTTAGCTTTGTAGTTTTTTTCTTGAAAACATTGTGGATTGTAACAATTTTTCTCCATACGGTTTTTTTTATGATTTTTTCCACAAACCCACAACAATGCACAAGCCCGCGACATCGCGCAAGCATGGCATCTAGTAGCTTTTTAAAGTGTATTTTTAAAAAATATGAACTATTTTTTTCAAAATGATTTTTTATTTTTTAATCATTTTAAATTTTAATATCAAAAATAATTTATAAAAAATAATTTCCACTGTAATCCAGTACACACGCTATAGTTTGATATCTAGCATATTAGTCTGCGTTCTGCAGCGTGGCAAATTTAATATATTAATGAATTTAATAAAATTTATAATATTAATACTAAAATTAAATTTATTTGGCCCAAATTTTTATAGTATTTAATCCCTTCAAATAAAATTTATTATTTTTCTTTGATAGTAATAATATTGTTTTTCAAATTTATTAATGATGATAATAATTATAATATTTAATTTTACCATTCAAATCAAATCTATGGTTGTTTTTCAATATTAATGATATTTGTTTTCAAATTTATTAATTATTATATTAATAATATTAACTATAATAAAAATAATAATATTTAGAATATTAATAATAATGTTAAACTTGCCTGGCCCAAGTTTTTATATTTTTTAATCTCTTCAAATAAAATTTATGGTTTTTCTTCAATAGTAATAATTTTTGTCCTTTGAATTTATTAATGATAAAAATAACAATAACAATAATATAATAATAATATTTCCTCTTTACCCTTTGAGAAAAAAAAATAAGAGAAAAGAAAAACACATTATAGTATTGGGTTCCGCTGGTGGCAGGACCAACATTTTTTGATGGGTCTTGCTTGCCAAAAGATCCAAAGCTGATGGGTCTTGCAAGACCCAACACTAATAGGGCCTGGAGGACCCAACACTATGGGATCCTGCTGGCAACAAAACCTCACGCCAATGGGATCATGTTCGCAACATGACCTCACGCCATTGGGTCCTAATGATAGCAGGATCTATCAACCCAACCGTAATTTTTAACTCACAAACAACAAAGATAACGCGTTTTAATATAGTAAATAAAAATTATACATATATAATATAATATATAATAAGTATAATTTTTTAGAAAAAATACAAAAATATGAAAAGAATATTAATTTGAAATAAAGAAAAAAAATAAAAATTTTAAAATTTCTTGGGTCTCCCCTATCAACCAGACACAATCTCAATATCTATTTTTTTTTAAAATATTTATAATATTAATAATAATATATAACTTTTCTGACCCAACTTTTTATTTTTTTTAATCTATTCACAAAACAATTATGGTTTTTCTTCCATAGTAATAATTTTTTAAAAACTTTTATTCATGATGATGATGATAATTATTATTATTTTTAAGTTTACCCTTTAAATCAAATCTATAGTTGTTTTTCAATATTAAATTTGTTTTCAAATTTGTTAATTACTATGTTAATTATAATAAAAATAAGAATATTCTAATACAAATAATAATATTTTTAATATTCATAACAATATTAAACTTATTAAAGAGTAAATGGGTATGGCTGCAACATCAAGCCCAATATCCTTGCACTCCTTATAAATGTCAGACCCAGGAGCATTGGGTCTAGCTGCAATCCGAACCCATTAAAGTTACAACATCATTGGGTCATGCTCTGCAGAATGACCCAACAGCTGGGTACCTATCTGGGCCCAACATCATTGGGTTATGCTTGATAGAAGGACCCAACAGTGTTGGGTCTTGCTGGGCAGGTGGGGCTGGCAGCAGGGCCACTGCTGCTAGGTTATGGTGGCAGCATGTTCCATCTTTATAGGTTCTGCTCGCAAGAGCATTGAGTTTGTTTAAAAATGAAGACCCCTGAACTTGGGGTTCGTCTTTTCGGCCAAACCCAACACTCTTGGGTCCGGTGTTGCAGCCAGACCCAAGCTTGGCTCCAAACGTCTAACCCAAGGATGTTGGGTCAGGCATGGCTACAAGATCTGAGGGACTTGGATCCGCGCTCCTGCCTCTCCCAAGCAACTTCGATCATGTGTCCCTTTCCTACCACAAGTTTCTCGGGTTTAGAAGGGGATGCCAAACCCAAGTTAATAAAAATAAAAATAATTTTTAATTTTAACCTTCAAATTAAATCTATGGTTACTTTTCAATATTAATGATATTTTTTTTTCAAATTTATTAATTATTATATTAATAATATTACCTGTAATAAAAATAATAATATTTATAATACAAATAATAATATTAAACTTGTCTCACCCAAGTTTTTATATTTTTTAATCTCTTCAAATAAAATTTATGGTTTTTCTTCGATTGTAATAATTTTTTCCTTTGAATTTATTAATGATAACAATAACAATAACAATAACATAATAATATAATAATAATATTTACTCTTTACACTATGAAAAAAAATAAGAGAAAAGAAAAACACATTACAGTATTGGTTTATTGGGTCCTGCCAACGCTTTTTGATGGGTCATATTGGTCGCAGGACCCAAAGCTAATGGGTCCTGGAGGACGGCCCACCGCTACTTGGCAGTAGGGCCAAACATCATTGGGTCATGCTTGGAAGAAGGACCCAGTAGCGGTGGGTCTGCTTATAAGTAGGGCCCACTGCTGCAACGGGTCTGGTGGCGCAACCACACCCAATCTTAGCATAATTTTTTTAAAATAATATTTAAAAACATAATACAAAAGTATCAAAAGAACATTAATTTGAAGTAAAGAAAAAAAATTAAATTTCTTGGGTTTTCCCTCTCATCCAGACACAATCTCAATATATTATTTTAGAAAATATATTTTAAAAATAATACAAAAATATAAAAAAAAACATTATTTTGAAGTAAAGAAAAAAATTAAAATTTTAAAATTTCTTGGGCCTGGCTTCAAGTTAGAGACAATCTCAACATATTTTTTTTAAAAAAAATAATACAAAAACATAAAAAAATATTAATTTGAAATAAAGAAAAAAATTAAAAATTATCAAATTTTTTTGAAAGAATTTTTGAAACGCAAAATCAAACATGATTTAATTAGAAAATTCAACCCAACCTGAAATGAAAAAAATAATATCATCACCCAACTTTTGGTCAATATAATAAAAGTCCCATCAATTTATTTGGAAAAATAAATTTAATTTAAAGAAATCTAATTTTAGTGCCTATTGAAGTGTCACTTCCAAACAGTTTTTGTTCCCTGTAAGCCCGTAAGCCAGCTGGTTCTAGGAGAAATGCACATCCTATTTAGAAAGCAATCAAGTAGGCAATGAAATCAGGATATCCCTTTTCAGTTTTGGAGCTTTTCTTTCCCTTGTAATATTGATAAGTATGAATCTCTCTCTTTCAGAGAAAAAAAAGGCTTATAGGCTTGTTTATAGCCTGTTTAGTTGCTAAAATGAATTGCTACTGAGCTTGTGTTTTCGATGCCCGCTACACAGTCAAGTTCCCTTAGCGGAAAGATCCTAAATGCCCAAGCTGGCAACGCATATTGGGTCCTACTCGAAGGCCGAGCTCACTGTTATTGAGTCCTGGTTGCAAAAGCCCCCAACGATGTTGGGCATGGAGGCAGCAGGGCCCAATTAAGCATTGGGTCCTACTGCAAGAAGCGGGCCAACACTGTTAGATCATGCTGGAAGGCAAAGGTCGACGTAGTTAGACTTAATTTCAGTATAATTTTTTAAAAAATAATATAAAAATATCAAAAGAATATTAATTTGAAGTAAAGAAAAAAATTAATTTTTTTTAAATTTCTTGTTTCTCACCTCTCAACCGTCTACAATCTTAATATATATATTTTTTTAAAAAAAATTATTTAAAAAATAATATAAAAACATGAAGAAAATATTATTCTGAAGTAAAAAAAATTTAAAAATGAAAAAATTTCTTGGGTCTGGCGTCGTAGCCAGACAAAATCTCAACATATATATTTAAAAAAATACAAAAACATAACAAAAATATTAATTTGAAGCAAATAAAAAAACTTAAAAATTGTCAATTTTTTTTCAAAGAATTTTCGAAACGCAAAATCAAACATGATTTAATTAGGAAATTCAACTCAATCTGAAATGGAAAAAAAAATTATCATCACTCAACTTTTATACAATATATAAAAAATTTCATCAATTTATTTTGAGAAATAAATTTAAGTTAGAGAAGGCAAAGACAAAGAAATTTAATTAGGTATGGCTCCTGGGTCTGGAAGCCAATCGTCCTTATTGATCAATGGTCTTCCATTATATTCAATGGTGGTGTTATACTGTAGTGAAGAAGATGTATATATTTAGCATGTACAGAGGCATAGAGAGTCATGGGGGATTGAATTCTCACGTACGTGATAACATAGATTCCCAATTCATCCACCAAAGGAAATCAATTTTTTTTTACAATCTTCTTATGCCGATGTCAGTGATCTTACTGCTTTTTTGCATTGATTAACTTTAATTCTTTGTCGACAAAGGAAAAAAGAGCATGTGCGCGCGTGTGTAGATGATAAAACTAGGATCGATCTGGGAAGGTGCTATAATGTTGTCCACAGTACAATCAATTTATTTAAAAAAATAAATTTAAATCAAAGAAGGCAACGACCAAGAAATTTAATTGGGTATGGCTACTGGGTCTGGCTACGCAGCCATACCCGTATGAAAAAGGAAAAAAAATTACAGTCATGGGTCCTATTGGGGCAGGACCCAACTCTAATGATTCTAACAGGACCCAACATCATTGGGTCCTGGTGGAAGCATGACCCAAAGCTAGTGGGTCCTGTTGTAACGACCCAACAACCCTTTCTGACTTACAAACAGAAAAGACAATGCCCCTCACAAGTGCTACAGTGTCGTCCACAGTCAAACACTATGTGTCCACAGTCAAATACTGTGTTGGGTCTGGCTGGGATGCAAGACTCAACGCTATTGGCATGTTTTGGAAGTGTTTTTGGTCTGACTTGTCAACCAAACCCAACAGCGTTGGGTCCGGCTACCGAAGTCAGACCCAACGGCTTTTGGTAGAGAAGGTCACAACCGTAGCCGCAATTCTTGACTAAAAACAAAGGAAAGGAACGCCCCCAGGGGTACAATAATGTTGTCCACAATGCAAATACTCTATAGCACAATTTCTTTCACAGGGCAATGTGTTTGTGTCCACAGTAATTCTATAGTGTCATGAAAAATAAGTTGTAAAATAAATTGTTAATTTTTTTTTCAAGTTTATTAAAATAATAAGGAACAAATCTTATAAATTAAAAAGTTGAAAAAAAATAAAATTTAAAAAAATCTAATTTCATAAATTATCTCAAATAAAATAAATAACAATCAAAATAATAGAGATCAAATCTAACAAATAAAAAAGTTGAAAGATGATGAAATTAAAAAAAAATACACTTTTATAAATTATTTCAAATAAAATAAATAACAATCAAAAGAATGAGGACCAGATTTGATAGATAAAAAAATTTCAATTAAGAAAATGATAAGAGAAAAGCAAATAACAATCATAAAAATAAAGACCAAAATTGATATAAAAATCAAATTAAATCAAATTCTAAGGGTTGAAATTGAAAGAAAAAAATTAAACCAAAATATATAACAATTAAAAGTTTGAGGATCAAATTTGATATAATCAGCATATAACAAGACATTTCTAATTTTTTCACAACTTCTATAAAGTGTTTTCCGCGCAAAATAAAAGGAAAATAATTTTCTAGAAACCAAGTTAAATTTTTGTTTTATTATAAAGTGTTTTTCGTTGATTAATTTTTTAATGACAAACAACCACAGAAAAGTTTGGAAAATAATTTTTCAAAAAATATTTTTCATGAAACAAACAGGGCTAAAAAAGAATATCAATATTCACAATAATTATGTTTGACAAAGTTGATTTATGTTATTTAGCGTATTTGATGTAGATTAATTATTTCCTATAAGTTATTATTAATTGTGCCCTAATAATTTACATTTTATGTTTCAAAGGCACAAAGGAAATTTGATGTGTTGATTCTTATTTTGTTGCAAGCTTACTATATTTCTGCTAGTATGTTTTGTTAGTTCTTAGTATTATAAGTTTCAACATAAAAGTTTTGAGAGCTAATGTAACTTATGGTAAAATGGCAATGTGTACAAATCTATTACAAGTTTTTTTTCTACTTTGCTAACTCATTTTATAGAACTTGCTAGCTATGTGTCCCGTGTTTCGCTGCAAGTTAAATATTTTTATTTTTTATAAAAAATTATTTATGCAAGTTTTTTCAATGTATTTTAATAGTTCAAAAAATATAACAAATTGAAAAGTTGATGCACACAAGTAATCAAATAAACTAAGAATTACGTGCGCTAATAAATCAATAAAAAATCATTAATGACATCTAAAAACAAAACTTAGAAAACCAAGAGATAAATGTAGATCAATATATTAAATCTTGAAAAATAAAACATTAATTTAATTGAAGAATAAATTTTTTTAAAAAAATAACATGTAAAACTACACATATTAAAAATATCATCTAAAAATAAAAAAATTTTATTTTAAAAAACACAGTTTATCTATATAAAAAATAAAAATAAAAGCATAGATGAACCAAAAAAACTACTCTGAAAATTAAACACATAACAAAAAAATCAATATTATTTACAAGAGGCTCCCTGAACTAAAAAAAAATGAGGTTCTGTACATTTTTTCAGTTTTTATTTTTTTAACCGGTCACATCACTTTATTTTTTTTAATTGTATTCTTTAAAGTTATATTTTTATTGCACCCATAGTTATCAAACTTGACATAGGGGTTGACCCGGCCCAGGAGCTGAGACCCGGGATACACAGGTTGACTCGGGTCAACATGGAAAAATTTTAAAACAATATTTGAGGTCATATGAAAAAAATTAAGAAACAGTCTATGTGAATATAGCATGTACATATTGTAAACAATTAAGTTTAAAAGATTATTTTAAAAGGTTTTTTATCCCACATTTGCAAGATACTGTCATATTATTTTAAGTTGAAGTATTTAAACTGTCATAACCTAATTTTGACCATTTTTATTTTAATTATTATTATTATTATTTTATTTATTGAAAAGGATAAAAAATGATGATGAAATAAATGAAGAATAAATTAAAATTTTGGTGAAGGGCAACATGATTGGAAGTTTAAAGATTTAATTAAATTTTTTACTTGTTTAATTAACCAAGTCAAGGGTTTAATTGGAGAATTGATAAGTTTTGAGACTTGATTGAGCTTGAAATTAATTTAATTAATCCAATCAAGGTTTTAATTGGAGAATTGATAAGTTTTGAGACTTAATTGAGCTTGAAATTAATTTAATTAATCCAATCAAGGGTTTAATTGAACAATTGATAAGTTTTGAGACTTAATTAAGCTTGAAATTAATTTAATTAATCCAATCAGGGACTTAATTGAAGAAATATCAAAGTTCAGGGTTTAATTGGGGTCCAAATTCCAAAAATTAAAATTCAAGGACCAGCTTGAAAATGGCGCGACAATGCAAGGATCCAATTATATTTTAACCAGGGGTTTGATTGCAAAATTATAAGAATTGCAAGGACCAAGTTTGCAGCCTTTAGAACCAGGAAACGGGGTCGTTTTGCAACGACTGTTCACCGTCTCTATACTCTGCAATGGCTCTGCCATTAAAGGCAGAGACGTTTCGTCTGTTGGCAGCTAACGCGAATGTTTTCTTCATTGCAGGCGTCGGTTACGGAGCATTTAGGAGGCCAGCCGTTACCACCACCGAGGCTGCCCTGGCTCTATAAAGGCTGAGCAAAGGCAACCTCGCGAAGGAGAGGGAAAAAAACATCGAGAGAGACAAAGGAAAAAAAACACCGAGGGAGACAGAGGAAAGAAACCCATAAAACAGAGACCAATACAAGCAGTAAACCTAGAAAACCAACACTAATATCACCGTCTTCTTAATCGCCCCCTACAAACCAGAAAAAGGAAGAACCCAAGCAGCAAGTCGTGACCTTCATCATCACCGAAACAAAAGGAAAACAGAAAGGGGAAGGTCATACATAGACGAGAGCAAAATCACCGTGCTGCAAGCCTCCTCACAATCTCCAGAAGCAGAACAAGGAAGAACCCAAAAACAAGCTGTGACCTTCATCATCACCAAAACAAAAGGAAAACAGAAAAGGGAAAGTCATACACAGACGAGAGCAAAATCACTGTGCCGCAAGCCTCCTCGCAATCTCCAGAAGCAGGGAGGTCGTTCTCATCTTCTTTTCATTCTTGTTTGAAATTGTGCAATTGTGAAAACTGCGCGAAGGTAATTTAATTACCTTCGCACAGTTGATGCACGCGTGAAGTTGTTTCACGCGTGCACTTTAATTAACTCAGTCGGGCCACTGGCTTGGGCCAGTGGCCGGGCTGACCCAGCTCCTTTTAAGTTGAACTGGGCCCGACCCTAAAAACAAAATAGGGAAACCATGTCTTAGAAATTTTTTTTTATCAATGTACTGGTGTAGAAATAAAAATTTTGCATGTTCTTTAAAAAAATATTTTTGTTTTTTTTATTATTCACTGATATTAGGATCAGGAATAAAAAAATATATTTTTCAGGCTACGAATTTTTACCAACACCAGAGTTGAAATTATTCATGGTGGAATTTTTAATTGGAATTATTTGTGTTGGAATATTTACCAACACTAGAGTTGGAATTATTCGTGGTGGAATTTTCAATTGGAATTATTTGTGTTGGAATATTTACCAACACCAGAGTTGGAATTATTCGTGGTGGAATTTTCAAATGGAATTATTTGTGTTGGAATATTTACCAACGCCAGAGTTGGGTTTATTCGTGGTGGAATTTTTAATTGAAATTATTTTTGGTGGAATATTTACCTACGCCAGAGTTGGAGTTATTCGTGTTGGAATTTTTAATTGGAATTATTTGTGTTGGAATATTTACCAACACCAGAGTTGGAATTATTCGTGGTGAAATTTTTAATTGAAATTATTTATGGTGGAATATTTATCGACGCCAGGGTTGGAAATATTCGAGATCAAATATTCATGTATGCCAGAGTCAGGAATATTATGATTAAACTAGCATTGTTTTTTTAAAAAATAAATACACATGCATGGATTTAAATTTATTTCGTAGGTTTATTCATTGAAATTAGAGTCAATAATATCATACGTTTTTACACACAAATCAACAAAAAAAATTTAGCAATTTAAGATTAAAACAGCAATGCAGCTTACCTCAGGTAGGGTGCGCTAGGGGTGCTAATACCTTCCCTAACCTCAACCAGTCCCGTACCATAATATATCTCGTGACCAGTTAGGGTTTCTAGTGATCATAATACTAGGTAGCGACTCCTTAAACAAGACATTTTCCCCTAAAAGAACCAGATGTCATATATCTGTTCTTTTTCCAATTATCGAGATTATGTTTAAGGCCGTCGCGATGTTGGGTGCGACATAAACCAAAAAGGTTTTTTATCCCACATTGAAAAAACATAACTTTTTCTTGTGAACATAGAGTATATATACTACAGGGCTTCAAATATCACATTGAAAAAATAAAAACATTCTTCTAGTATTTATATAGTGAACTTTAAAATGAGTTATAACCAACTGAAAAATATGAAAAAAAGGGTCTTTGGCTAAGAGAAAAAATATATTAAAAAAAAACATGTCTCTACCGGGTTTTGCTGGGTCACCCGAGTTTCGGGTTAACCTGACAAGATGACCGGTTTTATCTAGGCCAATTGCAGGCCTGAATTTTAAATGAAATATACCTACCTAAAGGCCCTAGGTCACCTGGGTCCTAATTGACCTGCAGGGCCAAGCTGTGTCTGATAACTATGATGGCAACCATATCAGACCCATGGATTGGGTCTGGCTTGCCTGCCACACCCAATCCATGCCTGACCCAAGGTGTTTAGGTAGGCAACCATGTCAGACCCAAGGGTATGGCTGTTAGACTCAATCCTTGCCTGACCCAAAACGCTTAGGTCTTTTATGATTGCTTGCACCAAGCACCTTGGATCTGGCATGACTGCCAAACCCAATTCATGCTCTTGGGTGTGACAATCATGTCCACCTATTTTGCCCAGATTCTAGCCACTATAGTTGTCGGAAAATCAGGGTTTATGCTCATTTGACCCAAAAACCTGTTTTGCAACCTGTTTTGACCCAAAACACCCTATAAACCATAAGTGATAATTTATGAGTGATAATTATGAATATTGACTCATTAATTATGAATATTGAAAACTAGGGAGCTACTTATTGTGATGATTTATGAGTGATAATTATGAAATGGTTAAGATTTTGATGAAAGCTTTTGTTGTCATCTTTTTACGGAAAGCAACTTTTTAGATTTCATTTACTTTTTTTGTTATCAATTTGGATGAATTGAAGCATTGTTGTTGAAACCATCAAGCAATACAACATGATTAATTACATGTGCCAGGTCAAGAGCTAAGAATGTTAAAGAAATATTTAGTGATTATTTCAAGATATTTGAGTTTTATTTTCTATAAGACTTATGGATTCAACTTATTTTCCTGCTTATATGTGGATTGGGCTTTAAATTTTCTTGATGATTCTAAAATCCTTGTTTTATATGGAGTTGAAATATAATAGCAATAAAATATTGATAAGGCCTTACGATGAAGATCAAAAGCTACTATACAAGAATTGCATTAGTTTCTCAATTAATTTAGAATTCTTTTTTCTATTTCATTTAGAACTCTTTTGTTATTTTTTTTAGCATTTCTCATTTTACCTTAGTATAAATATGGTTATTTAACTTATATTTAGTTTTTTTTTTTAATAATTTGAGATGCATTGATTAGTCAGAATATTATTGTGTGGGAAAGAGTTTACTCATACTCTTGGTTCCTCATGGAACTTTTTAAAAAACTTATCAAAGATCAACTATCTTTATGACATCCATCCTTACACCTATAGTTTTTAGTTCGTTATAATCAACGGATTGGGGTTTTATCCATATACCTATATATTTTAGTTTATTACAATATTCAATGGGTTGGGGTTTCATCCTTATACCTTCAGTTAGTGATTCATTATAATCATTGGGTTAAGTTTTTTCATCCAATAACTATGATTCTTTGGTTTAGATAACCACTAGTTGGGTTCTTTTCAACTTGATTTTAGCTTTCTTGGATTTTTTTTCTTATGTGAGGGTTCAAGGGTTTTTACTCTCTGAATTCGCATCAACTATGTATGTGTTGCGATGTCGCGGTCGCACAAATTAATTACCCTAGCTTCAAACACAACACACAAGATAGTATAGAGCAAGCAAGGGGTCGATCCCACGAGGAAGATTCAAGTCAGATTTTTATGCTAGATGATATGCAATTTGGGGGGGGGGTTGGACGTTATCTAGGCTAAAGCAAAAGAAAACAGAAAACTATCAAACTAAATTTAATAAAATCAGAAAATTATCAAGAGAACAAACCTTGGTCACAAGCACACATCCACCTACAGAAATCAGAACTGATCATGGAAACGATACATCAATTTATATTCTGAATATTTATCTCTTCTTAACATTGGTTAGTTAACGGATCCGCCGTATAACTAGCCCTAACCATCAAACAACCACAGTGTCCGCACTAGTAATTTAATTCAATGGCAGCCTTAAGAACTAGATAAGTTGATTAATCAAGAAAACATAACTGTCCGCAGTCTATGTTTGATTTGATTGAATGTTCTCCCTAAGATTAATAACGTAGATCCGCCACAATTATTAAACTCAGTTGCTTCACAAGTTCATATACCACACCTCCGGTTTTGATATCAAAACTTAACAATAGATTGTCTACAATAATAACTTAGAGTCCGCTCTAGCAATTAAAATAAACAATCATAGGAAAAATAAGTATAGGAGAACAAACATATTCATCATATAAACTGAAAAGAAAAGGTAAAATAAATCTCACAGTTCTTGAAATCCGAAGGTTTCCGTGTCCTTTCAACAAAGAAAAAGTGTTTAGCCTTGCATGTTTGTTGAACAACTAATCAAAAAGAAGGAAGAATGCATAATTTAGGGTTTCTTAGAGGAAGGGGGCGTTTTTCTCTCCTTGGCTGGCTGCTCCCCTTCTCTTCTCTCATTCTTTTTATATCCTAGGAAACCCTAGGTCTCTATTTTACAAAATAGTCCTCCATTAAGTAGACTGTTTACATTTAAGTACTTCAATAACTATTTTCCTAAAAAGGAGAAATAGCCTTGCATGAAATCTTCAAGCTTTGATTTAGAGGAGCTAAATTGCTGAAATAAAAACTTGGATATCGGTTTAAATGCTTCGGAATGTCATTTGGACTCGTTTCTTCACGAAACCTGTTTGCTGGCAGAATTCAGATGTCATCTTTGAAAAATCATATCTCCCTCATATGACATTTTTTTTTGCTGCAATTTTGAGCGTTTATATAACTTTGAGTCATGAATCCAACAAAATTGAGTTTGCATCAATTGGACTTCTGTAGCTCCAGATATTCAAGTTGGAATGGCCGAAGGTCAACACTGGCAGATTGCGAGATTTGACTTTGAAGGCTGCGATTTCCATGCTCTTCCTTATTTTATTTTCTTGCCTTAGATGTCCAGAAAGGTATGGATGTTACCTTTTTAATTCCACTGGAATCACTTCATTTCAACCTCTAGAGCTCACGCTCTGCACAAAACATCGACTGAAGGTCAAATCTGCCAATTATCTCCAATTTACTCCTTTTTGCATCTTTCATCCAAAAGTGCCTTCAAAACATAAAACAAAGAATATCAAGGCATTTTATATATAAAACATAGGCAAAACACTAGTTAAATGTGGGTGAAACTATTGAATAATATGGTTGCATCAAATACCCCCACACTTACCTCTTGCTCGTCCTCGAGAAAGGATAGGTAAAACCAAATTGAAGTTAAATTAAATGAAATCACTATGACTAATCTTCTAATCTCCCATCAATATCCAAGAATATATGCATTATAAACAAGAACACAATTAAGAAGGATAAAGAGTATAAATTTTCATGAATTTATTTACATGCAAACTTCAAAACTTAATTAATCGTCGGTATTTAAATGAAATCTATGCCATGCCAAAGTGATAGGTCCTCTCATTGATATACACTCCAACACTCACGTGTTTAGGGCTTATGTGTTTAAATATCTCAAATTCAATCAATGAATATGTTCTACTATAAGCTTGCTCTTCAATCTCATCTCCATTAATAACATATTACAAACAATGCATGAATCAAAAGGTCTTATTTTCTGGTTGTAATGGGGCTAAGGTAAAGGTGAGGTAAAAGAAAAAGGTTCAAACCAAAGAAAGTAGAGCATTCTGAAAAATGATATTTCAAACAAGATATTCCATCGAAGCACATAAATTTTCCATCTTTAATCACCAATGCTTAACTTCTTTTGATTTCAAGCTTTTTCAATATAAAATCTTAAGAACATAAAGGAACAATTTTTTCTTTTTCTTTTTTTTTTTTTGTTTTTTTTTTTTTACCTTTGGCAACTTTGCCCATCTTTTCATCAAACATCACTTCTTCTTTCTTTTCACATAATTTCCAACCATAATTCCATGAAATATCACTAGTATATGCTCTACTAATCCTTGGCCAAGGGAAAAGGAAAACATATATAAAGTTAAGGCTTATACATGGATAAAGCAAAGAAAAGATAAACAAGCTCAAAAAGGGTTTACTAAGGATAATATGCTTTAGGTTGGCTTTTTTGGCTCAAATGGTTAAAATTCCTAATGCCTTTATCATCTTCATGTATGTATGTAATATGAATGTAATCTCAACAAGATATGAAGCAAGTTCTAAAGATACATATCATTGAAAGAAGGCACAATCAAAGAATATAATGTTGAAGGCTCAAAAGCTTGCATTGGTATAACACTATAAAGTCAACATGGCATATTCTCAAAGTCAATCCCTAAACCAATTAAACCTTAAAACTTGCATGCACACTCCTTCATTCGATTTATATCTTCATCTATCTCAACTAATTCTCATACATAATACTCATATTCTCAAAAACCAATGGGAGTTCAAAAGATCAAACATAATTTTTTTTTTTATTTTGAAAAATAACAAAGAAAACCAAAATTAGAAAACCAACATTCTCCCAATACCCCCACACTTAAAACATAACATTGTCCTCAATGTTAAAATAAAAGAAAAGGAATATTGGAGAATGACAAAAATAAAGTAAAATGCGAAAAATAAAAGACAAGGGAAAAAGAAAGCAAATCTGTTTTTTTTTTGTGCTGGGTTGCCTCCCAGTAAGCGCTTTTGTTTTATGTCATTGGCTCGACATGTTGCATGCTTATTCTTCATAGATTGGTTCAGCTAACTCCGCAGAAGCGGTGAGTTCTGTCGTCCAACCTTCATAGAAAGGTTTCAAGCGATGCCCATTGACCTTGAGTACTTTGTTGGTTTCTAAACTTGTAATTTCAACTGCACCATAAGAAAAAACATTAGAAACAACAAATGGTCCAATCCAACGAGAGCGTAACTTTCCAGGAAAAAGTTTCAAACGCGAATGATAAAGAAGGACTTTGTCTCCAACATTAAACTCTTTTCTTGTAATCATTCAGTCATGGAGACTCTTAGTCTTTTCTTTATAAATCCTTGCATTCTCGTAAGCATCATTTCGAATCTCTTCCAACTCTTGCAATTGCAACTTTCTTGCAATCCCAGCAGCATCATAATCCATGTTACATTTTTTAATGGCCCAAAAAGCTTTGTGTTCAAGCTCCACTGGTAGATGACATGCTTTTCCATAAATCATCCTATAAGGTGACATTCCTATAGGTGATTTGTAAGCAGTCCGATAAGCCCAAAGTGCATCACCAAGTCGTAGACTCCAATCTCGCCGGTTAGGTTGCACTGTCTTCTCCAAAATGGACTTGATTTCTCGATTTGAAATTTCAGCTTGGCCATTCGTTTGAGGATGGTATGCTGTGGAAGTTCGATGAGTCACATGATATTTGCGTAACAATGCTTCCATTGAACGATTGCAAAAATGAGTGCCACGATCACTAATGATAGCTTTAGGAATTCCAAACCTGTCAACTATGTGAGTCCTGACAAAATCTAAAACAACCTTAGCATCGTTAGTTCGTGTGGCTTTCGCCTCAATCCATTTGGACACATAATCAACAACAAGAAGGATATAAAGATTGCCAAAAGAAGAAGGAAATGGACCCATAAAATCAATACCCCAAACATCAAAAATTTCACTCACAAGAATATTTGTTAAAGGCATTTGATTTTTGTGAGTGATATTACCTGTTTTTTGGCATTTTTCACATGATTTGCAAAAATGATATGCATCCTTAAAAATAGAAGGCCAATAAAAACCACTTTCAAGTACCTTGTAGGCCGTTCTTTTTGCTCCAAAATGCCCACCACAAGAATGAGAATGACAAAAGGTAAGAATGGAATGAAATTCATCTTGTGGTACACATCTCCTAACTACTTGATCCACATAAAATTTCCACAGATAAGGAGTATCCCAAAAATAATATTTAGCATCAGCTCGTAACTTGTCTTTTTGGGATGTAGACAAACCTGGAGGGAATTCTTTGGTGACTAAATAGTTCACCAAATCAGCATACCATGGTCTTGTAGAGGAATGTAACACATACAACTGCTCATCGGGGAATGTCTCTCTTATTGTTTCGGTTTGTATATCCTCAGTCCTTAGTCGGCTCAAGTGATCAGCCACATGATTTTCGGCACCTTTTTTGTCTTTGATCTCAAGATCAAATTCTTGTAAAAGCAAGATCCACCTAATCAATCTTGGTTTGGACTCCTTTTTCTTCAAAAGATACCTTAAAGCTGCATGATCAGTAAAAACAATGACTTTTGTACCAAGTAGATATGACCTAAATTTTTCAAGAGCAAACACCACTGCAAAAAGTTCCTTCTCAGTTGTATGGTAATTGCATTGTGCACCGTCCAACATGCGGGAAGCATAGGCGATAACATGCAAATTCTTCCCAATTCTTTGCCCAAGGACAGCCCCTACCGCATAGTCACTTGCATCACACATTATCTCAAAAGGCTCATCCCAATTTGGTGGTTGGATGATAGGGGCAGATGTGACACGCCTCTTAAGCTCATCATGGGCATCTTTACATGCTTGATCAAACACAAAATCCACTTCTTTGGCTAATAGTTTGCACAAGGGTGCTGTAATCTTTGAGAAATCTTTAATAAAACGTCGATAGAAACCTGCATGGCCAAGAAAAGAACGAATTTCCCTCACGCAGGAGGGGTAAGGCAATGATGAAATAACATCTATTTTAGCTTTATCAACCTCTAATCCACGTGAAGACACAACATGCCCAAGAACTATTCCTTGTTCTACCATAAAATAACACTTCTCATAGTTTAAGACAAGGTTAGTTTCAATGCACCTTTTCAAGATCAAAGATAAATTTTCTAGACATTTATCAAAAGAATCACCATACACCGTGAAATCATCCATGAAAACCTCAATTATTCTTTCAACATAGTCAGAAAAAATACTCATCATGCATATTTGAAAAGTTGCAGGTGCATTACAGAGACCAAAGGGCATTCTCCTATATGCATATGTACCAAATGGACATGTAAATGTAGTCTTTTCTTGATCCTCAGGATTAATAACAATCTGATTGTATCCACTATATCCATCAAGAAAGCAATAAAAAGACTTACCTGCTAGGCGTTCAAGCATTTGATCCATGAATGGTAATGGAAAATGATCTTTGCGTGTAGCAAGATTTAGCTTTCTGTAATCAACACACATTCTCCATCCACTCGAGATGCGAGTAGGAATGAGCTCATCATTTTTGTTTTTCACCAACGTGATTCCGGTCTTTTTAGGCACCACATGGATTGGCGCAACCCATTTACTGTCCGTGATGGGATAAATGACTCCTGCATCTAACAGTTTTAAAATTTCAGCTTTCACTACCTCCATCATAGGCGGGTTCAACCTCCTTCACATTTCCCTTGTTGGTTTCACATTGTCCTCCAATAGTATGTGATGCATACACATTGAGGGACTAATGCCCTTGATGTCAGCTAAAGTCCATCCAATGGCCGTTTTGTGATCACATAACAATTTCACAAGTTTTTCCTCTTGCGTATTTGTCAAACCTGATGCTATAATAACAGGAAGTGTATTGTTGTCGCCAATGAATACATACTTCAAATTATCGGGCAAAGGTTTCAATTCTAACTCGGGTGCCTGTAAAATAGATGGCAAAAGCTTTTTATGTGAGAGTACTAAATCAACAAAGACATTACCATGGGGAACAGTTTGCAATGATTGCAAAGCCAATGCTGATTCGTGCATGTTTTGGGGAACACATATGTGCCTCTCCATCTCTTCTATCTCGGTAAAATCATAGCCATAGCTCAAAGCTACGCTTAATCCATCCTCACAATCAAAATCAAAAACTTGCTGCACACACTTATCAACTTGGTCATAGCATGTGATAGAATAAACATTGCTATAAGGATATTTCATTGCATCATGAAAATTAAATTCAATCTTTTCATCTCCTACTTCCATAGACAAAGTATCCTTACCACAATCTATCCTTGTATTGGCAGTTTTCAAGAATGGTCTCCCAAACAATATAGGAGTGCTGTTTGATGAATCACAAGAATCATGTTCCATATCAAGAATATAAAAGTCGCATGGAATGACCAAACTATCAATCTTAACTAGGACATCTTCTATCACACCAAGTGGGTAAACAAAACTACGATCCGCAAGTTGTATTACAATGCTAGTTTTATTCAAAGGCTCAAGACTAAGAGAATCATAAACATGTTTGGGCATAACACTAATGAATGCACCTAAATCGCATAAAGCTCTTTTAAAACTAGCATTACCAATAACACATGGGATAGTAAACGCACCTGGGTCTTTTTGTTTCAAAGGCAGATTCTTTTGAACAACGGCAGATACAACTTCACCCATACTTACCATTTCATGACCTTTCAGTTTGAAAGCTCTCTTAGTAGTACACAACTCCTTCAAGAATTTTGCATACTTGGGAATTTGCTTGATAGCATCAAGCAAAGGAATGTTGAGTTCTACTTTCTTGAAAACCTCTAAAATCTCTTTTTCTTTGTCCTCTTTCTTTGACCTAGAAGAACTCACAGGAAAGGGTGGAATTGTTTTAAAACTGGAAGTCATTGATTGAGGACTTACCTTTAGAGTGTTGGTCGTGGTTTCAATTTGTGAAGGAGAAGGATGTTTCTTTTTTGTACTCAATTCAGTTTCTATCTCTTCTTCTTCCTCCATCTCAATTTGTTTCGACCTTTTCTCTTCAAGTTCTTTCCCACTTCGCAGCATGATCGCACTAACATTCTCTTTTGGATTCAATGCTTGGGAGGGCAATTTTCCATTCATTTGTGCTTCCAATTTCCCCACACTTGAAGCTACTTGCCCCATTTGCTTCTCCAAGTTGTGAATACTTGACCTTGTTTCCTGTTGAAAAGACATGACATTTTGTTGCAAGGTCACAGTGTTAGAAGCCAAAGTTTTCATCATCTCACGAAGATCATCACTGGATGACGACCCCATAACATTGGAGTTTGTGAATGAAGGGGGTTGTCTTGCTTGATAATTCTGTTGGGGCTGAAATCCATGGGGATGGAATTGTCGGCCTTGATTGCCTTGTTGAGGCTGGTTCCCATACCGTAGGTTGGGATGATCTCTCCATCCAGGATTGTACGTGTGGGAAAAAAGATCATACTTACGCTGAGGTTGTCCATTGAATGCTCCATCAACTGCATTAGCTTGTTCAATGTAATCTTCTTGCATTGTTGGGCACATATCTGAAGCATGTCCTTGTAAGGAGCATATGCTACAAACTTTCACCTGCTGTACATTGCCACAAGCCAAAGAACGCACAAAAGAAGTAAGATCATTAACTTTATTCTCAAGGTTAGAAATACTTATCTCATTTACTCGTTTATTTGCAAAGTCTCCACGAGTGCCAAACTGTTTCGAGTTGGCTGCCATGTTTGAGATCAATTGGCGTGCAGCCTCGGGTGTCTTATCTACCAATGCCCCTCCACTTGCAGCATCAATGATACTACGGTCAGTAGGCATCAATCCTTCATAGAAATATTGAATGAGCAGCTGATCGGGTATTTGATGATGAGGGCATTGAATGCACAGTTGCTCAAATCTTTCCCAATACTCGGAAAGTGTCTCTCCATGAGATTGTCGAATCCCACATATTTCTTTCCTTATGTTGGCAACTCGAGATGCTGGGAAATACTTCTCAAGGAAGATCTTCTTCATGCCATTCCACGTTCCAATTGACCCTGGGAGAATGGAGAAAAGCCATACCTTTGCTGCCCCTTTTAAAGAGAAAGGGAAAGCTTTCAACTTAACCTATTCTTCATCAACTCCATTCGGTTTCATGCCAACGCAAACCATATGGAATTCCTTGAGATGAGTATGAGGATCTTCTCCTGCAAGACCATTGAAAGTTGGTAGCAAATGTATAAAACCAGATTTGAGCTCAAAGTTTACATTATTGTCGATGTTTATGCACAATGGCTGATTTTCCACGTTAGGAGCAGCAAGCTCCTTGAGTGTTTGTTGTCGTGCAACAGCCATGGTGTTAAGGCGAGCTTCCTTTCGTAACCTGCTTAAAGTTTTTTCTATTTCGAGATCCAAATGCACTTGACTTTGATTAGTAGAACGGGTTACTGGCATAAATCATCAAGAAAATTCAAAATAAACCAACCACACAAGAGATCGAAAACAATGCAAATTGTACGAAAATCCTACGGTAGAAAACACAAACTGCCTAAAAACCCTAGAAAACAGTGGAATTTGGCCTCGATAGGGTGGGGCTAGTGGTTTACCACTAGTCCTGTTTAGAACGTCGTTTCCCTTCAGGAAACAAATGGCCGATACCTAATTCCACCAAAAAATCTGTTTTGAACAGTACCGCTGCCGTAATGAACAGTACCGCAGCAAACAAAAATTCTGTTTTTTTTTTTTTCAGAAAAAGAAATAACAATCACAGAAAATAAAAATAATAGCACAAGAATCAACTAAAATTACTTCCCCGGCAACGACGCCAAAATTTGTTGCGATGTCGCGGTCGCACAAATTAATTACCCTAGCTTCAAACACAACACACAAGATAGTATAGAGCAAGCAAGGGGTCGATCCCACGAGGAAGATTCAAGTCAGATTTTTATGCTAGATGATATGCAATTTGGGGGGGGGGTTGGACGTTATCTAGGCTAAAGCAAAAGAAAACAGAAAACTATCAAACTAAATTTAATAAAATCAGAAAATTATCAAGAGAACAAACCTTGGTCACAAGCACACATCCACCTACAGAAATCAGAACTGATCATGGAAACGAAACATCAATTTATATTTTGAATATTTATCTCTTCTTAACATTGGTTAGTTAACGGATCCGCCGTATAACTAGCCCTAACCATCAAACAACCACAGTGTCCGCACTAGTAATTTAATTCAATGGCAGCCTTAAGAACTAGATAAGTTGATTAATCAAGAAAACATAACTGTCCGCAGTCTATGTTTGATTTGATTGAATGTTCTCCCTAAGATTAATAACGTAGATCCGCCACAATTATTAAACTCAGTTGCTTCACAAGTTCATATACCACACCTCCGGTTTTGATATCAAAACTTAACAATAGATTGTCTACAATAATAACTTAGAGTCCGCTCTAGCAATTAAAATAAACAATCATAGGAAAAATAAGCATAGGAGAACAAACATATTCATCATATAAACTGAAAAGAAAAGGTAAAATAAATCTCACAGTTCTTGAAATCCGAAGGTTTCCGTGTCCTTTCAACAAAGAAAAAGTGTTTAGCCTTGCATGTTTGTTGAACAACTAATCAAAAAGAAGGAAGAATGCATAATTTAGGGTTTCTTAGAGGAAGGGGGCGTTTTTCTCTCCTTGGCTGGCTGCTCCCCTTCTCTTCTCTCATTCTTTTTATATCCTAGGAAACCCTAGGTCTCTATTTTACAAAATAGTCCTCCATTAAGTAGACTGTTTACATTTAAGTACTTCAATAACTATTTTCCTAAAAAGGAGAAATAGCCTTGCATGAAATCTTCAAGCTTTGATTTAGAGGAGCTAAATTGCTGAAATAAAAACTTGGATATCGGTTTAAATGCTTCGGAATGTCATTTGGACTCGTTTCTTCACGAAACCTGTTTGCTGGCAGAATTCAGATGTCATCTTTGAAAAATCATATCTCCCTCATATGACATTTTTTTTGGCTGCAATTTTGAGCGTTTATATAACTTTGAGTCATGAATCCAACAAAATTGAGTTTGCATCAATTGGACTTCTGTAGCTCCAGATATTCAAGTTGGAATGGCCGAAGGTCAACACTGGCAGATTGCGAGATTTGACTTTGAAGGCTGCGATTTCCATGCTCTTCCTTATTTTATTTTCTTGCCTTAGATGTCCAGAAAGGTATGGATGTTACCTTTTTAATTCCACTGGAATCACTTCATTTCAACCTCTAGAGCTCACGCTCTGCACAAAACATCGACTGAAGGTCAAATCTGCCAATTATCTCCAATTTACTCCTTTTTGCATCTTTCATCCAAAAGTGCCTTCAAAACATAAAACAAAGAATATCAAGGCATTTTATATATAAAACATAGGCAAAACACTAGTTAAATGTGGGTGAAACTATTGAATAATATGGTTGCATCAGTATGTTTATGTTGAAGTAAAAATTCATATAATTATTTATAGGCATGAAAAGCCTTTGTAATAAAACAACTCAGATCTTTTATGAAAAAATTCAAAACAAATCTTGAAAAACCCAAAAATAGCAAAAATAACTTGGATCCATTGTAAAAAGCGAGGCCTAAAAAAAATCTCAATTTAAATAATGTTGATTTGAACAAGTTTTGAAACAAAAAAGACTGAACCAAGCCGAACTCGATAGCTTTGAACTCATTTCAGGTTGAAAACTTTAAAAAACTAAATTTCAATAAAGTTATCCTTTTTTTTTTTCAAAACCAAACCGAACAAAAAAAAACTCCTACTGTCAACTCAAAAAACTTCTAAACTAGTTTTAAAACATAAAATTTAACTTGAAAATTTTTTTTCATCCCCGATCTCACCTAATTTAATTAGGTCATAGTTGGATAATGAATTTGGATGTTTTAGATGGAACAATTAAGTAAAACTCAAATCCAACTTATTTTATTACCTTCCATTGATTATTATTAAATGAGAAATTTAAACATGCTTGGTGTGTTTAGCAAAGGAGAATGACAGGGTTGGATTATGCATTTTTGAGTGTGGAAAAGTCACAACTCATTTAGGGACCCACTTAGTTGAAAATGAACAAGAAATTTTTAGTATGATCAAAACACAAGAAATTATTTAATTAAGTTTATAATTTCCATTCTAAAAATTTTTTAGTAACAATCTGAAATATTTTATGAAAGATTTTCTCATAAACTATTTTTCAATATGTATAAATTCAATAATAAAGAATCTTTTTTTCAAAAGTGAAGAGTGACTAAAAAAATAAAAAGAGAGAGAAATTAAAAAAATGAATATGTTTTTTTTTCTTTTTCTTTTTAAATAAAAAAAAAGAAGGTAAAGAGTGAAGAGTGACTGGGTGACAGTACGAGTCTTTAAAGGAAAAGAAATAAGGATAAAACTAGAATACTAAAAAAATAAAAAGAGAGAGAAATTAAAAAAAAAATGAATATGTTTTTTCTTTTTTCTTTTCTTTTTTAAATAAAAAAGCAAAAGGAGGTGTGGGAAAGCATGATTACTACCAGTTTCTCGAACCTACTAGTATTTAGATAATGAGACTGATGCTTTTGTCATCACCATCCACATTTCCATGTCATCGTTGACGTATGATAATTCCCTAGGCGTGCTGGGCAAGTAACTTAAGAGGAGCCATCCCAGTTTGTCCCAATAAATAGAGTTAGGAATCGGCAATTGTTATAGCCTTTCGAGAAGTTCATCACTTAACAATGGCAAACGAAGACGTTTCGCACGACCTTTCATCCCTTCTTTCGTCGGAAGAGAGGGACTTTCTCATCCGCCACAATGGTGACCAGGTACTGCTTTTAGTTTATGGATTTCTCTGGTCTTATGCGATCTACTTCTACTTGTCTTATTACACTTGCTGGTTTTTCTCGTAATTAAGATGGATATCATGTTTAAATTAGACTGCGAGCCTTGCTGAAGAACAAGTTTATGACCATTTTCTAGAGCTTTTATGATTAAGAAAAGCCTCAATTTTTGTTTACCCTCTTAATTTATGGGCTAATGTTTTTTTTCTGATTATGCTCGACACTAATTTTAGGTTAGGGTCAGCAATTTGGTGGGGAAGATTGTGGGATTCTATTTCTCTGGTTCGTGGTGCGGGCCGTGCCGTAATTTCACTCCGTTGTTGGTAGAAGTCTATGAACAGCTATCATCCAAAGGGGACTTTGAGGTGGTCTTCATTTCTTCTGACGGAGACGATGAATCCTTCAACACCTACTTCTCCGAAATGCCATGGCTTGCTATTCCCTTCTCTGATACCGAGACCCGCCAACGTCTCAAGGAATTGTTCAAAGTAAAAGGGATCCCTAGACTTGTCATTTTTGATACTAATGGTAAGGTTTCCTGCGATAATGGAGTCAGACCTGTCAAGGAACATGGCGTGGATGGGTATCCGTTCAACCTTGATAGACTGAACTTCCTAAAAGAGCAAGAAGAGAATGCTAAGAAGAATCAAACCATGAGCTCTATCTTGGCTTCCAGCTCACGTGATTATGTGATTTCAAATGATGCAAAAAAGGTAGATGTTTCATTCAATTAGCTAGTTTTGAAATTGAATTGATGATGCCATAATTCAAATTTTTGCTATCTGTAATGGCAGATCCCTGTGTTGGACCTTGAAGGAAAATTGGTTGGCTTGTATTTTTCAGCCCATGCTCATAGGATGTGCCGTGAATTCACTCCTAAACTAGTGGAATTGTATAAGACGCTCAAGGAAAAAAGAGAGAACTTTGAAATAGTCCTAATATCTCTAGACGACGAAGAAGACGACTTCAAAGAGAGTTTTGAGACAATGCCTTGGTTGGCATTGCCTTTTAAGGACAAGAGCTGCGAGAAGCTAGTGCGGTATTTTGAACTTAGAACCATTCCTAATCTTGTCATAATTGGCCAAGATGGGAAGACTTTGAACCCAAATGTAGCTGAACTGATCGAAGAACATGGTATTGAAGCCTACCCATTTACACCGGAAAAGCTTGACGAGCTAGCTGCAATTGAAAAGGCAAAACTGGAATCGCAGACGCTTGAGTCAGTTTTGGTTAATGGGGAAAATGATTTTGTGATTGACAAAAGTGGCTCCAAGGTAATATTTTTTTGTTCTATGCTAACCTCGCATGTTTTTATGGCATTACTTTCAATAACTTTCTTATTATCACGAATTGAATTCATTAGCAAAGGTTTTTTTTTATCATTCAAATGGTTTGCTCTTGATTAGGTCCCAGTGTCTGAACTAGTTGGAAAGAACATTCTTCTTTACTTCTCAGCTCAATGGTGCCCTCCATGTCGTGCCTTTTTACCCAAGCTAATTGAAGCATACCACACAATTAAAAGAAAAGACAATGCATTTGAGGTGATCTTCATCTCAAGTGACAGAGATCAATCCACCTTTGACGAGTTCTATTCAGAAATGCCTTGGTTAGCCCTTCCATTTGGTGATGGAAGGAAACAAATCCTGAGTCGGAAATTCAAAATTCAAGGCATTCCTGCTGCTATAGCGATTGGCCCAAGTGGGCGGACCATTACCAAGGAAGCTCGGATGCACTTGACAGCTTACGGGGCAGATGCTTTTCCATTTACCGAGGAGCATCTAAAGCAACTGGAGGAGGAGCTTGAGGAAAAGGCAAAGGGGTGGCCAGAGAAAGTGAAACACGAACTTCATACCGAGCATGAGCTGATACGTACTAAACGCAGTGCATATGGTTGCGATGGCTGCGGGGAAACGGGATATAGGTGGTCTTTCTATTGCAAACAATGTGACTTTGATCTTCACCCCAAGTGTGCTTTGAAGGAAGATGAAGATACTGGAAGTGAAAAGGGAAAGGAAGGAGGGGTCTGCGATGGAGGTGTGTGCCGCAGAGCTTAAGCAGGCAAGCGCTCCTTGTATCTGGTTTTATGGGCTTTATGCTGTAATAAGCGTGCGATGTAAGGTGTTTGTTGCATGTGTGTGAAGATGTGGATGTCTTTCCTGTTATTGATATGTAATTAAGAGGTGTGTTGCTGAAGGATTTTCATGTCCTGTATTTCGATACGAAGAATAAATAACCGGATTGGCTGAGTTTTTGCGAATCCATCGTTGATGGTTGTTCTCATAGCTCATTCACTTGATATGAGGTTTTTGTCATTCCTAAAGGAAAATGCTATGCATGATGCCATTGTGCCGCTCTCTTTGTTTCTATGTGGCTGGATGAAGAAACAGCTTCATCTCTGGAGCAAATATTCCTGTAATTGTGATGCTGATTAAATACAAAAACTGGACTGATTGTGACTTAACCAGCATTATACAATGAAACCATTGTAGCTCCACCGTAAAAGAAACTAGAATTACAGGATTGGCTGAGTTTTTGCGAATCCATCGTTGATGGTTGTTCTCATAGCTCATTCACTTGATATGAGGTTTTTGTCATTCCTAAAGGAAAATGCTATGCATGATGCCATTGTGCCGCTCTCTTTGTTTCTATGTGGCTGGATGAAGAAACAGCTTCACCTCTGGAGCAAATATTCCTGTAATTGTGATGCTGATTAAATACAAAAACTGGACTGATTGTGACTTAACCAGCATTATACAATGAAACCATTGTAGCTCCACCGTAAAAGAAACTAGAATTTCCAATCCAAGCAACTGGATAGTCATCCCCCCCCCCCCCCCCCCCTCTTTGCCTTCTCAAATTACTTGTTGAGGCGGATTTCAGAATCAAGAAAGCAGCATTAATTCGAACTCAGAACTAAGAAAGACAAACGAAATCCCAGCAGGTGGAAACTGGGTTCATGGCAGTTATTTGGAGGGTGGACACCTGCGTTTGTTGATGAACATGTCTGCAATCAATTAAACCAGAATCACGGGCAGGCTATTGCCTGTATCAGTTCATGGGACGCAAAGGACAGATAGGATCAGTGGTGAGCTTGTAGAAGTTAGCAAAGCCAACAACTGCACCAAGACCCTGCTGGGGGAAGGACACTGTTGGGCTAGTATAGACCCTCCAAGTTTTGGCACTGCTGCAGAAAACAAGCTGGAACTCTTACATCACTATTGATAGGTGAAGGGTTATAAATAAGGTTTAGTTTTGATAATTTAAAACGAAAGATTTTCAGCCCAATTATCACGCTGGACTAACTAATAACACTCCATTCATTCAAAACTAGCTTGGAAAAACATCTAGGTTATAAGGTTATCGAGTCAACCCGTAAATTAATTTTTATATTAAAACAACAGTGTTTTATTTTGGTATACTCTTAGCATACTCTGTCACTTCATTACAATAAAATTTTAAAAATAAAATGTTAAAATTAAGAATAAATAATCTTAAAATTTTATATAAACAATAATTGTGACGGTTGACTTGTGGAGACGTCAATAGCATCTTATTTGTTTCCTGATGTAAATTATAATTGAATCCTCATATTCTCAATAAACCAATATATTACTTCTTCTGTTTTTTTCTTTTAAAAAAATTAATTATCTAATAGGTGGTCCAGTGGTAAGAGATTAGAACTAAGGGATATGTTTTTTCTGTAATCTCATGTTCGAACCCTGTAATTGCTAATATAATGATCACTTGAGGTTTACATAGTTGTTAATTTTAGAATTCATGGGATTAACCATGATGCACGTAAACTAACCTGGACATCCACGTTAAGAAAAAAACAAAAAAAATTACTCAATTGAGAAGCTTTCACCGTCAATCCGTTAATAGATTAGTTTTTTGTACTAATACCTAAAGTAATGGTTTAGCACTTTTATAATGTAAAACTAAAGGAAGAACTAAGTTATAGTAAATGGAAATGATAACATGGAGGTAAAATATGGCTTCTTTTAAATAAAGGGATTACGTTATAATTTGTTCAATTTGTTATGATGAATTTAAAGTGTCACACGTGATTTCTACATGGTGGTGTTGGCCAATTAATGATCATCATGTTTCATGATGTGACAAATAGATTAAAAATATGATAATTTTGTTTATAGTTAAATGGGGCAAAAAAAAAATTTAAATTAATTTTTTTTTTAATATTTTTAAATTGTTTTAATGAATTGATATTAAAAATAAATTTTTAAAAATTAAAAAATATATATACTAATATATTTCTAAGCAAAAAATATTTTAAAACTCAACATCTATTATATTTTTAAATATGTTCTTAAGTTGTGTTTGAGAGTGTGGTTGCGATTGTTTTACAAAGTATTTTTTATTCTGAAATGCATTAAAATAATATATTTTTTTATTTTTTAAAAATTATTTTTAAAATTAACACATCAAAACAATTCAAAACATAAAAAAATTTAAATTTTTTAAAACTGGGGTTAGCTCCAAACGCTCTTTATAGTCGATCAGTTGAATCTTACCCTTAATGTTTTCCATGGAATCTATTACTTTAGTCTTTGACAGCGAATGTGTAAAGATAAGGAATATCATGATAGGTTGTCCAAAAAAATCTCTTACTAATATTATAAAAAGAATATTATAATTTTATTTTAAAATAAAATAAAAATTAAATGATATCTAATAAAATAATATTTCGTATATATTCTTAATAATTTAAGTATTTACTAAAATAATATCCTTATGTGTTTTTAAATAATTAATTTTAATGAAATAAAATTAAAACTCAAGAATAAAGATTAAAAAAACATAAAAATAAAAGATAAAAACAAGCCATGTTTGTGGGGCCAAGTGACTCGGCATGCTTATCCAAAAGATGAAGGAGCCATTTTATTTTTTCTTTGATGGATGAGATAGTATTTGTCCTTTATTGGTTTTTTTTTAATAAAACAAATGACAATCATTTGCTTGCTTTTTTTTTTCCACATCATTTGCTTTTTTTTTTATAACAGAGAAGTGGTTGAAGAATTGGGTTGTAGTTTTTCATTTAAAATTTTATTTTTTAATATATTTTTATCTAAAAACACCTCATACATACTTTTAGATTTTCTCAAAACTAATCCATCAACTAAAAAAAACTCTAGAATAATTTTAAAACACAAAATTCAACCTAAAAATAATTCTCTCAACTTCAATATATCTTTTTTTGGCAATATAAAGCTTAAAAACATTATGATACCACTTTTCTTGTCAAGAATAACACATCGACACACATTTTAGTTATTTTCGCAAACAAAACCTTGTTAGTGTATATGTTTCTCTCTGCTTCATTATTTTCAATGAATTTTTATCTTTTTTCTAAATCTCATAGATTGAAATGTAATTAAAATAGAGTTTTGAATCAAAATATAAATTTTTCAAAGTAAAATGATGTGAAATGAATATTTATCAAATTAAAAAACCTTAAATCCTTGCTAACCATCAATTTTGGCCCCCAAAGTCTTAAATATTTGTATGCAATAAAACATAATTTTATTTTGTAAAATCCAACATCACCCTAATGTAAAGACATTTAATTTAAAAAAATATATAGAAAACAAAAAAAACCAATCAATAAGTCCAAAATCTCTATTAATGAAACGTCAAAGTTAAAAAAATTTCAAAAAATGTTTTGTTTCTATAATGAAAAACATTTTAGAAAAAAAATACAACATTATTTCAATCCGTGATATTTTAAGTTTTTGTCCAAGGTGCAACAACACTAAACTAACCACATCTCTTGGTTTTATATTTAATTTAATTTAATAGTTTTAAGATTCATAAATGATTGATTTATATTAGAAAAAAAATTGATAGAAAAATTCATTTTCAAATGCAGCAAAATCAAACGAGAATAATTTTCTAATTAAAAAAACCAATTAAAGATTTTTTTGTATCAATAAATATAAAGATTTTATTAAAAAGATAAAAGCACAAAATACATTTAATAACAAACTCACAAAACAATTATCAAACCATGGATAAAACGAGAATACAAACAAAAACAAAAACAAAAAAGCAAGAGGAGAGTTGTAGAAGCACGTGATAATGCGAATACCACGTCAGCATACCTACGTCATCATGTCTTCGTCATCACCCGACGCCAGCCGAATCGTGAAGTCGTCGTTGACTAATTAGAATAATAATTTCCTAGGCCGGGCGTGCAGGTAATTTAAAGGAGCCTTAGCCTCGAAGTTCCATTACATAGCAACTGGGATTGGCAATTGTTATAGCTTATTGAGGAGTTAATCACATAGCTATCTATGGCCACCGAAGATTTTATATATATTAAGTTGGTTAAAAATTTAATCTTATTATTTTTTAAAAAAAAATTATAAATTGTTATAGTATTTTTCTATATAATTTTTTTTTGTTATAGTTTTTATTTTAAATTATCTTTATCGATTTTATTATTTTTAATATTGAGCTGGTTGAGAATTATAACAGTAGATTTTCTCATTGAACACTATAGATTGCTATAGTGTTTCCCTACATGATTTTTTTTTCTTTTATTTTTTTTGTTATGATTTTTTTTAAAATTATCTTTGTCGATTTTATTTTTTTAATATTAAACTGGTTGAGATTGAGCTTTGTAGTTTTTTTCTTGAAAACATTGTGAATTGTAACAATTTTTCTCCATACGGTTTTTTTTATGATTTTTTCCACAAACCCACAACAATGCACAAGCCCGCGACATCGCGCAAGCATGGCATCTAGTAGCTTTTTAAAGTGTATTTTTAAAAAATATGAACTATTTTTTTCAAAATGATTTTTTATTTTTTAATCATTTTAAATATTAATATCAAAAATAATTTCCACTGTAATCCAGTACACACGCTATAGTTTGATATCTAGCATATTAGTCTGCGTTCTGCAGCGTGGCAAATTTAATATATTAATGAATTTAATAAAATTTATAATATTAATACTAAAATTAAATTTATTTGGCCCAAATTTTTATAGTATTTAATCCCTTCAAATAAAATTTATTATTTTTCTTTGATAGTAATAATATTGTTTTTCAAATTTATTAATGATGATAATAATTATAATATTTAATTTTACCATTCAAATCAAATCTATGGTTGTTTTTCAATATTAATGATATTTGTTTTCAAATTTATTAATTATTATATTAATAATATTAACTATAATAAAAATAATAATATTTAGAATATTAATAATAATGCTAAACTTGTCTGACCCAAGTTTTTATATAATTTAATTACCTTCGCACAGTTGATGCACGCGTGAAGTTGTTTCACGCGTGCACCTTAATTAACTCAGTCGGGCCACTGGCTTGGGCCAGTGGTCGGGCTGGCCCAGCTCCTTTTAAGCTGAACTGGGCCCGACCCCAAAAACAAAATAGGGAAACCATGTCTTAGAAATTTTTTTTTATCAATGTACTGGTGTAGAAATAAAATTTTTGCATGTTCTTTAAAAAAATATTTTTGTTTTTTTTATTATTCACTGATATCAGGATCAGGAATAAAAAAATATATTTTTCAGGCTACGAATTTTTACCAACAACAGAGTTGAAATTATTCATGGTGGAATTTTTAATTGGAATTATTTGTGTTGGAATATTTACCAACACTAGAGTTGGAATTATTCGTGGTGGGATTTTCAATTGGAATTATTTGTGTTGGAATATTTACCAACACCAGAGTTGGAATTATTCGTGGTGGAATTTTCAATTGGAATTATTTGTGTTGGAATATTTACCAACGCCAGAGTTGGGTTTATTCGTGGTGGAATTTTTAATTGAAATTATTTTTGGTGGAATATTTACCTACGTCAGAGTTGGAGTTATTCGTGTTGGAATTTTTAATTGGAATTATTTGTGTTGGAATATTTACCGACACCAGAGTTGGAATTATTCGTGGTGAAATTTTTAATTGAAATTATTTATGGTGGAATATTTATCGACGCCAGGGTTGGAAATATTCGAGATCAAATATTCATGGACGCTAGAGTCAGGAATATTATGATTAAACCAGCATTGTTTTTTTAAAAAAAAAAATACACATGCATGGATTTAAATTTATTTCGTAGGTTTATTCATTGAAATTAGAGTCAATAATATCATACGTTTTTACACACAAATCAACAAAATTTTTTTAGCAATTTAAGATTAAAACATCAATGCAGCTTACCTCAGGAAGGGTGCGTTAGGGGTGCTAATACCTTCCCTAGCCTCAACCAGTCCCGTACCATAATATATCTCGTGACCAGTTAGGGTTCCTAGTGATCATAATACTAGGTAGCGACTCCTTAAACAAGACATTTTCCCCTAAAAGAACCAGATGTCAGATATCTGTTCTTTTTCCAATTATCGAGATTATGTTTAAGGTCGTCGCGATGTTGGGTGCGACATAAACCAAAAAGGTTTTTTATCCCACATTGAAAAAACATAACTTTTTCTTGTGAGTATATATACTACAGGGCTTCAAATCTCACATTGAAAAAATAAAAACATTCTTCTAGTATTTATATAGTGAACTTTAAAATGAGTTATAACCAACTGAAAAATATGAAAAAAAGGCGTCTTTGGCTAAGAGAAAAAATATATTTAAAAAAAAACATGTCTCTACCAGGTTTTGCTGGGTCATCCGAGTTTCGGGTTAACCTGACAAGATGACAGGTTTTATCTAGGCCAATTGCAGGCCTGAATTTTAAATGAAATATACCTACCTAAAGGCCCTAGGTCACCTGGGTCCTAAGTTGACCTGCAGGGCCAAGCTGTGTCTGATAACTATGATGGCAACCATATCAGACCCATGGATTGGGTCTGGCTTGCCTGCCACACCCAATCCATGCCTGACCCAAGGTGCTTAGGTAGACAACCATGTCAGACCCAAGGGTATGGCTGTCAGACTCAATCCTTGCCTGACCCAAGACGCTTAGGTCTTTTATGATTGCTTGTACCAAGCACCTTGGATCTGGCATGACTGCCAAACCCAATTCATGCTCTTGGGTGTGACAATCATGTCCACCTATTTTGCCCAGGTTCTAGCCACTATAGTTGTCGAAAAATCAAGGTTTATGCTCATTTGACCCAAAAACCTGTTTTGCAACCTGTTTTGACCCAAAACACCCTATAAACCATGAGTGATAATTTATGAGTGATAATTATGAATATTGACTCATTAATTATGAATATTGAAAACTAGGGAGCTACTTGTTGTGATAATTTATGAGTGATAATTATGAGATGGTTAAGATTTTGATGAAAGCTTTTGTTGTCATCTTTTTACGGAAAGCAACTTTTTAGATTTCATTTACTTTTTTTGTTATCAATTTGGATGAATTGAAGCATTGTTGTTGAAACCATCAAACAATACAACATGATTAATTAAATGTGCCAGGTCAAGAGCTAAGAATGTTAAAGAAATATTTAGTGATTATTTCAAGATATTTGAGTTTTATTTTCTATAAGACTTATGGATTCAACTTATTTTCCTGCTTATATGTGGATTGGGCTTCAAATTTTCTTGATGATTCTAAAATCCTTGTTTTATATGGAGTTGAAATATAATAACAATTAAATATTGATAAGGCCTTACGATAAAGATCAAAAGCTACTATACAAGAATTGCATTAGTTTCTCAATTAATTTAGAATTCTTTTTTCTATTTCATTTAGAACTCTTTTGTTATTTTGTTTTAGCATTTCTCATTTTACCTTAGTATAAATATGGTTATTTAACTTATATTTAGTTTTTTTTTTAATAATTTGAGATGCATTGATTAGTCAGAATATTATTGTGTGGGAAAGAGTTTACTCATACTCTTGGTTCCTCATGGAACTTTTTAAAAAACTTATCAGAGATCAACTATCTTTATGGCATCCATCCTTACACCTATAGTTTTTAGTTCGTTATAATCAACGGGTTGGGGTTTTATCCATATACCTATATATTTTAGTTTATTACAATATTCAATGGGTTGGGGTTTCATCCTTATACCTTCAGTTAGTGATTCATTATAATCATTGGGTTAAGTTTTTTCATCCAATAACTATGATTCTTTGGTTTAGATAACCACTAGTTGGGTTCTTTTCAACTTGATTTTAGCTTTCTTGGATTTTTTTTCTTGTGTGAGGGTTCAAGGGTTTTTACTCTCTGAATTCGCATCAACTATGTATGTTTATGTTGAAGTAAAAATTCATATAATTATTTATATGCATGAAAAGCCTTTGTAATAAAACAACTCAGACCTTTTATGAAAAAATTCAAAACAAATCTTGAAAAACCCAAAAATAGCAAAAATAACTTGGATCCATTGTAAAAAGCGAGGCCTATAAAAAATCTCAATTGAAATAATGTTGATTTGAACAAGTTTTGAAACAAAAAAGACTGAACCAAGCCGAACTCGATAGCTTTGAACTCATTTCAGGTTGAAAACCTTAAAAAACTAAATTTCAATAAAGTTATCCTTTTTTTTTCCAAAACCAAACCGAACAAAAAAAAACCCCTACTGTCAACTCAAAAAACTCCTAAACTGCTTTTAAAACATAAAATTTAACTTGAAATTTTTTTTTTCATCCCCGATCTAACCTAATTTAATTAGGTCATAGTTGGATAATGAATTTGGATGTTTTAGATGGAACAATTAAGTAAAACTCAAATCCAACTTATTTTATTACCTTCCATTGATTATTATTAAATGAGAAATTTAAACATGCTTGGTGTGTTTAGCAAAGGAGAATGACAGAGTTGTATTATGCACTTTTGAGTGTGGAAAAGTCACAACTCATTTAGGGATCCACTTAGTTGAAAATGAACAAGAAATTTTTAGTATGATCAAAACACAAGAAATTATTTAATTAAGTTTATAATTTCCATTCTAAAAATTTTTTAGTAACAATCTGAAATATTTTATGAAAGATTTTCTCATAAACTATTTTTCAATATGTATAAATTCAATAATAAAGAATCTTTTTTTCAAAAGTGAAGAGTGACTAAAAAAATAAAAAGAGAGAGAAATTAAAAAAATGAATATGTTTTTTTTTCTTTTTCTTTTTCTTTTTAAATAAAAAAAAAGAAGGTAAAGAGTGAAGAGTGACTGGGTGACAGTACGAGTCTTTAAAGGAAAAGAAATAAGGATAAAACTAGAATACTAAAAAAATAAAAAGAGAGAGAAATTAAAAAAAAATGAATATGTTTTTTCTTTTTTCTTTTCTTTTTTAAATAAAAAAGCAAAAGGAGGTGTGGGAAAGCATGATTAATACCAGTTTCTCGAACCTACTAGTATTTAGATAATGAGACTGATGCTTTTGTCATCACCATCCACATTTCCATGTCATCGTTGACGTATGATAATTCCCTAGGCGTGCTGGGCAAGTAACTTGAGAGGAGCCATCCCAGTTTGTCCCAATAAATAGAGTTAGGAATCGGCAATTGTTATAGCCTTTCGAGAAGTTCATCACTTAACAATGGCAAACGAAGACGTCTCGCACGACCTTTCATCCCTTCTTTCGTCGGAAGAGAGGGACTTTCTCATCCGCCACAATGGTGACCAGGTACTGCTTTTAGTTTATGGATTTCTCTGGTCTTATGCGATCTACTTCTACTTGTCTTATTACACTTGCTGGTTTTTCTCGTAATTTAGATGGATATCATGTTTAAATTAGACTGCGAGCCTTGCTGAAGAACAAGTTTATGACCATTTTCTAGAGCTTTTATGATTAAGAAAAGCCTCAATTTTTGTTTACCCTCTTAATTTATGGGCTAATGTTTTTTTTCTGATTATGCTCGACACTAATTTTAGGTTAGGGTCAGCAATTTGGTGGGGAAGATTGTGGGATTCTATTTCTCTGGTTCGTGGTGCGGGCCGTGCCGTAATTTCACTCCGTTGTTGGTAGAAGTCTATGAACAGCTATCATCCAAAGGGGACTTTGAGGTGGTCTTCATTTCTTCTGACGGAGACGATGAATCCTTCAACACCTACTTCTCCGAAATGCCATGGCTTGCTATTCCCTTCTCTGATACCGAGACCCGCCAACGTCTCGAGGAATTGTTCAAAGTAAAAGGGATCCCTAGACTTGTCATTTTTGATACTAATGGTAAGGTTTCCTGCGATAATGGAGTCAGACCTGTCAAGGAACATGGCGTGGATGGGTATCCGTTCAACCTTGATAGACTGAACTTCCTAAAAGAGCAAGAAGAGAATGCTAAGAAGAATCAAACCATAAGCTCTATCTTGGCTTCCAGCTCACGTGATTATGTGATTTCAAATGATGGAAAAAAGGTAGATGTTTCATTCAATTAGCTAGTTTTGAAATTGAATTGATGATGCCATAATTCCCTTTTTTGCTATCTGTAATGGCAGATCCCTGTGTTGGACCTTGAAGGAAAATTGGTTGGCTTGTATTTTTCAGCCCATGCTCATAGGATGTGCCGTGAATTCACTCCTAAACTAGTGGAATTGTATAAGACGCTCAAGGAAAAACGAGAGAACTTTGAAATAGTCCTAATATCTCTAGACGACGAAGAAGACGACTTCAAAGAGAGTTTTGAGACAATGCCTTGGTTGGCATTGCCTTTTAAGGACAAGAGCTGCGAGAAGCTAGTGCGGTATTTTGAACTTAGCACCATTCCTAATCTTGTCATAATTGGCCAAGATGGGAAGACTTTGAACCCAAATGTAGCTGAACTGATCGAAGAACATGGTATTGAAGCCTACCCATTTACACCGGAAAAGCTTGACGAGCTAGCTGCAATAGAAAAGGCAAAACTGGAATCGCAGACGCTTGAGTCAGTTTTGGTTAATGGGGAAAATGATTTTGTGATTGACAAAAGTGGCTCCAAGGTAAAAAAATTTGTTCTATGCTAACCTCGCATGTTGTTATGGCATTACTTTCATTAACTTTCTTATTATCACGAATTGAATTCATTAGCAAAGGTTTTTTTTATCATTCAAATGGTTTGCTCTTGATTAGGTCCCAGTGTCTGAACTAGTTGGAAAGAACATTCTTCTTTACTTCTCAGCTCAATGGTGCCCTCCATGTCGTGCCTTTTTACCCAAGCTAATTGAAGCATACCACACAATTAAAAGAAAAGACAATGCATTTGAGGTGATCTTCATCTCAAGTGACAGAGATCAATCCACCTTTGACGAGTTCTATTCAGAAATGCCTTGGTTAGCCCTTCCATTTGGTGATGAAAGGAAACAAATCCTGAGTCGGAAATTCAAAATTCAAGGCATTCCTACAGCTGTAGCGATTGGCCCAAGTGGCCGGACCATTACCAAGGAAGCTCGGATGCACTTGACAGCTTACGGGGCAGATGCTTTTCCATTTACCGAGGAACATCTAAAGCAACTGGAGGAGGAGCTTGAGGAAAAGACAAAGGGGTGGCCAGAGAAAGTGAAACACGAACTTCATACTGAGCATGAGCTGATTCGTACTAAACGCAAAGCATATGTTTGCAATGGCTGTCGTGGAACAGGACATAGTTGGTCTTTCTATTGCAAACAATGTGACTTTGATCTTCACCCCAAGTGTGCTTTGAAGGAAGATGAAGATACTGGAAGTGAAAAGGGAAAGGAAGGAATGATCTGCGATGGAGATGTGTGCCGCAGAGCTTAAGCAGGCAAGCGCTGCTTGTGTCTGGTTTTATGGGCTTTCTGCTGTAGTAAGTATGCAATGGAAGATGTGTGTTGCATGTGTGTGAATATAGGGGGGATGTCTCTCCTGTTATCGTTATGTATCTAAAGAGTGTGAAGCTGAAGGGTTTTCATGTCCTGTAGTTGGATACGAAAATAAATAAACAGCTCTCTGTGTTTTTGTGAATCCTGTGACCCATTCGAAACTGGGGAGTCCATGGTTGATGGTTGTTCTCATAGCTCAATCACTTGATATGAGGTTTTTGTCATTCCTAAAGGAAAATGCTATGCATGATGCCATTGTGCCGCTCTCTTTGTTTCTATGTGGCTGGATGAAGAAACAGCTTCACCTTCACCTCTGGAGCAAATATTCCTATAATTGTAATGCTGATTAAATACAAAAACTGGGCTGATTGTGACTTAACCACCATTATACAATGAAACCATTGTAGCTCCACCGTAAACGAAACTTGAATTTCCAATCCAAGCAACTGGATAGTCATTTCCCCCCCTCGTTGCCTTCTCAAATTACTCGTTGAGGCGGATTTCAGAATCAAGAAAGCATTAATTCCAACTCGGAACTATGAAAGACAAATGAAATTAAATCCCAGCAGGTGGAACCCTGCGTTTGTTGATGGCAGTTATTTGGAGGGTGGACACCTGCGTTTGTTGATGAACATGTCTGCAATCAATTAAACCAGAATCACGGGCAGGCTATTGCTTGTATCAGTTCATGGGACGCAAAGGACAGATAGGATCAGTGGTGAGCTTGGAGAAGTTAGCAAAGCCAACAACTACACCAAGACCACAGGAAAAGATTTCCGTAAATTTAATGCTTTTCTATTTGCTTAATTCTCGTGACATCATATTATTTGATGCCTCAAAAGAACGAAAATATCATCCATGTGATCCATCCACAATTCAAGCAAGCACACTGCCAAGAAATTCGGCGACAACAATCAAGCACGCTGCCAAAAAGTTTGAAGCCATTGAAAAAACCTTCGCTTCTATGGCCCATTAGTTATGTTCAGCTTATTTACTTTTTCATGTTCAAATGCATGTTTCATGTTCTCACAGTTTTTTTTTTTGCCACGTTCCATAGCTTCCCACCACTGAATCTCATGTGCTTTAATTTGCCTTCGCCATGACAGCCACAAAACCTTATGAATTATTGCAGTCTGAAAAGACATTTCTGAAATCACTTCCTATCTCTGGTCATCTCGTGTATGACCCTCACGACGGAGGAAGGAAACTGCTGGCCTCTCTTACCTTACGACGGGGGAAGGACACTGTTGGGCTAGTATAGACCCTCCAGGTTTTCGCAGAGCTGCAGAAAAGAAAACAAGCTGGAACTCTTACATCACTATTGATAGGTGATGGGTTATAAATAAGGTTTAGTTTTGGTATTTTGGCATCCTCATGCACAAAACAATTCTGAATGGTTGATAATTTAAAACGAAAGATTTTCAGCCCAATTATCACGCTGGACTAACTAATAACACTTCATTCATTCAAAACTAACTTGGAAAAACATCGAGGTTATAAGGTTATCCAGTCAACCCGTAAATTAATTTTTATATTAAAACAACAGTGTTTTATTTTGGTATACTCTTAGCATACTCTGTGATTTCATTACAATAAAATTTTAAAAATAAAATGTTAAAATTAAGAATAAATAATCTTAAAATTTTATATAAACAATAATTGTGACAGTTAACTTGTGGTGACGTCAATAGCATCATATTTGTTTCCTGATGTAAATTATAATTGAATCCTCGTATTCTCAATAAACCAATATATTACTTCTTCTGTTTTTTTTTTAAAAAAAATTAACTATCTAGTAGGTGGTCCAGTGGTAAAAGCTTAGAACCAAAAGGTATGTTCTTCCTGTAATCTCATGTTCGAACCCTGTAATTGCTAATATAATGATCACTGGAGGTTTACATAGTTATTAATTTTAGGATTCATGAGATTAACCAAGATGCACGTAAACTAACCTGGACATCCATGTTAATAAAAAAATAAAAAAAATTACTCAATTGAGAAGCTTTGACCGTCAATCCGTTAATAGATTAGTTTTTTGTACTAATACCTAAAGTAATGGTTTAGCACTTTTATAATGTAAAACTAAAGGAAGAACTAAGTTATAGTAAATGGAAATGATAACATGGAGGTAAAATATGGCTTCTTTTAAATAAAGGGATTACGTTATAATTTGTTCAATTTGTTATGATGAATTTAAAGTGTCACACGTGATTTCTACATGGTGGTGTTGGCCAATTAATGATCATCATGTTTCATGATGTGAAAAATAGATTAAAAATATGATAATTTTGTTTATAGTTAAATGGGGCAAAAAAAATTTAAAATTAAATTTTTTTTAGTGTTTTTAAATTGTTTTAATGTATTGATATTAAAAATAAATTTTTAAAAATTAAAAAATATATATACTAATATATTTCTAAGTAAAAATTATTTTAAAACTCAACATCTACTATATTTTTAATTATGTCCTTAAGTTGTGTTTGAGAGTGTGGTTGCGATTGTTTTACAAAGTATTTTTTATTCTGAAATGCATTAAAATAATATATTTTTTATTTTTTAAAAATTATTTTTAAGATTAACACATCAAAACAATTCAAAACATAAAAAAATTTAAATTTTAATAAAAAAAATTTAAATTTTTTAAAACTGGGGTTAGCTCCAAACGCTCTTTATAGTCGATTAGTTGAATCTTACCCTTAATGTTTTCCATGGAATCTATTACTTTAGTCTTTGACAGCGAATGTGTAAAGATAAGGAATATCATGATAGGTTGTCCAAAAAAATCTCTTACTAATATTATAAAAAGAATATTATAATTTTATTTTAAAATAAAATAAAAATTAAATGATATCTAATAAAATAATATTTCGTATATATTCTTAATAATTTAAGTATTTACTAAAATAATATCCTTATGTGTTTTTAAATAATTAATTTTAATGAAATAAAATTAAAACTCAAGGATAAAGATTAAAAAAACATAAAAATAAAAGATAAAAACAAGCCATGTTTGTGGGGCCAAGTGACTCGGCATGCTTATCCAAAAGATGAAAGAGCCATTTTATTTTTTCTTTGATGGATGAGATAGTATTTGTCCTTTATTGTTTTTTCTTTTAATAAAACAAATGACAATTATTTGCTTGCTTTTTTTTTTCCACATCATTTGCTTTTTTTTTTAATAACAGAGAAGTGGTTGAGGAATTGGGTTGTAGTTTTTCATTTAAAATTTTATTTTTTAATATATTTTTATCTAAAAACACCTCATACATACTTTTAGATTTTCTCAAAATTAATCCATCAACAAAAAAAAAACTCTAGAATAATTTTAAAACACAAAATTCAACCTAAAAATAATTCTCTCAACTTCAATATATCTTTTTTTGGCAATGTAAAGCTTAAAAACATTATGGTAGCACTTTTCTCTCTCCTTCATTATTTTCAATGAATTTTTATCTTTTTTCTAAATCTTATAGACTGAAATGTGATTAAAATAGAGTTTTGAATCAAAACATAAATTTTTCAAAGTAAAATTATGTGAAATGAATATTTATCAAATTAAAAAACCTTAAATTCTTGCTAACCGTCAATTTTGGCCCTCCAAGTCTTAAATATTTGTATGCAATGAAACAAAATTTTATTTTGTAAAATCCAACATCACCCTAATGTAAAGACATTTAATTTAAAAAAATATATAGAAAACCAACAAAAACCAATCAATAAGTCCAAATTCTCTATTAATGAAATGTCAAAGTTAAAAAAATTTCAAAAAGTGTTTTGTTTCTATAACCACATCTCTTGGTTTTATATTTAATTTAATTTAATAGTTTTAAGATTCATAAATGATTGATTTATATTAAAAAAAATTGATAGAAAAATTCATTTTCAAATGCAGCAAAATCAAAAGAGAATAATTTTCTAATTAAAAAAACCTATTAAGGATTTTTTGTATCAATAAATATAAAGATTTTATTAAAAAGATAAAAGCACAAAATACATTTAATAACAAACTCACAAAACAATTATCAAACCATGGATAAAACGAGAATACAAACAAAAACAAAAACAAAAAGCAAGAGGAGAGTTGTAGTAGCACGTGATAATGCGAATACCACGTCAGCAGACCTACGTCATAATGTCTTCGTCATCACCCGACGCCAGCCAAATCTTGAAGTCGTCGTTGACTAATTAGAATAATAATTTCCTAGGCCGGGCGTGCAGGTAATTTAAAGGAGCCTTAGCCTCGAAGTTCTATTACATAGCAACTGGGATTGGCAATTGTTATAGCATTTTGAGGAGTTAATCACATAGCTATCTATGGCCACCGAAGATTTTATATATATATATATATCTTAAGTTGGTTAAAAATTTAGTCTTATTATTTTTTTTAAAAAAAATTATAAATTGTTATAGTATTTTTCTATATAATTTTTTTTGTTATAGTTTTTGTTTTAAATTATCTTTATCGATTTTATTATTTTTAATATTGAGCTTGTTGAGAATTATAACAGTAGATTTTCTCATTGAACACTATAGATTGTTGTAGTGTTTCCCTACATGATTTTTTTTCTTTTATTTTTTTTGTTATGATTTTTTTTCAAAATTATCTTTGTCGATTTTATTTTTTTAATATTAAACTGGTTGAGATTTAGCTTTGTAGTTTTTTTCTTGAAAACATTGTGGATTACAACAATTTTTCTCCATATGGTTTTTTTTTATGATTTTTTCCACAAACCCACAACAATGCACAAGCCCGCGACATCGCGCAAGCATGGCATCTAGTAGCTTTTTAAAGTGTGTTTTTAAAAAATATGAACTATTTTTTTCAAAATGATTTTTTATTTTTTAATCATTTTAAATTTTAATATCAAAAATAATTTATAAAAAATAATTTCCACTGTAATCCAGTACACACGCTATAGTTTGATATCTAGCATATTAGTCTGCGTTCTGCAGCGTGACAAATTTAATATATTAATGAATTTAATAAAATTTATAATATTAATACTAAAATTAAATTTATTTGGCCCAAATTTTTATAGTTTTTAATCCCTTCAAATAAAATTTATTATTTTTCTTTGATAGTAATAATATTGTTTTTCAAATTTATTAATGATGATAATAATTATAATTTTTAATTTTACCATTCAAATCAAATCTATGGTTGTTTTTCAATATTAATGATATTTGTTTTCAAATTTATTAATTATTATATTAATAATATTAACTATAATAAAAATAATAATATTTAGAATATTAATAATAATGTTAAACTTATTTGACCCAAGTTTTTATATTTTTTAATCTCTTCAAATAAAATTTATGGTTTTTCTTCAATAGTAATATTTTTTTTCCTTTGAATTTATTAATGATAAAAATAACAATAACAATAATATAATAATAATATTTCCTCTTTACCCTTTGAGAAAAAAAAAATAAGAGAAAAGAAAAACACATTATAGTATTGGGTTCTACTGGTGGCAGGACCAACATTTTTTGATGGGTCGTGCTTGCTAAAGGACCCAAAGCTAATGGGTCTTGCAAGACCCAACACTAATGGGGCCTGGAGGACCCAACACCATGGGATCCTGCTGGCAACAAAACCTCACGCCATTGGGATCCTATTCGCAACATGACCTCACGTCATTGGATCCTGATGATAGCAGGATCCATCAACCCAACCGTAATTTTTTATTCACAAACAACAAAGATAACGCGTTTTAATATAGTAAATAAAAATATATACATATATAATATAATATATAATAAGTATAATTGTTTAGAAAAAATACAAAAATATGAAAAGAATATTAATTTGAAAAAAAAAATTTAAAATTTCTTGGGTCTCACCTCTCAGCCAGACAAAATCTCAATATATATTTTTTTAAAAAAATATTTATAATATTAATAATAATATATAACTTTTATGACCCAACTTTTTATTTTTTTTAATCTATTCACAAAACAATTATGGTTTTTCTTCCATAGTAATAATTTTTTAAAAACTTTTATTGATGATGATGATGATGATAATTATTATTATTATTACTTTTAAGTTTACCCTTTAAATCAAATCTATAGTTGTTTTTCAATATGAAATTTGTTTTCAAATTTGTTAATTACTATGTTAATTATAATAAAAATAAGAATATTTCTAATACAAATAATAATATTTTTAATATTTATAACAATATTAAACTTATAAAAGAGTAAATGGGTATGACTGCAACATCAAGCCCAATAGCTTTGCACCCCTTATAAATGTCAGATCCAATAGCATTGGGTCTAGCTGCAATCCAAACCCATTAAAGTTACAACATCATTGGGTCATGCTCTGCAGAACGACCCAATAGCTGGGTACCCATCTAGGCCCAACATCATTGGGTCATGCTTGATAGAAGGACCCAACAGTGTTGGGTCTTGCTGGGCAGGTGGGGCTGGCCGCAGGGCCACTGCTGCTAGGTTATGGTGGCAGCATGTTCCATCTTTATAGGTTCTGCTCGCAAGAGCATTGAGTTTGTTTAAAAAGGAAGACCCCTGAGCTTGGGGTTCGTCCTTTCGGCCAAACCCAATACTCTTGGGTCCGGCGTTGCAGCCAGACCCAAGCTTGGCTCCAAACGTCTAACCCAAATATGTTGGGTCAGGCATGGCTATAAGACCTGAGGGACTTGGATCCGCGCTCCTGCCTCTCCCAAGCAACTTCGATCATGTGTCCCTTTCCTACCCCAAGTTTCTCGGGTTTAGAAGGGGATGTCAAACCCAAGTTAATAAAAATAAAAATAATTTTTAATTTTAACCTTCAAATTAAATCTATGGTTACTTTTCAATATTAATGATATTTTTTTCAAATTTATTAATTATTATATTAATAATATTACTTGTAATAAAAATAATAATATTTATAATACAAATAATAATATTAAACTTGTCTCACCCAAGTTTTTATATTTTTTAATCTCTTCAAATAAAATTTATGATTTTTCTTCGATTGTAATAATTTTTTTCTTTGAATTTATTAATGATAACAATAACAATAACATAATAATATAATAATAATATTTACTCTTTACATTATGAAAAAAAATAAGAGAAAAGAAAAACACATTACAGTATTGGTTTATTGGGTCCTGCCAATGCTTTTTGATGGGTCATATTGGCCGTAGGACCCAAAGCTAATGGGTCCTGGAGGACGGCCCACCGCTGCTGGGCAGCAGGGTCAAACATCATTGGGTCATGCTTGGAAGAAGGACCCAGTAGCGGTGGGTCCTGCTTATAAGTAGGGCCCACTGCTGCAACGGGTCTGGTGGCGCAGCCACACCCAATCTTAGCATAATGTTTTTTAAATAATATTTAAAAATATAATACAAAAGTATCAAAAGAACATTAATTTGAAGTAAAGAAAAAAAAATTAAATTTCTTGGGTTTTCCCTCTCATTCAGACACAATCTCAATATATTTTTTTAGAAAATATATTTTAAAAATAATACAAAAACATAAAAAAAAACATTATTTTGAAGTAAAGAAAAAAATTAAAAAATTAAAATTTCTTGGGCCTGGCTTCAAGTTAGAGACAATCTCAACATATTTTTTTTAAAAAAATAATACAAAAACATAAAAAAAAATATTAATTTGAAATAAAGAAAAAAATTTAAAATTATCAAATTTTTTTGAAAGAATTTTTGAAACGCAAAATCAAACATGATTTAATTAGAAAATTCAACCCAACCTGAAACGAAAAAAATAATATCATCACCCAACTTTTGGTCAATATAATAAAAGTCCCATCAATTTATCTGGAAAAATAAATTTAATTTAAAGAAATCTAATTTTAGTGCCTATTGAAGTGTCACTTCCAAACAGTTTTTGTTCCCTGTAAGCCAGTAAGCCAGCTGGTTCTAGGAGAAATGCACATCCTATTTAGAAAGCAATCAAGTAGGCAATGAAATTAGGATATCCCTTTTCAGTTTTGGAGCTTTTCTTTCCCTTGTAATATTGATAAGTATGAATCTCTCTCTTTCAGAGAAAAAAAAGGCTTATAGGCTTGTTTATAGCCTGTTTAGTTGCTAAAATGAATTGCTACTGAGCTTATGTTTTCGATGCCCGCTGCACAGTTAAGTGCCCTTAGCGGAAAGGTCCTAATCGCCCAAGCTGGCAACGCATATTGGGTCCTACTCGGAGGCCGAGCCCACTGTTATTGGGTCCTGGTTGCAAAAGCCCCCAACGATGTTGGGCATGGAGGCAGCATGGCCCAATTAAGCATTGGGTCCTCTTGTAAGAAGCGGGCCAACATTGTTAGGTCATGCTGGAAGGCAAGGGCCAACGCAGTTAGACTTAATTTCAGTATAATTTTTTGAAAAATAATATAAAAATATCAAAAGAATATTAATTTGAAGTAAAGAAAAAAATTAATTTTTTTTAAATTTCTTGTTTCTCACCTCTCAACCATCTACAATCTTAATATATATTTTTTAAAAAAATTATTTAAAAAATAATATAAAAACATGAAGAAAATATTATTCTGAAGTAAAAAAAATTTAAAAATGAAAAAATTTCTTGGGTCTGGCATCGCAGCCAGACAAAATCTCAACATATATATTTAAAAAAATACAAAAACATAACAAAAATATTAATTTGAAGCAAAGAAAAAAACTTAAAAATTGTCAATTTTTTTTCAAAGAATTTTTGAAACGCAAAATCAAACATGATTTAATTAGGAAATTCAACTCAATCTGAAATGGAAAAAAAATTATCATCACTCAATTTTTATACAATATAAAAAAAATTTCATCAATTTATTTTGAGAAATAAATTTAAGCCAGAGAAGGCAAAGACAAAGAAATTTAATTAGGTATGGCTCCTGGGTCTGGAAGCCAATCGTCCTTATTGATCAATGGTCTTCCATTATATTCAATGGTGGTTTATACTGTAGTGAAGAAGATGTATATATTTAGCATGTACAGAGGCACAGAGAGTCATGGGGGATTGAATTCTCACGTACGTGATAACATAGATTCCCAATCCATCCACCAAAGGAAATCAATTTTTTTTTACTATCTTCCTATGCCGATGTCAGTGATCTTACTACTTTTTTGCATTGATTAACTTTAATTGTTTGCCGACAAAGGAAAAAAGAGCATGTGCATGCGTGTGTAGATGATAAAGCTAGGATCGATCTGGGAAGATGTTATAATGTTGTCCACAGTACAATCAATTTATTTTAAAAAATAAATTTAAATCAAAGAAGGCAACGACTAAAAAATTTAATTGGGTATGGCTACTGGGTCTGGCTACGCAGCCATACCCGTATGAAAAAGGAAAAAAAATTACAGTCATGGATCCTATTGGGGCAGGACCCAACTCTAATGATTCTAACAGGACCCAACGTCATTGGGTCCTGGTGGAAGCAGGACCCAAAGCTATTGGGTCCTGTTGTAACGACCCAACAACCCTTTCTGACTTACAAACAGAAAAGACAACGTCCCTCACAAGCGCTACAGTGTCGTCCACAATCAAACACTATGTGTCCACAGTCAAATACTGTGTTGGGTCTGGCTGGGATACAGGACTCAATGCTATTGGCATGTTTTTGAAGTGTTTTAGGTCTGACTTGTCAAGCAGACCCAACAGCGTTGGGTCCGGCTACCAAAGTCAGACCCAACGGCTTTTGGTAGAGAAGGTCACAACCATAGCCGCAATTCTTGACTAAAAATAAAGGAAAGGAACGCCCCCAGGGGTACAATAATGTCGTCCACAATGCAAATACTCTATAACACAATTTCTTTCACATGGCAATGTGTTTGTGTCGACAGTAATTCTACAATGTCATGAAAAATAAGCTGTAAAATAAATTGTTAATTTTTTTTCAAGTTTATTAAAATAATAAGGAACAAATCTTATAAATTAAAAAGTTGAAAAAAAATAAAATTTTAAAAAATCTAAATTCATAAATTATCTCAAATAAAATAAATAACAATCAAAATAATAGAGATCAAATCTAACAAATAAAAAAGTTGAAAGATGATGAAATTAAAAAAAATTACACTTTTATAAATTATTTCAAATAAAATAAATAACAATCAAAAGAATGAGGACTAGATTTGATAGATAAAAAATTTTCAATTAAGAAAATGATAAGAGAAAAGTAAATAACAATCATAAAAATAAAGATCAAAATTGATATAAAAATCAAATTAAATCAAATTCTAAGTGTTGAAATTGAAAGAAAAAAATTAAACCAAAATATATAACAATTAAAAGTTTGAGGATCAAATTTGATATAATCAGCATATAACAAGACATTTCTAATTTTTTCACAACTTCTATAAAGTGTTTTCCGCGCAAAATAAAAGGAAAATAATTTTCTAGAAACCAAGCTAAATTTTTGTTTTATTATAAAGTGTTTTTCGTTGATCATTTTTTTAATGACAAACAACCACAGAAAAGTTTGGAAAATAATTTCTAAAAAAATATTTTTCATGAAACAAACAGGGCTAAAAAAGAATATCAATATTCACAATAATTATGTTTGACAAAGTTGATTTATGTTATTTAGCGTATTTGATGTAGATTAATTATTTCCTATAAGTTATTATTAATTGTGCCCTAATAATTTACATTTTATGTTTCAAAGGCACAAAGGAAATTTGATGTGTTGATTCTTATTTTGTTGCAAGCTTACTATATTTCTGCTAGTATGTTTTGTTAGTTCTTAGTATTATAAGTTTCAACGTAAAAGTTTTGAGATAATTTATGGTGAAATGGCAATGTGTACAAATCTATTACAAGTTTTTTTTCTACTTTGCTAACTCATTTTATAGAACTTGCTAGCTACGTGTCCCATACTTCGCTCCAAGTTAAATATTTTTATTTTTTATAAAAATTATTTATGCAAGTTTTTTCAATGTATTTTAATAGTTTAAAAAATATAACAAATCGAAAAGTTGATAGACACAAGTAATCAAATAAACTAAGAATTACGTGCGCTAATAAATCAATAAAAAATCATTAATGACATCTAAAAACAAAACTTAGAAAACCAAGAGATAAATGTAGATCAATATATTAAATCTTGAAAAATAAAACATTAATTTAATTGAATAATTTTTTTTAAAAAAATAACATGTAAAACTACACATATTAAAAATATCTTCTAAAAATAAAAAAATTTTATTTTAAAAAACACAGTTTATCTATATAAAAAATAAAAATAAAAGCATAGATGAACCAAAAAAACTACTCTGAAAATTAAACACATAACAGAAAAATCAATATTATTTACAAGAGGCTTCCTGAACTAAAAAAAAAAGAGGTTCTGTACATTTTTTCAGTTTTTATTTTTTTAACCGGTCACATCACTTTATTTTTTTTAATTGGAGAATTGATAAGTTTTGAGACTTGATTGAGCTTGAAATTAATTTAATTAATCCAATCAAGGTTTTAATTGGAGAATTGATAAGTTTTGAGACTTAATTGAGCTTGAAATTAATTTAATTAATCCAATCAAGGGTTTAATTGAACAATTGATAAGTTTTGAGACTTAATTAAGCTTGGAATTAATTTAATTAATCCAATCAGGGACTTAATTGAAGAAATATCAAAGTTCAGGGTTTAATTGGGGTCCAAATTCCAAAAATTAAAATTCAAGGACCAGCTTGAAAATGGCGTGACAATGCAAGGATCCAATTATATTTTAACCAGGGGTTTGATTGCAAAATTATAAGAATTGCAAGGACCAAGTTCGCAGCCTTTAGAACCAGGAAACGGGGTCGTTTTGCAACGACTGTTCACCATCTCTATACTCTGCAATGGCTCTGCTATTAAAGGCAGAGACGTTTCGTCCGTTGGCAGCCAACGCGGATGTTTTCTTCATTGAAGGCGTCGGTTACGGAGCATTTAGGAGGCCAGCCGTTACCACCACCGAGGCTGGCCTGGCTCTATAAAGGCTGAGCAAAGGCAACCTCGCGAAGGAGAGGAAAAAAAACATCGAGAGAGACAAAGGAAAAAAAAACACCGAGGGAGACAGAGGAAAGAAACCCATAAAACAGAGACCAATACAAGCAGTAAACCTAGAAAACCAACACTAATATCACCGTCTTCTTAATCGCCCCCTACAAACCAGAAAAAGGAAGAACCCAAGCAGCAAGCCGTGACCTTCATCATCACCGAAACAAAAGGAAAACAGAAAGGGGAAGGTCATACATAGACGAGAGCAAAATCACTGTGCTGCAAGCCTCCTCACAATCTCCAGAAGCATAACAAGGAAGAACCCAAAAACAAGCTGTGACCTTCATCATCACCAAAACAAAAGGAAAACAGAAAAGGGAAGGTCATACACAGACGAGAGCAAAATCACTGTGCCGCAAGCCTCCTCGCAATCTCCAGAAGCAGGGAGGTCGTTCTCATCTTCTTTTCATTCTTGTTTGAAATTGTGCAATTGTGAAAACTGCGCGAAGGTAATTTAATTACCTTCGCACAGTTGATGCACGCGTGAAGTTGTTTCACGTGTGCACCTTAATTAACTCAGTCGGGCCACTGGCTTGGGCCACTGGCCGGGCTGGCCCAGCTCCTTTTGGGCTGAACTGGCCCGACCCCAAAAACAAAATAGGGAAACCATGTCTTAGAAAATTTTTTTTATCAATGTACTGGTGTAGAAATAAAAATTTTGCATGTTCTTTTAAAAAATATTTTTGTTTTTTTTATTATTCACTGATATCAGGATCAGGAATAAAAATATATATTTTTCAGGCTACGAATTTTTACCAACACCAGAGTTGGAATTATTCGTGGTGGAATTTTCAATTGGAATTATTTGTGTTGGAATATTTACCAACGCCAGAGTTGGGTTTATTCGTGGTGGAATTTTTAATTGAAATTATTTTTGGTGGAATATTTACCTACGCCAGAGTTGGAGTTATTCGTGTTGGAATTTTTAATTGGAATTATTTGTGTTGGAATATTTACCAACACCAGAGTTGGAATTATTCATGGTGAAATTTTTAATTGAAATTATTTATGGTGGAATATTTATCGACACCAGAGTTGGAAATATTCGAGATCAAATATTCATGGACGCCAGAGTTAGGAATATTATGATTAAACCAGCATTGTTTTTTTAAAAAAAAATACACATGCATGGATTTAAATTTATTTCGTAGGTTTATTCATTGAAATTAGAGTCAATAATATCATACGTTTTTACACACAAATCAACAAAAAAAATTTAGCAATTTAAGATTAAAACAGCAATGCAGCTTACCTCAGGTAGGGTGCGCTAAGGGTGCTAATACCTTCCCTAGCCTCAACCAGTCCCGTACCATAATATATCTCGTGACCAGTTAGGGTTCCTAGTGATCATAATACTAGGTAGCGACTCCTTAAATAAGACATTTTCCCCTAAAAGAACCAGATGTCAGATATCTGTTCTTTTTCCAATTATCAAGATTATGTTTAAGGTCGTCGCGATGTTGGGTGCGACATAAACCAAAAAGGTTTTTTATCCCGCATTGAAAAAATATAACTTTTTCTTGTGAACATAGAGTATATATACTATAGGGCTTCAAATCTCACATTGAAAAAATAAAAACATTCTTCTAGTATTTATATAGTGAACTTTAAAATGAGTTATAACCAACTGAAAAATATGAAAAAAAGGGGTCTTTGGCTAAGAGAAAAAATATATTTTAAAAAAAACATGTCTCTACCGGGTTTTGCTGGGTCACCCGAGTTTCGGGTTAACCTGACAAGATGACCGGTTTTATCTAGGCCAATTGCAGGCCTGAATTTTAAATGAAATATACCTAGCTAAAGCCCTAGGTCACCTGGATCCTAAGTTGACCTACAGGGCCAAGCTGTGTCTGATAACTATGATGGCAACCATATCAGACCCATGGATTGGGTTTGGCTTGCCTGCCACACCCAATGCATGCCTGACCCAAGGTGCTTAGGTAGGCAACCATGTCAGACCCAAGGGTATGGCTGTCAAACTCAATCCTTGCCTGACCCAAGACGCTTAGGTCTTTTATGATTGCTTGCACCAAGCACCTTGGATCTGGCATGACTGCCAAACCCAATTCATGCTCTTGGGTGTGACAATCATGTCCACCTATTTTGCCCAGGTTCTAGCCATTATAGTTGTCGGAAAATCAGGGTTTATGCTCATTTGACCCAAAAACATGTTTTGCAACCTGTTTTGACCCAAAACACCCTATAAACCATGAGTGATAATTTATGAGTGATAATTATGAATATTGACTCATTAATTATGAATATTGAACACTAGGGAGCTACTTGTTGTGATAATTTATGAGTGATAATTATGAGATGGTTAAGATTTTGATGAAAGCTTTTGTTGTCATCTTTTTACGGAGAGCAACTTTTTAGATTTCATTTACTTTTTTTGTTATCAATTTGGATGAATTAAAGCATTGTTATTGAAACCATCAAGCAATACAACATGATTAATTACATGTGTCAGGTCAAGAGCTAAGAAGGTTAAAGAAATATTTAGTGATTATTTCAAGATATTTGAGTTTTATTTTCTATAAGACTTACGAATTCAACTTATTTTCCTGCTTGCATGTGGATTGGGCTTTAAATTTTCTTGATGATTCTAAAATCCTTGTTTTATATGGAGTTGAAATATAATAGCAATTAAATATTGATAAGGCCTTACGATAAAGATCAAAAGCTACTATACAAGAATTGCATTAGTTTCTCAATTAATTTAGAATTCTTTTTTCTATTTCATTTAGAACTCTTTTGTTATTTTTTTTAGCATTTCTCATTTTACCCTAGTATAAATATGGTTATTTAACTTATATTTAGTTTTTTTTTAATAATTTGAGATGCATTGATTAGTCAGAATATTATTGTGTGGGAAAGAGTTTACTCATACTCTTGGTTCCTCATGGAACTTTTTAAAAAACTTATCAAAGATCAACTATCTTTATGACATCCATCCTTACACCTATAGTTTTTAGTTCGTTATAATCAACGGGTTGGGGTTTTATCCATATACCTATATATTTTAGTTTATTACAATATTCAATGGGTTGGGGTTTCATCCTTATACCTTCAATTAGTGATTCATTATAATCATTGGGTTAAGTTTTTTCATCCAATAACTATGATTCTTTGGTTTAGATAACCACTAGTTGGGTTCTTTTCAACTTGATTTTAGCTTTCTTGGATTTTTTTTCTTGTGTGAGGGTTCAAGGGTTTTTACTCTCTGAATTCGCATTAACTATGTATGTTTATGCTGAAGTAAAAATTCATATAATTATTTATAGGCATGAAAAGCCTTTGTAATAAAACAACTCAGACCTTTTATGAAAAAATTCAAAACAAATCTTGAAAAACCCAAAAATAGCAAAAATAACTTGGATCCATTGTAATAAAAACCTAAAAAGCGAGGCCTATAAAAAATCTCAATTTAAATAATGTTGATTTGAACAAGTTTTGAAACAAAAAAGACTGAACCAAGCCGAACTCGATAGCTTTGAACTCATTTCAGGTTGAAAACCTTAAAAAACTAAATTTCAATAAAGTTATCCTTTTTTTTTCCAAAACCAAACCGAACAAAAAAAAACCCCTACTGTCAACTCAAAAAACTCCTAAACTGCTTTTAAAACATAAAATTTAACTTGAAATTTTTTTTTTCATCCCCGATCTAACCTAATTTAATTAGGTCATAGTTGGATAATGAATTTGGATGTTTTAGATGGAACAATTAAGTAAAACTCAAATCCAACTTATTTTATTACCTTCCATTGATTATTATTAAATGAGAAATTTAAACATGCTTGGTGTGTTTAGCAAAGGAGAATGACAGAGTTGTATTATGCACTTTTGAGTGTGGAAAAGTCACAACTCATTTAGGGATCCACTTAGTTGAAAATGAACAAGAAATTTTTAGTATGATCAAAACACAAGAAATTATTTAATTAAGTTTATAATTTCCATTCTAAAAATTTTTTAGTAACAATCTGAAATATTTTATGAAAGATTTTCTCATAAACTATTTTTCAATATGTATAAATTCAATAATAAAGAATCTTTTTTTCAAAAGTGAAGAGTGACTAAAAAAATAAAAAGAGAGAGAAATTAAAAAAATGAATATGTTTTTTTTTCTTTTTCTTTTTCTTTTTAAATAAAAAAAAAGAAGGTAAAGAGTGAAGAGTGACTGGGTGACAGTACGAGTCTTTAAAGGAAAAGAAATAAGGATAAAACTAGAATACTAAAAAAATAAAAAGAGAGAGAAATTAAAAAAAAATGAATATGTTTTTTCTTTTTTCTTTTCTTTTTTAAATAAAAAAGCAAAAGGAGGTGTGGGAAAGCATGATTAATACCAGTTTCTCGAACCTACTAGTATTTAGATAATGAGACTGATGCTTTTGTCATCACCATCCACATTTCCATGTCATCGTTGACGTATGATAATTCCCTAGGCGTGCTGGGCAAGTAACTTGAGAGGAGCCATCCCAGTTTGTCCCAATAAATAGAGTTAGGAATCGGCAATTGTTATAGCCTTTCGAGAAGTTCATCACTTAACAATGGCAAACGAAGACGTCTCGCACGACCTTTCATCCCTTCTTTCGTCGGAAGAGAGGGACTTTCTCATCCGCCACAATGGTGACCAGGTACTGCTTTTAGTTTATGGATTTCTCTGGTCTTATGCGATCTACTTCTACTTGTCTTATTACACTTGCTGGTTTTTCTCGTAATTAAGATGGATATCATGTTTAAATTAGACTGCGAGCCTTGCTGAAGAACAAGTTTATGACCATTTTCTAGAGCTTTTATGATTAAGAAAAGCCTCAATTTTTGTTTACCCTCTTAATTTATGGGCTAATGTTTTTTTTCTGATTATGCTCGACACTAATTTTAGGTTAGGGTCAGCAATTTGGTGGGGAAGATTGTGGGATTCTATTTCTCTGGTTCCTGGTGCGGGCCGTGCCGTAATTTCACTCCGTTGTTGGTAGAAGTCTATGAACAGCTATCATCCAAAGGGGACTTTGAGGTGGTCTTCATTTCTTCTGACGGAGACGATGAATCCTTCAACACCTACTTCTCCGAAATGCCATGGCTTGCTATTCCCTTCTCTGATACCGAGACCCGCCAACGTCTCAAGGAATTGTTCAAAGTAAAAGGGATCCCTAGACTTGTCATTTTTGATACTAATGGTAAGGTTTCCTGCGATAATGGAGTCAAACCTGTCAAGGAACATGGCGTGGATGGGTATCCGTTCAACCTTGATAGACTGAACTTCCTAAAAGAGCAAGAAGAGAATGCTAAGAAGAATCAAACCATAAGCTCTATCTTGGCTTCCAGCTCACGTGATTATGTGATTTCAAATGATGCAAAAAAGGTAGATGTTTCATTCAATTAGCTAGTTTTGAAATTGAATTGATGATGCCATAATTCACTTTTTTGCTATCTGTAATGGCAGATCCCTGTGTTGGACCTTGAAGGAAAATTGGTTGGCTTGTATTTTTCAGCCCATGCTCATAGGATGTGCCGTGAATTCACTCCTAAACTAGTGGAATTGTATAAGACGCTCAAGGAAAAAAGAGAGAACTTTGAAATAGTCCTAATATCTCTAGACGACGAAGAAGACGACTTCAAAGAGAGTTTTGAGACAATGCCTTGGTTGGCATTGCCTTTTAAGGACAAGAGCTGCGAGAAGCTAGTGCGGTATTTTGAACTTAGAACCATTCCTAATCTTGTCATAATTGGCCAAGATGGGAAGACTTTGAACCCAAATGTAGCTGAACTGATCGAAGAACATGGTATTGAAGCCTACCCATTTACACCGGAAAAGCTTGACGAGCTAGCTGCAATTGAAAAGGCAAAACTGGAATCGCAGACGCTTGAGTCAGTTTTGGTTAATGGGGAAAATGATTTTGTGATTGACAAAAGTGGCTCCAAGGTAATATTTTTTTGTTCTATGCTAACCTCGCATGTTGTTATGGCATTACTTTCAATAACTTTCTTATTATCGCGAATTGAATTCATTAGCAAAGGTTTTTTTTTATCATTCAAATGGTTTGCTCTTGATTAGGTCCCAGTGTCTGAACTAGTTGGAAAGAACATTCTTCTTTACTTCTCAGCTCAATGGTGCCCTCCATGTCGTGCCTTTTTACCCAAGCTAATTGAAGCATACCACACAATTAAAAGAAAAGACAATGCATTTGAGGTGATCTTCATCTCAAGTGACAGAGATCAATCCACCTTTGACGAGTTCTATTCAGAAATGCCTTGGTTAGCCCTTCCATTTGGTGATGGAAGGAAACAAATCCTGAGTCGGAAATTCAAAATTCAAGGCATTCCTGCTGCTATAGCGATTGGCCCAAGTGGGCGGACCATTACCAAGGAAGCTCGGATGCACTTGACAGCTTACGGGGCAGATGCTTTTCCATTTACCGAGGAGCATCTAAAGCAACTGGAGGAGGAGCTTGAGGAAAAGGCAAAGGGGTGGCCAGAGAAAGTGAAACACGAACTTCATACCGAGCATGAGCTGATACGTACTAAACGCAGTGCATATGGTTGCGATGGCTGCGGGGAAACGGGATATAGGTGGTCTTTCTATTGCAAACAATGTGACTTTGATCTTCACCCCAAGTGTGCTTTGAAGGAAGATGAAGATACTGGAAGTGAAAAGGGAAAGGAAGGAGGGGTCTGCGATGGAGGTGTGTGCCGCAGAGCTTAAGCAGGCAAGCGCTCCTTGTATCTGGTTTTATGGGCTTTATGCTGTAATAAGCGTGCGATGTAAGGTGTTTGTTGCATGTGTGTGAAGATGTGGATGTCTTTCCTGTTATTGATATGTAATTAAGAGGTGTGTTGCTGAAGGATTTTCATGTCCTGTATTTCGATACGAAGAATAAATAACCGGATTGGCTGAGTTTTTGCGAATCCATCGTTGATGGTTGTTCTCATAGCTCATTCACTTGATATGAGGTTTTTGTCATTCCTAAAGGAAAATGCTATGCATGATGCCATTGTGCCGCTCTCTTTGTTTCTATGTGGCTGGATGAAGAAACAGCTTCATCTCTGGAGCAAATATTCCTGTAATTGTGACGCTGATTAAATACAAAAACTGGACTGATTGTGACTTAACCAGCATTATACAATGAAACCATTGTAGCTCCACCGTAAAAGAAACTAGAATTACAGGATTGGCTGAGTTTTTGCGAATCCATCGTTGATGGTTGTTCTCATAGCTCATTCACTTGATATGAGGTTTTTGTCATTCCTAAAGGAAAATGCTATGCATGATGCCATTGTGCCGCTCTCTTTGTTTCTATGTGGCTGGATGAAGAAACAGCTTCACCTCTGGAGCAAATATTCCTGTAATTGTGATGCTGATTAAATACAAAAACTGGACTGATTGTGACTTAACCAGCATTATACAATGAAAACCATTGTAGCTCCACCGTAAAAGAAACTAGAATTTCCAATCCAAGCAACTGGATAGTCATTCCCCCCCCCCCTCTGCCTTCTCAAATTACTTGTTGAGGCGGATTTCAGAATCAAGAAAGCAGCATTAATTCGAACTCAGAACTAAGAAAGACAAACGAAATCCCAGCAGGTGGAAACTGGGTTCATGGCAGTTATTTGGAGGGTGGACACCTGCGTTTGTTGATGAACATGTCTGCAATCAATTAAACCAGAATCACGGGCAGGCTATTGCCTGTATCAGTTCATGGGACGCAAAGGACAGATAGGATCAGTGGTGAGCTTGTAGAAGTTAGCAAAGCCAACAACTGCACCAAGACCACAGGAAAAGATTTCCGTAAATTTAATGCTTTTCTATTTGCTTAATTCTCGTGACACCATATTATTTGATGCCTCAAAAGAACGAAAATATCATCCATGTGATACATCCACAATTCAAGCAAGCACACTGCCAAGAAATTCGGCGACAACAATCAAGCACGCTGCCAAAAAGTTTGAAGCCATTGTAAAAACCTTCGCTTCTATGGCCCATTAATTATGTTCAGCTTATTTATTTTTTCATGTTCGAATGCATGTTTCATGTTCTCACAGTTTCTTTTTGCCACGTTCCATAGCTTCCCACCACTGAATCTCATGTGCTTTAATTTGCCTTCGCCATGACAGCCACAAAACCTTATCAATTATTGCAGTCTGAAAAGACATTTCTGAAATCACTTCCTATCTCTGGTCATCTCGTGTATGGACCCTCACGACGGAGGAAGGACACTGCTGGGCTCTCTTACCTTACGACGGGGGAAGGAAGGACACTGCTGGGGGAAGGACACTGTTGGGCTAGTATAGACCCTCCAAGTTTTGGCACTGCTGCAGAAAACAAGCTGGAACTCTTACATCACTATTGATAGGTGATGGGTTATAAATAAGGTTTAGTTTTGATAATTTAAAACGAAAGATTTTCAGCCCAATTATCACGCTGGACTAACTAATAACACTTCATTCATTCAAAACTAGCTTGGAAAAACATCTAGTATATAAGGTTATCGAGTCAACCCGTAAATTAATTTTTATATTAAAACAACAGTGTTTTATTTTGGTTTTTTATTTAATCTTCACAGGACAATAATTCGTTCAGGTTAACCATGTCATTAAATGAGTTTGTTTAATATCTTATTTAATTTAATTAAAATTTCAAAATATATTATACAATTAGCATACTCTGTGATTTCATTACAACAACATTTTAAAAATAAAATGTTAAAATTAAAAATAAATAATTTTGAAATTTTATATAAACAATAATTGTGCCAGTTGACTGTGGGGATGTTATAATTTGATCAATTTGTTATGATGAATTTAAAGTGTCACACGTGATTTCTTTTTTTTTTTGTTTTTTTTTTTTATAACCCGGGATGTCCGAGCAAGCTTATATGCACCACGACTAATCCCCGGATCCACTGAACACCCTGTAAGCCTAGCAGGCAGGTAAGACACCGCGGAAATAACAGGCATGCACGTTGAGGCTTGAACCCGAGATGCATAGATAAGAAAACCCTGCCAAGACCACTAGGTTAAAAGCCTCGATGCGTCACACATGATTTTTACATGATGGTGTTTGTGTTGGTGTTGTATTTGCCGATTAATGATCATCATGTTTCATGATATGACAAATAGATTAAAAATATGATGATTTTGTTTATAGTTAAATGGGCCAAACATTATTTTTTTTTAAGTATTTGTGAATTGTTTTAATATATTGATATTAAAAATAAATTTTTAAAAATTAAAAAATATATATTTTAATATATTTCTAAATAAAAAATATTTTAAAACTCAACCTCTACTATATTTTAAATATACCCGTAATCAATTATCATTTAGTAGTTGAATCTTACCCTTCATGTTTTCCATGGAATTTATTATTATATTCTTTGACAGTGCATATGTAAAGATAAAAAAAAAAATCATGATAGGTTGTTAAAAAAACCCCTGATTAATATTATAAAAAGAAATGTTATAATTTTATCTGAAAATAATATAAAAATTGAACGATATCTAATAAAATAACATTTCATATATAATCTTAATAATTTAAGTATTTACTAAAATAACATCCTTGATGTGTTTTTAAATAATTAATTTTAAAGAAATAAAATTAAAACTCCAAGATAAAAATTCAAAAAAATAAATAAAATAAAGGCTAGAAACAATCCATGTTTGTGGGGCCAAGTGAGTCGGCATGCTTATCCAAAAGATGAAAGAGCCATTTTATTTTTTCTTTGATGGATGAGATATCATTTGTCTTTTATTATTTAATTTTTAAAATAAAACAAATGACATATCATTTGCTTACACAATTTTTTTTTATTGTTGTTGATGGCAATTATTTGGAGGGTGGACACCTGCGTTTGTTCATGGGATGCAAAGGACGGATACGTGGCACTCTTTGAGAATGCGGTACAAACCTTCCTAAAATTTGTTAAAATTTAATATTTTTTTTGTATCAACTTAATTTTATTTTTTTTAATTTAAAAAAAAACATTATATATTTTCAATAAATTTTCTAATAAAAATAATAATTATGAACACCAAACTAGATATATTTATCTAGTAAATTTGATTGAAAATTATGTACAAATAAATGTTAAAAAATCATTAACATTAACTAAAAAAATAATTTAGGAAGCTAATAAATATATATAGATTAAAATATATTATTATATATTGTTGATAACTCTTTAGTCTTTTTTATTTGATTACATGGCAATAATGTTTGTAGAAGAAGAGAAACAGTTTAAATTCAATTGAAATAAAACATAAGAACAATATACTATTTGCTTGTTATTATGTGAAATTTATTAGCGATACCATTAAACTTGGTATAGTGGATCACTCTGGAGACCCTTTGACTTGGTTTCTTGGCTTCTTTACTAGCCTTAGTTTTATATTAAATAATTTAAAAGTTAAATCGATTACCTGGTCAACTTGTTGATTCCAAAGACGAGCTTGTCAAAATCTACTTAAATTTTTTTTTTAATACATTATTTTTTTAATATTAAAATAATAATATCTTGAATTGACTTGATTCAACCTATATTGGACCTAGCTTGGTTTAATAAATCTATATTTTAAATTTATTTTTATTTAATTATATTATAATAAAAATAGATATTCGTCGGAATAAATTAAAAAAAATCAAGATATGTTGTATAAAGAAAAGTAAAAATTAAATGATATTTAATAAAATAATACCCCAAATATATTCTTGATTAATTTAAGTTTTTAACTAAAATAATATCGCTAATATATTTTTAAATGATTAGTTTTAATGAAATATAATTAAAATTTAAGGAAAATATCCAAAAGATAAAAATAAAGACTAAAAACAGGTAAAGCTTGTGGGGTTAGGTGGCTCGGCAAGCCAGCATGTTTAGCCATCTTATTGTTTTCTTTGCTAAAGGATTTACATCTTACTAGTTCAACACGTTTGATGAATATAGCTTGCAAATGTAGCCTTTAACTTTCCTTTGTCAAAATCAGGACTGGTTATGGCATAGATCAATTTTTATGGATTATATTGTCTTTTCCTATGTAGATGTGAACAAGTTATTTCAAAGGAAAAAATCATTGAATCATTAATTACTATCAAATAATCATTTCAATACAATAACTTAAGTTATTAAATGAGATCTCAAGATATGATTTATATTATTTTCTAATAATTATGAATATTAAAAAATAATTGCTGTGATAATTCATGGGGATCATGTAATTAAGCAATGTTATATCAAGCTTGCCGAATTGGATTTATAATAATGCATCAAAGTGCTAGAGAGGCCACATACTCTTTGCGAGTTTTAGGAAATGGGGATTTTTTTTTTCCCATGTAGATTTGAATAAACGCAAGTCTAATTGCCCTAAGATTTCTTCATGCATGATAGCTAAAGTTGCAGTGGTTAAGATTAGGAGTCTGGAGCTTTGACTTGTTAATTTCAACATTTTAAGTAATTGTTACCAAATCATACCCGCAGTTCCTCAAAATCAAGATTTTCTTTTAGAATAGTATTCAATGTGTTTTGTAGCCTTGGATATTTACTGAAATCGAAGAACAGAGGCATTGTGGAAAGTCTTGCATCTTTTGAGTTTACCAATTGCTGGTTTACTGTAATGCATTGTCTATTAATCTTATCATGTTCTAACTTTTAAATGACTAAATACACACACAAAAAAAGACCAACCTCTTACTTTATTTATTGCATGAAAAATGTTCCTGAAAATCACTCTATGAGATCTTTCTTTTTTTATTTCATTTAGCATCGGGGATTTCACATGTATATATCTCTGGAGTTTTAGTTTGAAAAACTCAATAGTTATGCATTGTTATGTTGACTTGTCAACATAACACACATAATTTTTAATAGATTTATTTTCCAAATTATGAAGATGAAAGATCAAAATTTCTTAGTCTTGTTATCTATTAATAACATGTTTGGGAACACGGTAAAAACTGCATTCCCAAAAAATTTATTAATAACATGTTTGGGAACGCGGTACAAACTGCGTTCCCAAAAAATTAAAATTTTTTTTTTACTAAAATTTAATATGGTTTACACGTTTTGGATCGTTTTGATGTGCTGATGTCAAAAATAATTTTTAAAAAATAAAAAAAATTATTGGCATGCATTTCGGCACAAAAAGTTACTTGAAAAGCAACCGCTACCATACTGCCAAGCACCCTCTAAATCATTAACAACAAATTTGACATCAAGTCATGTCAGGGATATTGATTGTGCGAAAAATTGACAAAATAATGGTATGAAATTTAAGATAACTAATGTTATGTTTGCAATGGTCATAAGTGAAAAATATACATATGTTTTTATTCCATTTACACTATGCTTTTTAATGTATTTTGAATTTATTTGAGTTGATTGGAAGTTATTTTTATAAGTTTGGCATGAAGAAGAGACTTCATGAATTAATTAAAACATAAGAAATTCTACATTTTATGTTTTACACCTAACTTTTTATGACAAGTTTTTTGTCAAGTTAGAGTTTTAGAATGAGAAGGTGAGCTATTTTAAGTTGAAGCACACATGTCAAGCTTTCCAGAAATGTATTATGGGCAAACTTTCGATCTCATTTAGATCTCGAATCAGACCTGCAAACTCGGGCCAGAATCCTTCTTGCAGCAGGATTCTCTGCTTTCACACTAGAGATTCAAATGGGAATATCTTGAGTTTTTGATATCGAAACCAGGTGATTCAAAAACCAAAATTCATCTACACATCCAAGATTACAACTTTCATGAAGGACTTAAAGTTAGATAAAATCGTTTTGAAGGATATAATTTGGACGCAATCTGGTTGGTTGAAATGAGTCCCTTGATCTGATTCGAAAACTAACGGTGCCGAGTATCCTGATAAGGCTGAGAGGTTGACATAAAAAAATGAGTCTTAGGACCTAAGAAAGGTGCAGATCAAGTCTTTAGCATGTCATGAATGAAAGAATATAGTTAGGATGGTCGGATATTGCAAGAAACCAAGTCAGAATCAAAGTCTAAATTGCAACAGGGTTAGTATTACAATAGAATTGTGACGGCAACAGAAGCAAATTTCAACACAAATTCCAAGAGATTTATCCAACCTTGAAGACCATATAAAGAATGAAAGAATTTAGAATCATGAAGACTTCTAATTAGCCTAAGAATCCTGAAGATTTCGATAGCAAAAAGGGAGGATAAAGAGAGCAGAACACAGCTAAAACAGGAGTCGAAAAACATTCTTTTCTTCTCTACTTTTGTCAATTTTTTAGCAACTATGAACTAAACTCCTTAATTCAATTCAAGAGGGATACACACCATCTCCATTAGCATGTTGTAAGAAGTAACGTTATCATTGTAATTCTATCAGATTCAAGTATTTATTTTTTATTGTTCAAAATTATACTATTGATTGTTATTCAAGCTTATTGAATTGTTTTGAGATGATATGTATGCTTTCTAGTTTTTTTTCAATCCGTAATTGTTGTTAGGAACTAGAGTAAGAAGTAAAAGAATTAATTTGATTGTTGCAACTATCATCTTGATTTATTAGAGAAGAATAAACTAAGTTAAAATTGTTGAGCTTTTGAATGTTTGCTTAGAATAAATGCACAGATTTTATTTTTAAGACTACTACCGAGTGAATGAAAATTGCTTTCAATATTACATTCATTTGATGGTAAGAAATTAATTAGAGAGCTTTTTTTAATTAATGTACTTGTAATCTCATCGATTTGCCTCAGCTTTAAGGGATATCGAGTTTATTTGCTTGACGCGAAAGAATATTTATTTTACTTTGATGATCAACAAATTTATAGGAATGGATGTATGAACCCTTGAATTGATTTAACGACATCAATTTATTATTTTCAGAATTATTGTTTCTTGAATTTTTCATTCAAATCTCTCATTCTTTCTCATTTCATTATATTGTAGGAAGATTAAACAAAATTTCCCTTGGGTTTGACCTGGTTTTCACAATCATACTATAAATTTAATTTGTTTGTGATAGTTAAGTCGGAATTATATTTTGGTGATTCCAATGACCGACGAGAGGGTTTTTTGCAATAAGATGGTTAAGAGTTTGATGGAAGATTTTGTTGTCATTTTCTTTATAAAGAGTGGTTTTCCATATTTCATTTATTTTTCTTCTTGTCAATTTGGATGAATTGAAAAATTGTTGTTAAGACTTATCAAGTAATACTACATGATTTAATACATGTGCCAATTGGATCTATTAAAAAATTAGGAGCTATTAGAGAATAATATAAATTATATCCTAGAACCTTACCTAATAGCTTAAGCTATTGGGTTGAGATGGTTCTTTGACATGGTATCAGAGCCTTGATGACCAAGCAATCACGAATTCGAATCTCACCATCCTCATTTATTTGATAAAAATTAAGCACAAGGTAATGTGGGCATGTCAAGTTTTAAGCTCAAAGGGTTTTTACTTGAGGAGGTGTGTTAGAGAATAATATAAATCATATTCTGGAACCTTACCTAATAGCTTAAACTATTGGATTGAGATGGTTCTTTGACACGAGTTAAGAAGGTTAAAGAGGTATTTAATGATTAATTCAAGATATTTGGGTCTTATTTATTACAAGACTTATGGATTCAATTTTATTTTTTTACTTACACGTGAATTAGGCTTATTATTCTAATATATAATTTTATATTTATGGATATAACTTTTGATTTGATCATTGAATTGAGTAAAATATTTTCTATAAAATTAAAATATAATATCAATTAGATATTGAAAAGGCCTTACGAAAAAGACCATAAGCTATTATGCTTATTTAATTGAATTAAAATATTTATCTTGTATTTAATTTTTTTTAATAATTTAAGATGTATTAATTATTAAAAATATTATTATTCGGGTGAAAGTTGAAATTAAAATTTTTTTATTAAAAACCAATTGCGCCTTTGATTGCGGAAAAGTCACAACTCAGAAGATACCGTTCATTGCCAAATCATAGTTATTGTATTTAAAAATTCTATTTTCCTCCCCTGTAAAAACGGGGTCTCTCTACGTGGCCCTTGCCCTTTCCTAGGCTTCACGTGCAAGATCCCACATATAAAAGTTAATTGTTCGTTCATTTAAACTAGGCTTTAAATATGGTGATTGATTTATATTAAGAAAAATTAATAGAAAAATTCAATTCCATATATATATATATATATATATATATATATATATATATAAATTAAAAGAATAATTTTTAAATAATTTAAAAAGATTTCATCCATTTATTCTCTCTATATTTTTTTATATCAAGAAACATAATGATTTCATTAAGCATTAAAACCGCAAAATACATTTAATAGCAAAATTTTTATATTTAAAAAAGACAAAAAGCTTATCAAGCTAAGTCTAAAACCACAATACAAACGGGAAAAAAGAAGAAGAAGAGAGATTACAAAATGGAATATGTTTTTCATTTTTTTAAAAAAAAAAAACAAGAGATTTATAGAAGCATCTGATATACATTATAATATCTTTGTCATTACCTGACACTAGCCAAGTCTTGAAGTATTGTTGACTAATTATAAAAAAAACTTAAAAAAAAAGAAGCAAATTCATTATGGCTATAGAGTCATATTACAATCCATTACAATGGTGAAATAATGTCTATAGCCTTTTAAAAAAATTATTTATCTTTGATTTAGAGGTATTTTAGTCAGAATATTAATTATTAGTGGTTTGTTTAAAGGCATTTTTATATTTTTAATATTTTAATGAACAATAAAATAAAAAAATTACCTCTAGGAGTAAAAAAAATCAATAGTTTCATGTAGGAATATGTAGGTAATTTTTATTTTTAATACATAGTGAAATTTTATATGTACCCTTGGATCTAAGAAATTTAATTCATTGGGATCAAGGGTATTATGGTTTTTTACTCTCTATTTTTGTTAATTGTTGATTTGGTTGAGGATAATAATATAATTTAACATTTAAATAATATTTTTTATTTTAAAAAAGTTGTTGCTACGTGCACAACACGAGCTATCATATAAGAGCCGTTGTGTAATTTGGACGATGCATGCAACGGCTCCTGGTGGTAAAAATTATCCTTTTGTTGTATCATTTGATGCCTCAGTGTCTCCTCTTTTATAATAGGTGACATGTGTAGTTAAAATATAGTTAGTTTATTGCTAGTGATTTTTTTTTTATTTTTCTTTCTTGTCCCCCAAAAAGCACTATGGACCTCATTGTTATTAGTATTTCAAATTCAGTCTTTTTAATTTTGGTATTTTGATCATTTTTCCTTTTTGGAAATTTTTTTTTAATTTAACCTTTTTTTTTAATTTGTATATATAATATGTTGTGATTCGGTCTTCTTTTTTTTTAATTTTAATTTTTTTTCTTTGTTTTTTTATCAAAGTTTTTTTTACTTTCAGTTCTATCCTTTAAATCAAGTTTATGATTTTTTATTTTTTCAATGATAATAATAATAATTTCAATTTGGCCCCTTTTTTTGATTTCTTATTGTTTTCTTTATAATTTATAATTTTATCTTTTAAATCAAGTTTAAGATTTTTGTTTTTTCAATAATGGTGGTGGTGGTGTTTGTGGACTTGTGGTGGTGGTGGTGGTGGTGATAAAAATAAAAATAATAGTAGTAATGTTAGTTATAAAAATAGTGATGTGGTAGTTAAAATAATAATGAAAATAACAATATTATTTATGATGATGATATTAATAAGTGTGATAATATTATTGAAGATAATAATTTTTTTGATAATAATAGTAATAATAACAATAATAAAAATAAAATAAAAATAATAGTAGTAATGTTAGTTATAAAAATAGTGATGTGGTAGTTAAAATAGTAATGAAAATAACAATATTATTTATGATGATGATATTAATAAGTGCGATAATATTATTGAAGATAATAATTTTTTTGATAATAATAGTAATAATAACAATAATAAAAATAAAATAAAAATAATAGTAGTAATGTTAGTTATAAAAATAGTGATGTGGTAGTTAAAATAGTAATGAAAATAACAATATTATTTATGATGATGATATTAATAAGTGCGATAATATTATTGAAGATAATAATTTTTTTGATAATAATAGTAATAATAACAATAATAAAAATAAAATAAAAATAATAGTAGTAATGTTAGTTATAAAAATAGTGATGTGGTAGTTAAAATAATAATGAAAATAACAATATTATTTATGATGATGATATTAATACGTGTGATAATATTATTGAAGATAATAATTTTTATAAAGATAGTGATAATAGTAATTATAATAATAAAAATTATATTAATAATAATAGTAATAAGGAGGAGGAGGACGACTGCTTCTATGGCCCATTTATCATGTTCAGCTTATTTACATTTTCACGGTTCAAGGTCAGGGTGCATGTTCTCACAGTTTCTTTTTGCCACGTTCCATAGCTTCCCACCACTGAATCCCATGTGCTTTCTTGCAGAAAACAAAAGTCGGAACTCTTACATCACTATTGATAGGTGATGGCTGAAGTAACTAGTAAAACTCCATTAATCTAAAACTAATTTGAAAAAAAGATCTAGGTTATAAGGTTATTGTGCAAACCCATAAATTAATTTTTATATTAAAATAATAGTGTTTTATTTTGTTTTTTACTTCATCTTTATAAGATAATGATTGGTCGGGTTAACCATGTTATTAAATGAATTTGGTTAATATCTTATTTAATTTAATCAAAATATATTATACATCTTGAATTTCTAATTTCTATACATGTGGTACAAGTAGTATACTCTCTTGTTTTATTACAACAACTTTTTAAAAATAAAATGTTAAAATTAAAAACGATTAATTTTGAAACTTTATGTAAACAATAATTGTACCAGTGGACTTGTGGGGATGTCAATAACATCATCTGATGTATTGATATCAAAAATAAATTTTTTTAAAATTTTAAAAAATATATATTTTAATATATTTTCAATAAAAACTATTTTAAAATACAACCTCTATCATATTTTTAAACATGCTCTTAATTAATTATTATTTGATATTTGAATCATATCCTTAATTTTTTTCCTAGAATTTATCAGTATAGGAGTCATTTCAATCCAAAAGTTTAAGCTATTAGGTGAGGTCCTAAGAAATGATTTATATTATTCTCTAATGCATCCCCTTAAGTAAAAGTTCTTTGGGTTTAAAACTTGCACAAACTCATACGACCTTGAGCTTAATTTTTTTTATCAAATAAACGGGGATAGTAAAATTCGAACTCGTGACTGCTTGGTTATCAAGGCTTTAATACCATGTCAAATAACTATCTAAATCTAAAAGTTTAAACTATTAGATGAGATTCCAGAAAATAATTTATATTTGTGAATATACAAAGATAAAAAGATCAAAATGGATTGTGCAAAAAAAAATTCATACTAATATTATAAAAAGGATGTTATAATCTTATTTGAACATAAAGGAAAAATTAAATGATATCTAATAAAATAATATTTCATTTATAATTTTAATAATTTAAGTTTTTACTGAAATAACATCCTTAATGTGATTTTAAATAATTAATTTTAATGAAATAAAATTAAAACTCAAGGATAAAGATCCAAAAATAATAAAAAAAAGGCTAAAAACAAGCCATGTTTGTGGGGCCAAGTGACTCAGCATGTCTGCATTATTCAAAATAAAGGCTAAAAAAAGCAAGAGGTGATTTATAGAAGCACGTGATAATGCGAATGCCACTTCAGCGGACCTACGTTATAATGTCTTCGTCATCACCCGACACAAGCCAAGCGTCGTTGACTAATTAGACTAATAATTTCCTAGGCCGGGCGTGCAGGTAATTTAAAGGAGCCTTAGCCTGGAAGTTCCATTACAGAGCAACTGGGATTGGCAATTGTTCTAGCCTTTTGAGTAGTTGATCACATAGCTAGCTATGGCCACCGAAGACGTTTCTCTCGACCTTTCAAAGCTTCTTTCTTCAGAAGAGAGGGACTTTCTCATCCGCAACAATGGTGATCAGGTACTGCTTTTAGCATATGAGTTTCTCTGATCTTATTCAAGTCTACTTCTTCTTGTCTTATTATAAGTTGACGTCTTTTTTTATATGAACTTGTAGGTTTTTCTAGTAATTAAGATGAATATCATGTTTAAATTAGACTGCAAGCCTTGCTGAAGAACAAATTTATGACCAATTTCTGAAGCTTTTATGATTAAGAAAAAGCTCCTTTTTTTTGTTGCTTCTCTCACTGGCAAGATAAAGAAACCATGAATAAGATTTTGATTCGTTAAGGGCTGATATTTTTTTCTGATAATTTTCGAAATTAATTTTTAGGTTACGGTCAGCAATTTGGTTGGGAAGATTGTGGGATTCTATTTCTCTGGTTCGTGGTGCGGGCCGTGCCGTAATTTCACGCCGTTGTTGGTAGAAGTCTATAAACAGCTATCATCCAAAGGGGACTTTGAGGTGGTCTTCATTTCTTCTGACAGAGATGATGAATCCTTCAACACATACTTCTCCGAAATGCCATGGCTTGCTATTCCCTTCTCTGATACGGAGACCCGCAAACGTCTTAAGGAAGTGTTCAAAGTAAGAGGGATCCCTAATCTTGTCATTTTTGATACGAATGGCAAGGTTTCCTGCGATAATGGAGTCAGCACTGTCAAGGAACATGGCGTGGATGGGTATCCGTTCAACCTTGATAGACTGAATTTCCTGAAAGAGCAAGAAGAGAATGCTAAGAAGAATCAAACCATAAGCTCTATCTTGGTTTCAAGCTCACGTGATTATGTGATTTCAAATGATGGAAAAAAGGTAGATGTTTCATTCAATTAGCTAGTTTTGAAATTGAATTGATGATGCCATAATTCACTTTTTTGCTATCTGTAATGGCAGATCCCTGTGTTGGACCTTGAAGGAAAATTGGTTGGCTTGTATTTCTCAATCCATGCTCATAGGGTGTGCCGTGAATTCACTCCTAAACTAGTGGAATTATACAAGAGGCTCAAGGAAAAAGGAGAGGACTTTGAAGTAGTCCTAATATCTCTAGACTTTGAGGAAGAACACTTCAAAGAGAGTTTTGAGACAATGCCTTGGTTGGCATTGCCGTTTAAGGACAAGAGCTGCGAGAAGCTAGCGCGGTATTTTGAACTTAGAACCATTCCTAATCTTGTCATACTTGGCCAAGATGGGAAGACTTTGAACCCAAATGTAGCTGAACTCATCGAAGACTATGGAATTGAAGCCTACCCATTTACACCGGAAAAGCTTGACGAGCTAGCTGCAATTGAAAAGGCAAAACTGGAATCGCAGACGCTTGAGTCAGTTTTGGTTAATGGGGAAAATGATTTTGTGATTGACAAAAGTGGATCCAAGGTAATTTTTTTGTTCTGTGCTAACATCGCATGTGATATTGCATTACTTTCAATAACTTGCTTATTATCTCGAATTGAATTCATTAGCAAAGGTATTTTTATCATTCAAATGGTTTACTCTTTGATTAGGTCCGAGTGTCTGATCTAGTTGGAAAGAACATTCTTCTTTACTTCTCAGCTCAATGGTGCCCTCCATGTCGTGCCTTTTTACCCAAGCTAATTGAAGCATACCACACAATTAAAGCAAAAGACAATGCATTTGAGGTGATCTTCATCTCAAGTGACAGCGATCAATCCACCTTTGACGAGTTCTATTCAGAAATGCCTTGGTTAGCCCTTCCATTTGGTGATGAAAGGAAACAAATCCTGAGTCGGAAATTCAAAATTCAAGGCATTCCTGCAGCTGTAGCGATTGGCCCAAGTGGCCGGACCATTACCAAGGAAGCTCGGATGCACTTGACAGCTTACGGGGCAGATGCTTTTCCATTTACCGAGGAGCATCTAAAGCAATTGGAGGAGGAGCTTGAGGAAAAGGCAAAGGGGTGGCCAGAGAAAGTGAAACACGAACTTCATACTGAGCATGAGCTGATTCGTACTAAACGCAAAGCATATGTTTGCAATGGCTGTCGTGGAACAGGACATAGTTGGTCTTTCTATTGCAAACAATGTGACTTTGATCTTCACCCTAAGTGTGCTTTGAAGGAAGATGAAGATACTGGAAGTGAAAAGGGAAAGGAAGGAGGGGTCTGCGATGGAGATGTGTGCCGCAGAGCTTAAGCAGGCAAGCGCTCCTTGTATCTGGTTTTATGGGCTTTCTGCTGTAATAAGCGAGCTACGTAAGGTGTTTGTTGCATGTGTGTGAAGATAGTGGATGTCTTTCCTGTTATTGATATGTAATTAAGAGGTGTGTTGCTGAAGGATTTTCATGTCCTGTATTTCGATACCAAAAATAAATAACCGGATTGGCCAAGTTTATGTGAATCCTGTGACCCATTTGAAACTTGGGAATCCATGGTTGCTGGTTGTTCTCAAATCTCCATCACTTGTTATGAGGTTTTCGTCATTCCTAAAGGAAAATGCTTATCAGTCCTGTCAAAAAATTGGGAAGAGGTGCTATGCATGGTTCCATTGTGCCACTCTCTTTGCTTCTTTTTGGCTGGATGAAGCAGCAGCTTCACCTCTGGTGCAAATATTCCTGTAATTGATCTGCAGATTAAAAAAAAGATGGCTAATTGTGACTAAACCAACATTATATAATGAAACCTTTCTAACTCCACCGTAAAAGAAACAAGAATCTCCGATCCAAGCAACTGGATAGTCTCTTTTTTTCCCCTCTCTGCCTTCTCACATTACCCGTTGAGGCTGGTTTCAGAATCAAGAAAGCAGCATTCTTAACTAAGAACTAAGCAAGAAAAACTCATCCAATAGAAATGGCAATTCTTCTGTTGCTGATGACTGGTTGACAAATGAAATCCCAGCAAGTGGAAACTGGGTTCATTACAGCTATTTGAATGGTGCTAGAGGGTGGAACCAAAATCATGAGCAGGCTATTGCTTGTACCAGTCGAGGGGAGGCAAAGGACGGATAGGATTAATGGCGAGCTTCTAGAAGTTAGTGAAGCCAACAGCAGTACCAAGAACACTGAGATGATGGTATTAGCTTATTTGTTATTCTGTTGATGTTTTTTTAAAAAATGTTTTTTAATTTAAAATATATTAAAATAATATTTTTATTTTTTAAAATTTATTTTTCATTTCAATATATCAAAATAATTTTAAAATATATAAAAAAAATAATTTCAAAAAAAAATTTCAAATTTTTTTTTCAATCTCAAAAACAACATGCCTAAATAATTTGCTTTACTTGTGTGTATTTAGAACATAGTTTTAAAATTCAGTTCAGCTAAACGGGTTGACCTGATACTTGAACTGAGCTGGTTTTATAAAAAAATAAAAGAAGTTAAAAATTCTGGTAACATGATAGGTTGACCTGGTTATCCGACAAGATCCGATAAATAACCCGGTTGCAACCCGTTAACTATTTATTTTTTTAACCAAAACGATGTTATTTTGATTTATAAAAAAAATTAGAGTTGACCCGGATGACCGGTCAGAATCTGTTGATCCGGTCAAAACCGATGACCCGGATCTTGAGCCGGGTCGACTATCGAACTAAGTTTTAAAACTCTGGTTTAGAAAGGAGGTGAGGTGGGTTTGAGTTTTTTTTATGAGTTCATATATAAAAAAAAAATTATAATTTTAAATGAGATATGTGTTGTGATTAAATAAATTATACCTCCCAGCAAATTCAAACTCGTATCATTTCGAAATATACCCTTGAGCTGCAAGAATCAAGGGATGGAGGATTTCACATTTTAGCAATGCATCGTCTAAGAAGAACCCGAAACGTTTGGGATACGGCTAAAATGAGAACAAGTCATTTGCCATTAAATTATGCTTATTTTGCATAAAAAATTACAAAAGAGAATATAAAATATTTTATTGTAAAATATTTTTCAATAATAATAATAAAGAAAAAAGTGATTGTAAATAATGAAAAAGAAAAAAAATAGTTGTGTAGGAAAAGGGATGAAAGTAGCAAAGAAAAAGATAATGATAAGATAGTGATGATGATTGTTATTACAATGAAAGAGAAGATGATAATGAGATTATAACAATTACTGATCGTGAGATAATACTGATAATGATACGATGAGATATAAATAATAATTAAAATGGTTGAATTATATTTTAAATGAATTATTATTTATAAAATATTTTATATAATTTCATGAAATTATAATATTTTTTAATAAATAAAATAATTTAAAATATTAATTTAATTTTTTTATAAAATATATAAAAATTATTTTTTACAAAACAAATGAAATAAAAAAGTATAGAATTAACCATTTAGGTGGTGGTCTAGTGGTAAGAGCTTGGGACTAAGAGGTTTGCTTTCTCTGTGGTCTCAGGTTCGAGCCTTGTGGTTGTTCATATGATGACCACTGGAGGCTTACATGGTCGTTAACTTTAAGGCTCGTGGGATTAGTCGAGGTGCGCACAAACTAATTCGGACACCCATATTAAACTATATATATATATATATATATATATATATATATATATATATATATATATATATATATAGAATTTGCATAGAACGATGAACCTCTTTATAATCTGTCCCACATGGGCTATAAAATGTCTCATGGGCTACAAAAGTTTTATCTTTGGGCTTTGTGCAATGACGTGGCTAGTAAAAACCGTCAAAAATTCAATTGTAATTATTTGACTTTTTTCTTTTTTACAAAAACAGTATTGTTTTGTTTTATAAAAAACAATTAAGTGGAGAAGATTCAAGTATTGAGTTGAATCAATCATCATTTGAGTAAGAATTTTTGTTTCTTTATATATATATATATATATATATATATATATATATAAAGGCAAGTTAGAAAGTGCAGAAGAAATTTTCTTGTTAGTTTTTAAATTTTATATTGTAGAATTTAGGTCACTGACTACCAATTCATATTTATTAGCAGTGCCCAATTTTGTATTTATTCTTTACAATTGATTTTTTATTTACCCTTGTTTGCGATAAATATAAAAATTATTTTTACAGTAATAGTTTATTTTCATAGTGAAAATAAAAATATAACATGATATAATTTTTTTTCTTTATTAATTTATTTATATATAAAAAAAAGTCATAACAATAACAAAAAAAATTAAAAAGGATGTAACAGATATAACTTTTCTAAATTTGCTCTTTAAAAATTATTAATTTGAATGCTATAATTCGCAATTAAAGAAAAATTAATGAAATTACTTGTCAGCTTAACACCAACAGTTACTTTAAAACAAACTAAAAGGTGTGTATCCTAGTCTCCACCGTTAATCAGACCGTCCATGAGTCTGATCGCACGGTTTTTATAACATCTTCAGTCTTCTGTCAGTATATCCCAATTTTGCAGATCAAATCATCTCTCTCGCTTTCTCGGTAAGATTCTTCCTCTCTCTCTCTCTCCTTGACCATGTGATCTGCGTTTAGAATTATTACTTCAATCCTTTCGTTAATTCCTTAATTATGATCTAGGGTTTTGGGGTGTTAATTAAATTGAATTGTTATGTTTGGGTGATCGTTGTAATTTTTGGTGGTTAGATGGATTGGCAAGGACAGAAACAAGCGGAGCTATGGATGCAGATACTGCTGTTAGTTTTCGCCGCGGCGGCTTTAGCTACAGGTTATATAATAGGATCGTTTCGAATGATGATGCTAATTTACGCCGGTGGAGTGGTTTTCACCACACTGGTTACTGTCCCTAATTGGCCCTTCTTCAATCGCCATCCTCTCAAGTGGTTGGACCCAAGCGAAGCTGAGAAGCACCCTAAGCCACAGAAGGCTGTGGTTTCCAAGGACAAGAAGAAATCGTCCAAGAAGTAGGTTGGTTTTGTTAATTTTGACTGGTTTTTTAGTCTAAGCATTTGTTTGCTAGGGTTTTAAAATCTTCAATTTAATGGATGGAATGAAACGTTATGGGATGAATTGGGTGTTAGAATAACTTTGTTTTGCTATAAATTTTATACCTTTTAGACAATGCCATTCGAGTTTCAGTTAGTTTTTTTAACTTTTTTTGTGCTTGTGTTTCTTGTTGGTTTTTCAGAGTGACAGCAGCTGGTTAATCTGATTATTAGAATGGATAGCCAATGTTAAGAGTACTGCATTTCGAGAACTAGACCAAATTCATCTTACTGGTCACGGAATGCAAATTCCTGTGTGTGCAGATGTTTCTTATCCGTTGGATTTTGAAAAGGTAATTGCTAAACTTTTATAAAATTGATAGACATTGTTTTATCCAGTGACCTGAAATGGGTGTTACACAAGACAGATGCTTGTAGTGATACGGGAAATGTATCCTGCTTATGTTCTGGATGAAGCGGGTTTGCCTTTTTATGAGGGTTTGTTGTTTTTGTTGATAAGCAATACTATAGACTGTTGCTTCTTTTAAATAGAATTGAGTTGATTATTAAGAGAGAATGCTGATGATAAAAGTGAGGTATATAATTCTTTCAATTCTAGTTGTATGGATGAGTAAATTTTCATTCCACTATCAAGAAAGCAGCAAGGCTAAACCTGCTGCATTTGCTAAAGTGGGCGTGCATTTGATACAATTCTCAGTTAAAGAATCTTGAGGAAAGGGTTTATTGTTGAAGCTATTAACAGGAACTAAGAAACAAAGCATTGCATTATAGCAATGAACAAAGTAGAGTTGCAATTATTTGATTCTGGTTAACTTCATATACTGCCCCCTTTGAGCTTCATTTGTGAAGAAATTGATCTTATAATTGTAGGTTGCGTCATATGCCTTCTATCTGGTCTGGTATTTGCCATTGGAAAGAATTATGATATTGCTCTTCTATTTGTTTTCCTTTTCTCGCTATTGACATCCAACTCTTGACTTCAAAATTTTAAATTACATCACAATGTTCACAGTACATCACAATTTGTTATACACACTAATTTAGCACTTTGAACAGTTTTCGTTCTTTCTCTGAATTTATGTCATCCTGCATAATTTTAAGAAATGCTGAAACTCGTTGCTGTGTTTGGTTGAAAATGTATGATTATTTACAAGTATAATTTTCTGAAGGGAAAATGATATTAAAATTAAAATAAGAAACTAATTCCCCTTATATGATATATTGTTCTTTTGCTTGGATGAACATTGTTTAATTGATGGAACTAGTGGGTGGGTTATATGGTATGACTGGATGAGAAGTAAAGGGTCTTCAAGTAAATAAGACTGGGAGAACCGTAGACTGCAGCTTTGGGTGACGTGAGATGAGATTTTTTGCCCAGAAAGTGGTAGGGGATGCTTCCCTTTAATTTTTGGCATCCCTTGTGGTCAATTTGTGTTTAACCTTTCGTCCTTGTTTTGTCGTGATGAACCTGCCATGTTCTTCCTGGCTGCCAGAGTTATGTCAACTTCGGCAAATCTTTCTTCAAAATTTTACGTAACTAGCCGGACGTTTTCCTTCTGTGGCCCCTCTGATATATAGATGGTTGATTGAGTTTGTAGTTCGAAGCAGGATAGGAGAGTTTTAAACCTTCACCGGGCTGGAAATTGGAATATGAGACCTAAAAGCTGACAATAAATTTTGTACTACCAGCCTACCACCGGCTATTTGGTCCAAAAATTCAGCCATGGAATAGACACAGATAGCATCCCTTCGAACGCTCTATATGAAGGAAAACGAGTGGTGAGTGGGTTCGCTATACGCCGTGATTAGTTTAAGCTGATTTCAACAAGACTTGCAGCAAATCAATACAAATGGAGCAAAATTGAATAAAGCCTTGGGACGTTTTATGTTTCAGAAAGACTGAGGGAGTGCATACATAGGATAAACTCAAAGCGAGGACAAAAAAGTCTTTGAACGACAACAGCTGCAAAAGTTGTCCATCATCAGATGAGCGTTTACTTTACGGTGTGGCTTTTTTCAGCTTCGGCTAAATAAGTTCCAAGCTGCTACAGCAATGATCAAGGCCATAACTACCCTTGTTTCTATTCCATATCATAACAATGAGCCCAACTGGGCTCCTTGTCATTTTTTCATAAGCCCAACTGGGCTCCTTGCTATAGATTCCTTCGGTTAACAATTGAGCCACATGTGGTCCATTCCTAAACACAGTATTGTGGTTCCAAATATTGACTTTCTATCCCAATTCCTTCTTCTCATTACTCGTTCAAAAAAATTATTTCCAAGATATTGCGTCAATTTCATATTCTTGAACCCATGTTCTTGTGCTTTACACCCACTACAATTGGCTTCAAGCTTCTCTATAAAGTCACATGTGGAATTTTTTTGTTAAAGAGGAGAAAAACCAATAGTTTCCTCTCAGCTGATCAAAAATATATTTTATTCTTGAACAAGATAAAAAAAAAAACTTAGTTAATGCAGTAACATACTAGATAAGTGGTTTGTGCTATGTTTCAGGTTGATTTATTTTTTTCCAGCGTAAAAAAAAATGCCAATACGATGCAAGTGTTCTTAGAAAAAAAACATTATGGTTATTAACTTAATTGAGTTTAATAAGCTCAACTAATTTAATAATATGATTAGAAAAAGAATATCGAAAAAATCAACAATGATTCACTGCTAAAGAATTGTGAAAACAAAATAATTCCCAACCAACTAATATAATTATAGATAAAATTGAAAAAAAATAAATTCAACAAAAAAAAAGATCACAAAGGGAAAAAATAGAATTGAAAAGAATAGGGACTAAACTTGACAAAAAAATTAAATCAAAATGTGAGGGATAAAATTGAAAAAATGATTCAAATAAAAAAATAAAGAAAAAAAACAAATAACAACTAACATAATAAAGACCAAATTTAATATAAAAATTAAATGCTGAAATTGAAAAACAAAATAACTTCAATAAAGAATTTAAAATCAAATATATTACAATCAAAATAATAAACACTTAATTTGATTTAATGAATAAATAACTAGATTTTTTTGATTTTTTGTAATTCCAATGTGTTTTTCCAGGGGAGGGGGGAAGAAAAAAGAGCCATACACTGTCAGAGCTCAACTATCTCTTATCCAGAAGCATAACGAGGGCAATGAGATGCATTCAACGCCTTCCAAGATGGGAGTATTGAAAGGCTAAACAACTCATCCCCTGAAAGACATAAGTGACTCCTACTTATTGGTAAGTACATTGCATGTATTAATTATTTTTTTATTTAAATTATATTTTATACATGTTAAAAAAATTCAATTACTTTGACCTCACATAATAATAATAATAATAAAAAAAAAAAACAAAATGAAACGACTTGTAAGCAAAGCCAAGAAAGTGTAATTCGAAGGGGCAAAAATCTTCTTCAATTGGATAGAGAAAAGAATACGAACAACTAGAAATTAAAAATATATATAAGAATATGGGAAGATGTCCCTTTACGAAAGCTACAGCAATTCGACTCTCGTGTTCCTATAAGCTTCAGCCGCTACAACCTTTTCTTTTCTTTTACTTATTTTTTTTTTTTTTAAGTTGGCGAATTATTAAAGTCGTTGTGGAGGGTGACGACATATTGTGGTCGGTTTACGAGCAACAAACAGTAGCCCTTCTAATACATATGGCTGCAAGGAACCATCCTCTTGGAACATCAAGGGGTTAACTATTCACGGCGTGTCAGTGCCTTATCAGATTTTTCAAAAAGAATTAGATTCGCCCCAGGCTTCTTTATTAAATCATATCGCAATATATATATATATATATATATATATATATATATATTGAATAGACTATATATGGATTAGAGTCATTCACTTAATTCAACCCTTGCCCATATTCTTCCATATCTTATAATCACTGTAGCTTGGCATGTTGGACGGTGCGGACGGTTCCTTAAGAAATTAACCATGAGAATCAGCTCGCATAGCTTTCTGTACACCCATTTGACTATATCCAATCTTATCCATTAATTAATTACCTTCACGAGGAATACCATTCATATTGCAATGACTCAGCTTCCCAAGAAGGATTTCGATAAATTTGATAGGTGTAACCTCATTAATTAGATTATAAGTTTGTTTTTCTAGAAGTTAATAAGTTGAGTGTTATAAAAATTTTATAATCATTAAAATTTATATAGTGTTAATTTTAGAATTTTAAAAAATTAATTGAGGCGCGTAAACTGACCCGGACTATCAAGATTTATCCACACATGATTTCTTCTATGAGTTGGCATAAAATATTTTGTAAATCTCTACATGGTTTTATTTTATTTTTGTTTATTTTTAAAATAAAATTTACAAAATAACTCATCATCTGTCCACACATGATTAATTTCTTCTTTTACTTAGTTTTATAAATTTAAATTTTGCAATCAATGTTTAAATTCTTTTATTACGCCAAATCAATGTGAGAAACACGTTCTTAAAATTATTTGAGGAGAAACTTAGATGGGTTAACAAGCAAATGGATCTGAGAATACCTTTATTGCTAAACAAAAAATAGTTTTTTATATTTTTCTTTTGATAATAGTTGGTGTATTTTATCATCTTTGTCTTCTTTGTTGACGATACAATAAATTAATTTTCTATATTATTATATAATTTTAAAACTATGATATTAAATTTCAGGTGAACGATGGATGGACTTGTTGCTCAAGGTACCCTTTATAGAGTTGTTGAAGAAAAAGAGTCGACTTCTTGCTTTTTCCAAATTGCAACAACTTTGCAATAGTCACACCATAGACTCCGTCAATGGAGCTAAATATTTAGTCCTCGATCAATTCACGGGGTTTATACTTTACATGCCACGCACGCACGCTGCTCTCTATTTCCTTGAAAATACAGAAAAAATAAAATCTGCCATACCTAACGGGAAGGCCAAGCTAGTCACCAACCATTATTCCACGTTATTTCCCTCGTCTTCCCCAAGATTCAAGATTCAGAGCATTTGATAGTGTAGTTGCATGTGCTTTTCAAATAATTTTTCGTATTAAAATACATGTTAATAATATTTTTTAATTTTTTAAAAATTATTTTTGACATCAGCATATTAAAACAATCTAAAACAAATAAAATATATTAAATTTTAATAAAAAAAATTTAAATGTTTTAAAAACACAGCTGTAGACGCATTCCCGAACGCTGCCTTAATACGAGGAGATAGGAATAGCCCATGTTCCAGCCGTCAACTTCTACTCGACTCCACATTTTGACCTCAACAAATAGATTTGTATTGTTATAATAAATGTTTTTAATTTAAAGTATTGTTTTTTAAAAAATATATTAGAATAATATTTTTATTTTATTTTTGACACGTCACATCAAAATAACTTAAAAACATATATAAAAAACTTAATTTGAAAAAAAATATAAACAATTTTAATTTCTTTTTACAAATATTTTTAAAATAAAAAAATAGTCGTAAATTCAACCTATTTACCCCCGCCGCCAGCGCACCCACCACTAGTTCCAGCAGTATTGACAATAACCAAACAACATTGAAAAAACTAATCAATTGACAAGTGACAAACCCTTGGAATGGGAATTAAGTCTTTCAAAAAAAAAAAATGTTGAAAATTATTTTTTGGACTACGCAACAACAAAGATAGCTTTCCAAAGTCATACACCAGTGGATTGCAATTAAAAAATATACATGGATTAATTGCAATCGTATTTACAAGTTATTGGATATTTTTTAAAAATACTTTTAAAATAAAAATAAAAAATAAACATGTCATGAACCAATGGGAACTCAAGGTATCTGTCCCCGATTCGTAGCCACCAGTTGATTTATCAACCAAAAAGTTGTTATTACATGGATTTGTCCTTTGTCTGTGACCATTAAGGTAGAAGCCACGGACTTCCCCAGCAATATCTCCAGCTTACCGCATTGCGGAATTAATCCTTTTTTTTTTTTTTATTTACATGGGTGTCCTGGCCAGCTTGCGCGCACCACGACTATTCCCCATGGCCCACTGGACATCCTGCAAGCCCAGGGGCAGGTTAGGCACCGCGGGGGTAACAGGCGTGCACATAAAGGATCAAACCCGGGATGGGAACGAAACAAGTCACACGGTTGACCACAGCAGCTAGGCCATTGCGGAATTAATCCTTGACCAGACACGTCGTCACTGACGTTGAAAAGTGCAACCTCCGTAGGTTACATTCAACTAATTACAACGTCCATGGATGATGATGGATCCCACTTAAATTGACAGCTTTAGCCAACGATTCCACAAATCCTAGTCGTGGTCCACGACACTTACAACACCACTGCACCTTGATCTCTCTTGTCCAAGTCCACCAATATTTATCTCCTAGTACGGCGTGTTTGGATTTATATTAACGATTATCTGACAATGTTTTTTTTTTGTTAAATAATAGATTAAAATAATATTATTTTTTACTTTTTAAAAAATTATTTTTAATATTAGTATATTAAAACAATAGAAAAAATAAAAAAAACTAAATTTTTATGAAATGCCGTTGTGGCTGATGTGAGAAATTTGAACAGAAGGTAACAGATATCCTGTGGCCAGCAAAGGAATCTAGGGTGAAAATGATGATGCCATACAAAGTGTAATCGGTCAGTCGTCTCTATCTCTCTCTCTCTTATCACACTTTAGCGGTAACCGGTAACTACCTCACCTCATATCAAATTACTAGGTTTTTTTTAAAAAAATATTTTTAGATTATTTTAATATATTAATATATAAAATAATATTTAATATTTTTTTAATTAAAAAATATTTTGAAAATCAACCTTATCATAATTATATTTTAATAAAAAAGAGTTTTTTTCAACTATTTCAAAAATAAACTAAATTCAAAATAAATATATATTTTTTTAATACTAAAAGAATAAAATCAATACAAAAATTGAAATATAAAAATCTTTCTTTACTCCTTTGAACACTTTTTTTTCTATATTCAATATTAATCCAATAATACATGTGGGTTAAGAGTTGGTTATCCTATTTTCAGCAGATCCTGTGACAAGAGCTTCACATAACTAGTAGTGTAAGAAAATCTAAAAATCTTAAAGTGTTTTTGATAGTATAATAGTGGTTGTTTTTCAAATAACTTTTCGTATTGAAATACATATTAATGATATTATTTTATTTTTAAAAAATTATTTTTGATATCAGCATATTAAAACGATCCAAAACATACAAATCATATGAAATTTTAGAAAAAAAATTAAATTTTTTAGGAACTTCCCAAACGGTTTCTTAGTGATAAAATCTAAATAACCCATGGTCTTAGGACGCATTTAAAAAGAAATCCATGTAATAATCAGTCACACGCATAGTAATAATACTAAAGAATAGTAGCTGTCCTTTCTTAATACTTACCGGTGGCATTCACTCCGAGGAATAGAAATCAGAAATCTAATCCTGACGTGGTGGCGCGCCCTGTCAGTTTTATCTTGAAAACTGGCAATCCGGGCGTGTCTCTATAAAAAGCCTTATTTATGCTTCTCTCATAGACTAAATCTCTGTATCCATACCAGCTCCCTTGTCCACTTCTCCACGCGAATTTCCTATTTTTTCCTTTCTTAGCCAGGTTAATTCTCTCTCTCACTCTTAAAACCTGTTTACATAAACTTCTGGCTCCAGTTTTCTTGGCTTCGATCTGCCAGCATTAGTATCCATCATAGTTTTTCTTTTGTTTAATCCTGATGATGTTTTACTGCCTGTCTTCTTTCTCATTCTAAGTTGTGGTATCCTGTTATAATTTATTAACGTAAGGTAATGATAACCTGTTTTCGTCACCCCATTTTCACTCTCTGCATGTCTTGCTTATTGCCATCTCTCCGTTCTTCTGTGAGTTTACTCTAGGATTTGAATTCTTTGGTTTGCTTTTAATTCATGCTCTGTATTTATCATCTTCTAGCTATTGACCTTGATCTTTAAGCTTCTGCTTTGTGGGTTTTCGGCAATTAACGATGTATATTTAGATCTCTGTTCATACTGCCTAAATGTTTCTCCTGTTTGTTAATTTTTCTTTTCTTTCATGACTGAATGATTGGTTACTGTGATTCTGTAGAAATCAGGGGTCCGGTGTAGATTTTTATTTTGAAATCCAACCTGCTTGTTTCGATTGTGGTGTTTGCATTGAGAAGCTTGGTTTTAGGTGCTGATTATTACCATCATCTTTTCTTCACTATAATAGTTCATGTTCGGTAATTTTTTAATCAACTAATGTTCTTTTTCATGTGATCCAGGTAATTAATTATCAACTTCAATAACAATTGAAGTCGCAGCAGGCTGAGACTTCCTAAGTTTTATGGTTCCTGAGTAATGACTGGTATGTATAAATATAGATATGCATGTACTTGGATTTCGAACTTTTGATTCCATGGATGAATGTTGTGTTTTTAGTGTTTTTTCTCCTCTTCATCCGCAGGGATTTGGGAAATGTTTGGGAGAAGAGACTTTTTTTGAGGCTTACGAAAAACTCTACATAAGACATCTGAAAGAAACTGCTACAAGAGAAGAACTTTTTGTATGGAATCAAACTGGGCAAAACACAGGAAATCCTTGGCATTTACCGCTCAAGTGATTCGATCTGCAGCTTCTTCTGTGCTCTTTTCACTTAAAATCCCTATAGGGGATAGTTAACGTGAATTTATTTAATCAAGTACTAATACATTGTTTCCAAGGTTCTGCTAGATTCTAGGGAGATATAATAAACTACATGAATCATCTCCATCTCCATTCAATTATAGAAAATGTCTGGTTTTACGAGTAAGAAGAGATTCTTAGACACAAGCATGTCTTTCTCCACTTTGATCACACATGAAAATCATCAAGTGTATTCAAAAAGCAACCTTCTACTAGCTTCGCGGGTTGCTGATGATATTGATAGCTCCATTCTACCTGGATTGCCTGATGATGTGGCAAAGCATTGCCTTGCACTTGTTCCTCGCCGCTACCTCCCAGCTATGGGTGCTGTTTGCAAGAAATGGAGGTCGTTTCTTAAAACCAAAGAGTTCATCACTGTGCGAAAATTAGCTGGCTTGCTTGAAGAATGGTTTTTTGTATTAACTATGGATTCTAAAGGAAAAGAAAGCCACTGGGTGGTTTTGGATTGTTTGGGACACAAACGTCAGCTTCTTCCACCCATGCCTGGTTCTACAAAGGCTGGGTTTGGGGTAGTTGTTCTAAATGGAAAGCTTCTTGTCATGGCTGGCTATTCAGTGATTGAAGGGACTGGCACTGCCTCAGCAGATGTTTACGAATATGATTGTTACCTCAACAGGTTTGTTTTCTGTCAAGCATGGGAATCTCTCTCTACCTCTTGGAATTATTGTCAGATTGATTTGGATTTTTTTCTCTCTAACTGACATCTCGGCCTAGTGGATTGTTCTAATTTGCTAGCTAGGAGGCAAAATCTTTTTGTTTGATATTTCTGAAATCTTAGTTAGGTGGGTTTATGAAATGTTTGGCTCACAGGGAAATCTAAATGAAGCCTATAGTCATTTCTGTAACCTTGTGAACTGGGACCCTCCACACACACAGGCACACAGATTTATCAACAGGGTCAGTGATTTTATTAATTTTTGGAGAAACTGCCTGTTCAAATCAAACAGGAAACTTGTACAATTTACAGAGCCTTTTTCATGTGCTTGAAAATGAGATATGTCACCTTTATCTGGCTGTTCTAATTAAAGTAACTATAGAAGTAGGACGCACCAAAGAAGTTGATATAATTCATGTCAGGGTTAAGGGCCAGTCACATATTAAATTTATTTCCGAGCACTGTTACAGCAAGCGATTTCGTTTAAGGCCACCTCTGCAGACTTCAGTCTGAGATTTACACTGTAAATGTCGGCAGGGCCAGGGTGGTTGGCATGTAACTGGTCCCAGAATACTAGTTGGGCCAAATGGTCCATTACCTTCTTTTGCAGTGCTTTGTCTGTGTCTGTGCCCTGATTGTTGTAATGCATTACCTTTCTATAGTTGGAACTCTTCATTAAAACATTTTCTTTGTAATTGCAGTTGGAGCAAATTGTCAAGCATGAATGTTGCTCGGTATGATTTTGCCTGTGCAGAGGTTAATGGCAAGGTTTATGCTGCTGGGGGGTATGGAACGGATAGAGATAGTCTCTCCAGTGTTGAGATGTATGATCCTGAGACTGGCAGATGGACCCTGATAGAAAGTCTTCGCCGCCCGAGATGGGGTTGCTTTGCCTGTGGCTTTGAGGGAAAGCTTTATGTCATGGGAGGAAGGTCAACCTTCACTATAGGCAATTCAAGGTTAGTGGAGGTGTACAATCCAGAGAAGCACACCTGGTGTGAGATGAAGAATGGTCGTGTGATGGTTACTGCCCATGCTGTTCTGGGAAAGAAGCTCTTCTGTATGGAGTGGAAGAACCAGCGGAAATTATCAATATTCAATCCAGAGGACAATTCATGGGAAACGGTACCAGTTCCGTTGGCTGGGAACTCAATCATTAATTTCCGGTTTGGAATCCTTGATGGAAAACTTCTATTATTCTCGCTGGAGAAGGAGCCAGGTTATCGTACTCTTTTGTACGATCCTAATGCTTCTCCAGGTTCCGAATGGTGCACTTCTGAGATAAAGCCATCCGCACGCTGCTTGTGCTGTGTGACCATTAAGGCGTGACAGAGTGCATCGATGAGGACGGGTCTGTACATATAACCAGACAGGCAGGGATTTGTGGTTTCTATTTCTTTTTTATTTCTGCAAATACTTTTTTTTTTCTCTTGTGAAAATTACAGAGACGGCTGTGTTGCTATATGCTGTCTGTATTTTGCCATTGATGTGCCTAAGGTCATTTAAACTCTCGACTAATCCCAGCCCCTGAGAACTCATATTGTCATTAGACGACGTATAATCCCTGAATCTTGCTACAACTTCCAGATTAGGGATTCTGCGCTAGCTGCCAACCTCCGAGGTGGTAGTTTGTTTTCGTGTATTCCTAGTTTTTCAGGTGGAGGCAGACCATAACTGAAGTTACAAGTTACCGGTAGAGCATAGAGCATAACGTGAGCTTAGGCAATGAGATTAATGGTAATTGGACGGCACCTTAGCGGTCTAAAGTTAAAATGGGTCTATGTTCAATCGATGAGGCAGCTGCTTTAGAAACACCAGCACGCCACCAAGAATTATCTTTAGGTTTGGAAAACGCCTCCATGATCCAGTAGTAGATTTCAGAACGGACCAGTGTGATGATTCAAAAGTCCTGCGCTCTCACAGATGAAACATATTTACACCATCACCAGGCAGCAGGAACATAGCCTATGAACCCTCCACAGTCCACACCCAATTCAATTTTCCACCATTAGATGTCTCTAATGCCTTTTTGAATGAAACATTTAGTGAAGATTTGTATAGGGAACCATCAAAGGCTTTGATGATCGTTCACGACCAGCACACTTCCGTTCAGAAGTTCATTGGGCGAGTAGAATAGTAGGCTTGGAGCAATTTATATAATTACTTGAAGGTATATTTTCTTCTTTATATTGAAAAACATTATCGTCCTGTTTTGTAACTTAGAAAGTATAGTTACCATTTGCCTCCGTCTTTTTTTACATAAAAAAAATGATATTTAGGTGCTGTAATTATATTTTTATTTAAAAAAAATATACGGATTGAGTTGTAAATCGGACCGAGTCCCATAAATTAACTTTATTTTAATTAAATAAAAAAAATAAAAAAACAACAATAGATAAATCAAATTTAAAAAGAAAAGTAATTGAGATAACATGAGAAGAATTTTTTTCAAAAAAAGATAAACCATGTATCTTAATTTACAACCCATTAAATACAGAAGAACAAAATAAGATTAAAAAAAAAAGAACATAAAAAGACAAGTTTTAATTAACCTGAATTAGAATGAAAAAAAAAAGAAGTTATAATCAACCTGAATTAGTGTGAAAAATCTATAACTCCGGTAATCAAGACTAGCTAGCCCGAGATATCTCGTCAAACCCGCGGCCCATATAATAAGATTGGAATAACATATTAAGAAAAATAAAAAGAATTACATTGCTCTTTTAAAAAAAAAACGTGTTAACTTTTTAATCTCGTGACTTAAATCATTAGACCCGAAGCACTCTATTTGGAAAGACCATGAAGTTCAATTCTTAACCAATCAAATATTAAATGATGAAATTGAAAAAATAATTTCAATTATACCAAAGGATTAAGAAAAAATAGCAATTAAAAGAACAATGATTAAGATTGAAATACAAAATAAATTTTATATTATATTTAATGGTGAAATTGAAAAGAAAAATCAATTTAGTAAATCCAAAAAAATCAAAAGAATGAGAATCAAAATTAACATGAAAAGTAAAAAGAAAATTTTGATTGAAGGGTGAAATCGAAAAGCATAATAATTTTTACAAAAAGATCAAGAAAAAAAAATTAGAAAAAAAAATTAGGACCAAATTAAAAAATATAATGCCATCAATTTGGATTGAAGAATGAAATTAAAAGCTAATAAAACTTTTACAAAAGAGTCAAAGAACAAAATTATAAATAAAAAAATAAGCATTAAATTGAAAAATTAAATTGGTATTGAAAGATGAAATTGAAAACAAATAAAACTTTTATAAAAGTATCAATAACAAAATATAAAAATAAAAGGGACAAGGATCGTAGTTGAAATACCAACAATAAAAATGGTCAAACTATAATTTTCAAAGAGAACAGAGAAAAGAAAAGAAAAACTCTTTGACAACAAATCAGACCATGAAACAAAACAAGTGTTGCACCACAAGGAAGTGTACACAATAACTTTTCTAATGACACAATGAAAATGCATTTATAGACGCCGCCCAAAATGTGCGGCGCCTCTCACAAGTCTCTTGTGTTGTGTATGCACTTATTTTTATTTTATTTATTTAGTTAAATATCAAATTGTCCCTGAGTTGATATTATAATAACAAAAAATCACTATGAAAATACAAAAATGTCATTTGACCCTAGTTTAAAAATTTTTGCTTTTAAAGATATTTTGGTCATTTCACTATAATTTTTAATTGTTTATTATTCTTAATATCTGGTAAAATATCAAATTTCTCTTCATCTAATATTATAATAATACAAAAAGCCAAATTGAAAATATGAAAAATACCTCTTAATGTCAGTTTAATTTTTTTTGCTTCCTAAAATATTTTGATAGTTTTATTATGTAGTACTGTAGTTAGAATGAAAAAAAAATCTTATTTATTTTTAGTAATTTAATAATAACAAATAGACAATATAAAAAGAATTCAAAATGTTATTTGGATGTGTTTGACACTAAAATTACTTTTGTTTTTAGATATTTTAAAAATATAAAAAAAGAATTAATTTTTTTTAATATAAAAAAATAAAATATTTTAATATAATTTTAAATAAATAATATTTTTAAAAATATCATATAACTGTTTTAAGAATGAATCATCGGTTGCTGATTTTTAAAAAGATTAAAGTGGGTGTATTAAGCTTGGCCCGGGGGCAGAGGCAACATGTTTTATTTCATTTTTCTTTTTTCGATGTATTTAGTTTTTTATTATTTTTTTATATTTTAATATAATTTTAAATAAATAATATTTTAAAAAATATCATATAACTGGTTAAAGAATGAAGCATCGGTTGCTGATTTTTAAAAAGATTAAAGTGGGCCTCTTAAGCTTGGCCCGGGGGCAGAGGCAACATGCTTTATTTCATTTTTCATTTTTCGATGTATTTAGTTTTTTATTATTTCTTTATAAGAGGTCTTTTTTTTTAACATGTTGTGTTTGTCATTGTGGTAGCTGTTGTGGTTGTGGTTTGAAAAAAATTATTTTTATAAAAAATACTTTTAGTTAAGGTTAGTTTAAAAAAATAGATGTTTGGTTAAAACTGTAGTTGAAATTGAAGTTGAACAAAAAATAGTTTAACATGTTTGGTTAATAATGTTTTTGATATTAAGGTTATAAAATAATTTTAAATATATATATATATATATATATATTAATATTGATGGTTTTTAATTTAAATATTGTAGATTTAACTATTGTCATTACATCATGAAATAAATAATACTTTATATAAAATATTTTTTTTATTGTTCCATTAAACTATCTACAATTCCATCACGTATGAAATACATCTGACAAGGATTACAATTTTCACAAATTTCTTAAGAGCGCAATAACATCAGGTAAAATATAATCAGGAACAAAATTGAGATTGCGATCAAATTCTGTAAATGCGGTGTCATCAAGCGATCTCCATCTAATTTATGTAGTCATTGAATAATGTTTAACACTAGTTTTTTTAAATAAAATACAATTAAAAATATATATATTTTATTTTGTAGGTTCGGACTTGGTTCAATGTATTTTTAATGTTAAACCGGACCGATTCGACTGGAACAATAGAGCCATACTCTACTATTCATTATAAACAACCCATGAACAATTCATGAGTTTTCTCATCATATGAAACAACAACGAGCTGCTTCTTATAAACTTGTGGCTGTGCCATAGTTAATGATGGGACCTACTAGTGTAAAATTGTGGTAGGAGTATTTACCAAACAACAATATTTGTGGCTGTATGTGAACCAAACGATGCCGAAGGTTGAGGCTCTACATTTAATTCATAGACTCTATTTTTTTTTATATAAATTTATGATATTATATTTTATTTATCTTTAGTGATATATAATTTTAAGATTATGTTATGGTTTTTACACAGCTTGGAATATATTACTAAATATAAATATAATGATTTTTTTATTATTAAAATGTGTTAAAAACACATTAAAAACAATAAAATTATAGATGAATTGAGATTTTTTATTTTCAAAACTTATTAATCTATGAGGTATTGCTTTAAAAATATATTGCTTTAAAAATATTTATATAATATAGCATTGAAATTTAAATATGCACCAAAGTTTATTTTTAAAAATATTTTCTCAGCTACAAATAGCCAAGATTCACATTATTTTTTTTAATTATTTGTCAATTCAATATTTATCAAAATTAATTTCGAATTATTTCAAATTTTATAGATTTATTTGAAATTCAAACTTTTTTTCTATCCTAAAAAAACTAGTTAGTTCTTAACAACCCGCTCCGCTGTCCTTAGAGGATCCCTTCTCCGTAAAACCAAACTCCACAAACCTAAACATCAATTCTTCTTGACTCGAAAATTAAAAAAAAAAAAAAAAAAACTCAAAGCGGCAAAGAGTCAAACACTTGAGCTCCATAAGGCACTGGTACTGTCATTACATGACTTGAAAATCACCATCAATCAAATATTTCCTCTCCTCTCCGTTCTCTCCCAACGACAATAATGTTCGGTACTCCGTCTTCCACTCCTGCCTTTGGCACGCCGTCTTCCACTCCGGCATTCGGCACCCCCTCTTCTACTCCCTTATTCGGCACCCCATCTTCCACACCAGCATTCGGCACCCCATCTTCCACACCAGCATTCGGCACTCCTTCAACGCCGGCTTTCGCTTCTGGAGGATTCGGCTCTTCTTTGTTCTCTACTCCATTTACTTCTCAAACTCAACAGCAGCAGCAGCAGCAGCAACAACAAACTCCGTTTTTTCAACAACCTTCTGCTACTGGTTTCGGATTTCAGCAGCAACAGCAGCAGACTCCGTTCGCTACGCCACTTCAAATGACACCGTTCCCTACTCCTCAATTGACTACTCAGATGGCTCCGGTTGCTCCTCTTCCTTTCTCTCTCGCCGATCGCGACATTCAGGTTTGTTTTCCCTTTCTTTTCTTTTGCCTAAAACCCTAATTTAGATCGGTTTCTCTTTGTTTTTTCTTTTTCTTTTTTAATATAGATATAATTGTGAGTTTTGATCGTAGGCAATTGTGGATGCTTACAAGGAGGAGCCTGGGAACCCTAAATATGCATTCAAGGTGCATTTCGTTTTTTTTTTTATGACCTTATGTGTTTGGTTGCATAGAAAGTAAAGGATAATTAAAATGCATGCTTTCTAGGTATAGAATTCTGTGCCTTTTTTTTTCTCTTGAATCCGATTGGTAATTTTCTTGCTGTTTCAAAGTGGCCTGTCTGATTAAGGAATTAGATTTTTGGAGGTTGACATGGTTGTGTTGGCAGTATTTGCTGTTAAGTGTAACTGATCCACAGCATAGAGTGAAGCCTGCTGGTGTATCAGAAGTGAGTCTATCACTTTAATTTTAGTTTGCTTTTATCACTGCTTTGTGGCTCTCGTTGATTTTATGTTTGGCTAAGTTTGGAGAATAGTTTGCTTTTGCTAGATCATGTGGGCGGAGGCTATGGCAAAGCTAGAGGGTATGGACAGTGCAGATAGAGAACGCCTCTGGCCTCAGCTTGCTCAAGGTTTCAAAGATCTTTCTAACCGCCTGAAGGTAGTTTGTTCTTAATTTGAGGCGTTGTTGTATTTTTTTTTATGAATAGGATTTTTTATTCAGCAGTTTGTCTTGTGAGTGATTAACAATTGGCCATCAACTTCTTTAAGATTCATAAGTATCAATTTTGGAGGAGTTCTAAAAGCTAGAAGTTAGAGCTTAGAAGGTCATATCTTTTAGATTTTTTTTTACTTTTTTAATGCGGTTAGTGATAGTTATCATTTGATTTGCTCTGCCAACTTAGATTGTGCTACTAAGAATATGCTGTATGTTTTATGAAGTTCCTTGGTCCTTTATGACTTGAAGAGGATTTTGAGTTCAAATGATGTAACTTAGTTGGTTTAAGGTTCTCAGATTGGTTTCTACCTACCAATCTCAATCAATGATTGTATACCTATCTATATGCTTGATAGTATAAAAAATTTAGGTAATCAGATGACCACACACCTGTTATTGAAGAACTGTTGAAACACAACTTTCCAGTTGAAAGAGTGGCTAAAGTAGCTCAAGAAATGTTTTTGTGAAGGAAAATTGACACAGATCATCATTTTAAGGACTGCTAAGAACGAGGTCATATATTTATATACAGAAGGTGTAGTCTAATTCAGGCTGGATTAGGTAGCTTACTTTTACTCGCTGCATATTGCAATTCCTCGTATAAGGAAAATATACTAGAAAAAAATTAAGGTTCTATCTTGGAAGGCTTTATGCATTTTGCAGTTCTCCTTGCAGTCAGTTTTTTCTGTTAATGGACTATGCTAACTGAATTTTCTAACATTAGAATGCTTCTTGCTAATTTGATGCAGCTCCAAGATGAAGTAATTGTTTCAGATGCAGAGAGATTGCGAATGACCCAAAGCAATGTAAAAATGGTACTGTCTGTCTGCCTTTCCACTCCACACATCATATCTTCTGGATACTGTTTTGACATGCAAGTATTCTTTTCAGCTTCAAAGGCATTTTCAAGCTGAGACTCTTCCATGGATTGAAAGAATGAGACAAAAAGAGCAAAGTCTTCAAAGGCGTCTTTTAAGGGTGAGAATGGGTGCTCCCTCTCTCTCTGCACCATAAAATTAAATTTATTTGTTCCACTTGGTCTGTATGGCTGTCATCTTCTGAATTACTCTTCATCATGAACAGTATGCACTTGTGAGATAAGCTCTCAGAATTTGAAATCCCCTTTGGCTTGTACGTTTCTTTAACATTCAAGGGGAGAATGCATTTTGCAACCCTGAGTTCCAATTTAAAATTGTGCATGAAATAGTTCCATGACACTTGTATATCAAAGTCAGACAAACATTTATGTTAAGTGTATGCACTAAATGAAAGGAATGTAGGAAAGGTTAAGGGTTTTTCTTTCCCTAGATTCATGAGCAGGTGGTGCGGTGAAATATTTTATTTTTTGTATTAGATTCTACTTGTTTCCCTGAACTGCCCTCTTATCCATAATCTCTCAAGAAATCCTATTTGATTTGAATGCACAACTTCATGCCACTGTTCTATCCATTATTTTTATGGGAATTGTAGATGGTTAACATTGCATCAATAATTGCTACAAGATTAAAATTTTCGAGTTAATTACAACTCGGTCGTTGTAGTTTAATGAAATTAATGAATTGGTCCTCAAGGGTGGTTCAAAAAGTATTGCTCAATCCCTATGAATTTAAATCCATTAACAACTCAGTCCTTTTGTCAATCCATGTTCTTTTTTAATTTAATTTTTTTTTCCTTCTTTGAAAAATAGAAAAAAGAAAAGAGATACACGAGATTAGAAAAAGAATGTATTGTTGGGACAAAAACCTTCTTTAAATTGAGGATGGTCAACTTTGGTCAATAGACTATTCAATCATTTTTATACTAAAGGGACTAATTAATTACTCCAATAAACTACAGGGACTAAGTTATATTTAATTCTAAACTCGTCAAATTTAAAGCCCAAGGTCCAAAGTGATATTGTAATCAAACTGTGGGGTATCATAATAACTGTTTCTGCTCCGAAGCATTATTGTGTAGGAAATTTATGCATTCATTACTGGATAACTTATTCTAACATCTACCTTCCCCTATCGTATGCTTGAAGGTGATGAGAATAATGGAGGCATTGGAGGGCAAGGGTTGCCGATTGCCCTTAACAAAAGGGGAAGCTGAATTGGCTGAGAAGTTAGTTGCGATAATCAGGCAGGCAGGTGTTTCTTGTCCTCACCCTCATCTTTACACTTAGTATTATCACTTGACCTGCATCTGGAGATGTTATTAACAAGTTGACACCATTTCAGCTAAAAGGATCTGGAGCAGAATTTTCAAGGAGAGTTCATAACCTACTCACTGTATCTCGTGTTCAAGCGAATGGAATTGGTGCCGGCGGTTCTCTTTATCTTCCAGGATCAACCAAAATACATGAAGAGAGTCTTGCTGATATGCAGGAGGTAAGAGTGGGACAAATAGGAAGTGATGTGGGGTATAGACGTTACTTTATCAGTTGGGATCCTTATTGCCAGCTCGTTGCTTCTCTCTTTACCCATCGATGTATTTTACAACCATGATGATATAGTAAACATTTAGTCTGGAGTAATATTATTAATTATTGTCCTTCAAAATAAAGCAGGAATGGCACTGCAGCAAAACCGTTTTTTGTGCGAAGAGATGATCATTTTTCTATTTTGATGAATTAAATGGTCCTATACAGTTTGCAATTACAGTTATAGTACACCTGCTTTGATCTTCAAAGGAATATGTATGATAAATAACAAGTGACTGGTTTTGTGGGCAGGTTTTACAACAGCAGACTGAAGCTATTGCAAGGCTTGGCAATGTGTTGAAGCGGGATATTAGGGACATGGAAATTATGATGGCTGAGGACACATAAATGACACAATACTTGAACTAGAGATACAAGCACCTGCTGATTCTTGGACATGTTGCCATTTTGTTACTGATTCAATTAAGAAGTGATCTGTGATTGATACAATTCAACTCCGACAAGAGCTGTCATAAAACTAATCTCAAAATTCTCTCCCCTCCCTGTTGTGTCCGTGTTTTTTAGCACCGCCCCTCCCCCATCCACCCCATTTTTTGTCTTAAATTTTGTTAGTTTCTGCTTGTGACGTCACACCACCATCAGTGATGGCGAGGGTACGAGATGGATCTTGTTAGCTTTTACTGCATTTGTCAAAAGGGGATTTCAATTGATCAAAGGAGTCTCGCAGCTCTCGGGAGCAAGGGTCTTAAGGAGTTTCCCTAATAAGCTCTTTATTTCGCTGGTTGTAAAGATTAGTAGTTTGTAATTCAACTATGTGCAAGCCTAGTGTAACGTGACTGATTTCTAGCCTAGTCCTTCTTCGAAGTTTTAGGTTTTCAACCCAGCAACGGGTTTCTGGCCATTCATGGTAGAACTTGCAAGATTTGGCGAGGGCACCAGGATTCGAACTCCCAGGTTTTGATTCCTCCAGTTTAACTGAAATTACTTATTGGTTCGATATCATTGTGCCCACGCCATCATGTTTAACTCTCCTAGATATTTTTAAGGTTACTAACTATGGACATGAAATTTTCAGGATATTATAGACTTTGCCTCAAGATAAAAACTCTCAGCTTCTCAGTATTGTAAATTATCATGTGCATTTCATGTGATGTTAATTTTTAATAAAATAATTGACGGAGTGATTATAGAATATGAATATACTGAAGGGTATATTTGAAAAAAAAACGTGGAATACATGAAGATATATAGATTGTTTCCTCAATTTAATCGTCTGTTAAGTTAAAATTATAAGCACTTTGAATATAAAAAATTTACCAAATATGTTTTTATAGACATAATTAAGAAAAAAGGAGATGTTCTAAGGTTAGTATTTGTGCATCGTTCAGATCAATCATATTATATTCTCAAAAATTATTTTTTTTAACCACTTCAAATATCCGAAATCTGAATAATAACGCGGACAATAAACCTATTTACCAGCTAAATTAAGCTTCCGAGTTTTCTTGCAGCTATGACTACAAATAGCTTCCTGTTGTGATTTTCGGACAAAGTACCCCTAATTCCATGCCAAAGGTGCATCCGATTACTTGAGTTTCGACTAATCCAAAATATAGTAGTTTTGCTGAGGGACGAAATAGTAAACTAGCAACTACCCTTCGGCCATTGTTTGAATTTCTTTAAATATTGTTTGAATTTCTCAATTGTTAGCTCAAAATTTTATATATTGACACACAATTCCATGAAAAAAAAAACCCGCTTCAGCCACAAAGGTACAATGGCAAATAACAAAAAGTTATAAGCGATAATTTAACAACTGGAATTTTTACAAACCAAACAACTTTAATTTTGACAATTTAAATATCCCAAACATTTATCAGCACGAAGAATTTAAAATTATTTTTGTGTAATTAGTCGAAAGCCTTATATAGCCTTTAGCCTAAAAGTTATTCGAAAAAAATGTTGGACCCAAGGAATCCTCACAATAGAAAACTCAATACTGACACAGAGTCGTACAAAATCAGCCTCTCAAATCCTGGAGATAGGAATAGAAATACCCACCACCATTGATTGAAAAACCAGGCTCGCTGGACATACTGTTGAACCAAAACCACGACTAATCTGGTAAAATAATACAGGTTCGGGTTGTCAATAAGTACATGGTCCATAGCATTTTCCACCTATCGGGTATCTTTTAGCCCATTAAATTCAAGGATTTGTGATTTTTCTTAGAAAATAGAATAGGAAGATTTGTGAAGCCATAAAACTTATATAAAGGTTCAAGTTTACTCTATTTCACTTACAAAAATTTATTAGAATTAACACTCCCAGAAAAAAAACTTAATCTCGATTAACAAATAAATACCTTATTGTTAAACCAAAAACGAAAGACCAGGAAAGTTGGAAGGAATTTGCGTGCTGTACAGCAAGAAGACAAGACATTTGCAGAGTGCATGGCCACTCTACCCAAAAATTCAACCTCCTCAAATTGTGCAAGAAACCACATTCGGGGAGCCCTTGCTTGCAAATGGATCGTACATCATATTTCTCGGGGTTCGTATTTTAAGTTCCTTCCATGGATAAATAAAATTATACATGTTTAGGTATAAGCTTCTGCCATGATTAGGAGGACAAGTGATGTCCAGCCAGTAAACAGGCGTGCACCCTTTCCTTTACCCTTCTTCTGGTCATACTGTTCCCACAAAAACCCAGTTTGGTGATAGTTGCGAACCACATTCCTGCAGCAAGGCGGCACAAATTCTTGAATAAAGTGACAATTGTGTATAGTTTCCAAAAAAAAAAAGAGAAATAAAACGTGGTGCAACAATCTCGTTACATAGGGTTTGCACTTTGCAGTGTACAGTACCTAATCAAATTACCCCGCAAGTCATCATAGATTACTCTGGCTCTGTCACTATACGGTCCATTCTCTGCAAAAATTTAAATTAAACATAAGCATGAACCTTAAGAGGCCAAATAATAATAATAATAAAAACCTCACAGCCAAAAGGCCGCCGGTTGTTCTAGTCTCAAGAGCAAAACTTCATGCAAAAACTGCATTGGACCATTTTTCCTAGTAGATCGAGTCGGTGGATGATACCTTTGGAATAGTGGTAGAGTGCAGATAGAATCATGTAATTCATGTTCATCCAAATTGGGCCTCTCCAGTAAGGTGGGTCATGCTCTGTGTTGCGCTTCATGTACATGGAACTGTTGCATACAAGATTAATGTCACAGAAATATTTCAGTATCTAGAAGTAAAACGACCACAAAAAGAGATAAAACATTCACCTTGTTTTGGAAAGAGAACGGAGTCCATAGTCTGTCCAGAAAATGGTACTGTTTGAAATGAGGTCAAGCTGTTTTTCCAGAATCCACGAATCCTGCATAAGGAAATAAACAAGAAAAACTACAATAAGCTCAACGGAAAGGAACAAAGGAGAGGCATAGCTACACCAAGCTGCAAGGAAGCAAAGACAAGTGAGTCACAGAAACTGGCGAAACAATTTTTTTCAGTGACCAACGTTCCATGAAAGGTGAAACTTACAGATGGAATAATTTTCCCCATGAATGGAAAAAGGCTGACATAACCAATATGAGGGACAAGTCTTGATACTGGCCTTTCTAGTACATCACGAACAAGCTCTCGAGTTCCCACCCTTGTCTCTTTCCAACTTAAACGAACCTAGAATGCTCAAAGCAATGTTTAGCATCAGTGAGAAAATTTCGTAAGAAAGAGATGCCATGTTCAACTGTACAAGAGCAAAATATTGATTCCAACATGGCATGCACCTCGCATAACAAAAATGCCCAAGGATTCAGCTAAAGTCAATCATTACAATGGGAGCATGCTACAATTCTAAGCCTGTAATTTTAACATCTTCATAAAATATAATGGCAGAACTAGCAAATTGTTGTCTGGCACCAATCAGAATTTGACTTAAAGATAAAAAATTAGAGCATTCATCCAGGAGGATGAGTTCAAGATGTTTTTCAAGTTTAATTAAATATTATCCTCAGAGTAACTTGATAGACAACATAGATGATACTGATATATTGAGGAGAATATAAATAACTACACCAATAAGCAAATCTGAGCATCATTGACATGTAATCCAGTGTGTCAGTGAACATACATTAGAGGTACCAAATTCTAAGAAAACAGAAACAAAGGAGCGTACCTTTTCTGTATGATTCCCAAAATCAAAATAAGCTCCAACCAAAGGATCAAGGTGCATCTGTACAACATTAAGCATGTAGGATATAAAGAAACAGGAAGTCCCAGCAAAAAAAAAAATATCTCACAAGTATTATGCAGTACCAGTTGAGTAGCATTAACAGAAAAGGAATGAACTGCAATATACAAACCTGATTCAGCATGTCAAAATCTGAAAGTAGCTTAGCTGTTGAACCATATTCCTGCATTCAAATGCTCAACGACTATAAAGAGTGAATTTGATTTTAAGTTTTAACAATGTTCCAGATAACTAGTCTCCTAGGTATACCTTTTCAGGCTTATTATCCTTCTTAAACAACTGAGTAATGGACTGCATGCAATTTGCGGCGAGAAGCATCCAACACCTAAGATCCAAGTGTCGTTCTTCGTCACTTGGGTGTGAAGCACGAGGATAATCATCCAGCCCAGAGGAAAGTGTCTAGAGGACAGAAATAATGTCAGACTACCAGTGTTGTTGATGGGAAGAAACAGCAGCATAGCTACTAGCAATAATACCACGTAAATTTAGAAACCACCATGCATAATATTTGCATAAAATTTGACAATCATACTCTCAAGTCTCAACTTCTTTGAGTCCAAAGGGAAAAAGTAGGGAAATCACACATTAGTTCTTAAAAGATAGGGCCCTGGGAAAAGAAAACCCTAAATCCTCGAAGTTTCTTAGTGGTTTCAATTAAGCTCTCTCTTCCAATTCCATTGGTAACAGTTAACAATCTGTTAAGAACAAAAATGCCAGACACCTGCCATATCACTTTCTTTGACATCTTTAAAGCTAAAAATTATTGACAACATTTCTTTTTAAGTCCTACCTATGCATTTTTTAAAAGAAAAGGAAAAATACTTATTTTCTTATTGTCTTCATCTTCCATACATATCAAGTTTACCTCCTTTTATTCTAATCCAGATCTATGGTTTCTGCTGTTGATATTTTAGTGAAATCAAGCTTTCTCTTTGGCTTTATGTTCCCCTTTCTTTTCTTTTAACATACATTATGCTTCTATTTATTGTTTGTTTCTATTGTTGATTTTTCTGTTGTTAGTTTTGTTTTTAATACAATTCTCAATCTCTTGTGTACCGTTACCCCTTGAATTTAATGTGTGACAAGCCCTTTACCATAACATGATTTCCCAACTTCTTTCATGGATTCTTCTCCTGCAGATACTTTAAAGAGAACACAAGGATAAGGGAAGCCAATCATCAGTGAATTATCTCATTTGCAAACATTAACGCAAAAGGCTCTGTAAATGGTACAAGTGGCTATCTGTTGGACAATTTGAAAAGACAGGGAAGAGCAAATGGTTTCCAAATTTCTATTTTCAGAGAGAAGTCAGACTAGCTCTTGGCAATTCTTTGTTTAATTGTTATTAGCTCTTCATATAATTCCTTCAAATTGAGAACATTTTCATGTTGGTTTATAAAAGATGAAATAATATTGTCCTCTAGTAAAAGCTAGAAGTGTGAGAATTCAGGGTTTTTTTGAAAAGAAAAGTTCAAATAATTTTCCTGCCTGATTTAATTTTAACAAAATAGAAAAATTCACTTTAAACAATTCTTTTCTCTAATTTGTATTTTTTTCACTTTCAACATTTTTCAGCCAATTAATTGGATACTGTGCAAGCATTTCTCCATCTTCTAACGGTGCATATGAGTTGTAACATTTGTTATCATGTTTTTACAATGAAGTTGAACATAAGAGCATAATTGAAACTACTAGGAAATAGGGGCCCAATTGAATTCTTCTAAAAATCCAACTGTCACCACCATGGCACCACTATAATCTTTAGGGCTTATTTGTACTTTTCAAAGTTTTTGAAAAGTAGGAAACTGTAAACTCACCTTCGGGTTTAGTTCCCGAGTTACTTTGTTGTCTCTCCCATGCCAATAATAGCTGCCCATCTCTTTCCCTGCATCCACAAAGATAAAACAAGTAAAGGAAGCACCTTAATTTTGAAAAAGTGTGTTAGTATACATTTCAGGCTAAGGGCATATTTATCTTTCTTTTCCATCAACAACTAAGCTGAGCAGCAATTTATAGAAGCATGTAATTGTTCTTATAGTTAGCTGGGCAGGGGAGAAAGTAAATAACAAATCCTTATGCCAAACTTTTTTGGTTGTGTGCTAATCTCTCTCATGATCTGACAGCTGATTTTTGATTTACAGTTAACACTCACAAAAAACCTCCAGCTGCTTAAACCTATTTAAAACTCTGACATAAATTAATACAGTGCAGAATTGATAGCTGTAGAAAAATGGAATACCTTTCTGCGTTGTGTTGTACCACTGGAACCAAGCTTCCAAGCGAACAAAAGCCCGTTCAAGGAAGGAAGTGATCCCATTTCTTTCAGTGGCAGTGAACTTATTTTTCTCCATCCCATCAAGTAGATCTGGAGATGGCAACACCACATTTGCAATCATCTTTAAACAATTTGACTATAAGTGCACATAGAAAAACATTTACCAAATAATTTAATCTTTGGCAAGTATTTGAAAGAACATGCACATCATAAATTATAAGAAAGTGAAATGAAGTTGTTTGAACCACCCCAAGATTTAGCAAACGAGACAGAAGAAAATAAGTTTCTTTATAGTTACATGATTTGTACTTTTAAGGAAGATGGCGTCTCATTAAATTAGAAGACTTTTCTTGCTATTTAGAAAGATAGGTGTTGCTCTCTGCCTTAAGACTAGCAGAGCTAAAGCAATTCTATCACACAAGAAAGAAGCGTGCAAAATTTGTACAATACGGTGATGAAAATGTAATTGCAAATAGCCTTACCACGAATAACCAAAAATAGGGTGGGGGGATTTCCATTAGATGGATACTGAACAACAAATTCCTCTGGAACCTTACTGCAATTACAACAGAAAAGACATTGCAAAATTACTTCAAGGATGAATGTGGCAAATAATCTCTCCAGCCAAATTTTAGGATTTTTTTTAAAGGAGACAGCCAAACTTTAAGATTTAAATTCACTTCAAAATATTTGAACAATACAATTATGATACCTTAGAGCTTCAGAACCCAAAATCTGCTCACGTGGAATCCATCCATCTATGTTCATTAAATCTAACCAGTGACCAATAATATCCAAACAAATATGGATATCCCATCGCCTGATCATGCCCAAAAAAATTATTAGTTAGCCCAACAGCTATACAAATTAACTCCATACTGTAATAGGAAATTAGACCTGACCAGATCAACAGTTGATGAAAACCTTCATCCCATAAAAATCCCCTTGGAAAGAATGGTCGGCTTGGAACAGCTGTATACAGCTCAGCTGGCCAGTATGAAATAAAATTATCATGTCCTCTAAGCTGCAAGGAAAATGGCCAATTGTATGACTTTTCCAGACATAAAAAAATATGACGGATCATACATAAAAAAGAAACAGTTAGGATGAAAAGAAACAGTCAGGCTGGATGAATTGTGAATGCAGAAAAACATCACTTTAACGAGATAAGTGTAGAAGAAAGAGAGCTCCTGGCATCTAATGAACTGATATAGATAATGCTTACTCATAATTTAATATTTCTTTCTTACTACCAGTCCACGCACTACATGGCACATGGAATCCTAACTGAAAAGACATGAACAAGTACACTTCACATAAGTCAGACCCATATGAGCACTGATTTTAGCATTTCTAAGACAGTGAAAGACTTCTCCTATCAAATAGTGCCCTTATGTCACAATTTTGGATTAAATGTGACACTCTCAAAAGCCTTTTCCTATCAAATTGTGCTTTTAGAACAACTGCAGCAATTCTGAAAGCAAAAGGAGTAGCCAAGTTAAACAACTAAGAACCGGAACCTTAAGAAGTATTCAACTTGAGACATGAATCAGCACTCAAAACACAGAGAGTAGGAATTTATGCTATTAATGAACAACAGGATTTTAAATTGAGCATTTAACTACTACACACTTATTAAAGAGATTATAGGATGCACTATAAATAGAAAATAAAAAACAAATGCATACAACTTACATTAGAATTTTCAGGGAATGAAATCTTTGACTGACCATAAAAGTAGCCAATGCCCCCCAACATATTAGCAATAGCAGCCTTACCAACAATTGTGGATTCAGGTTCAAGCTGAGCAAACAATTAGAAGAAGTCAGAATTCTTTTAATTCAAAGGAAACATATATTTGGGACTTTACAATTGCCACTTCATCATAATCCTTAAAAAAAAACTTCTTCAATGCCAGCGAATAATGTCCATAGCCTAGTGAAATGCATGCTTTATTGCGCAAAGGATAACATTTTAGTATTCATCAATTAGTGTTGTACGCTTGCAAATTTATCCAATGAAATCAGAGGATATCTCTTTTAACATTATGTCCTCCTGCATAAGTGATAAGAGCCCAAAAGATGAGCATGTGCTTGTAAAAGCTTTGAAGTTTATAGAAGGAGAAAGGATTTGAAAGAGACATGTGCAACATTTCAAGAGTCACTTTTGGAAGAAAGTAAGATAAACCACTCAAATAAGAAATTCCAGGAAGAGTGACGAAGAAACCATTAAGAAAGAGGAAACAAGGTCTTGGATAGGCTCCACATCCACTTACGACACCATGAGCACTCACAATTAAACAAGATGCCAAAATTGCACAAGATTTTTCAGTTATTGAATTTGAATCATTTTAACTCCTACATTCATTATTCCAAAATGTATTCAAAATTGAAGTACATCATAACAGAGAATCATGACAACTCTTATAACACATCACCTACATGACAATGAAAAGGACATCTAGTAAGTAACAAAGCACTCATTGCTGAGCATGATGATAAAATTTGAGAAATAGAACATGTTGTACTTTCCCTAGGTATTTACCTTGTCAGCAACATTAAAGCAGCGCTCAAATTTGATATCAAACTCTGTTTGCCTATCTTGTAATAAACTTGTCAGCGGGGCACCTGAACAGTACATATAAAAATAAGAATTTTTTATGGCAAATATAGAGGGCATGTGTAATAAAGGATGCCATAAGAATTATAATTATGCAATGACAATAGATCACCCTACATTACTGGGATTCTCTACTTTCCCAGTTTGTCAGGACAAAGAATCACGTAGAGGAAGTGGTAAGAATTATAATACAACTAAGAGAAAACTTCAATGGTTAGGAGTGTAGGACATTTTTTTTATGGAGATGGAATTGATATGGACAAAACCTGTAAGCCTGCGCACACGTTCTTCTACTTTTGAAGTTTTCACTTTGGTTCCAGATACAAAAACAATATCTGCTTTGAAAGGAATACTTGCAGAAATCTGCAAGATTTAGAATTCTAACGTGATGTAGAGTCCCCTGTGTTTTAGGACAAGAATTATGATGAGCACGCAATACCTGAAAAACTAGAATGTTCGGAGAATCTTCAGACGAGTCAGATAGAAGCAGTTGGCCAAACTTTCTTACCTGGCAAGATGCAGCAAAGCAACACAGAGAAATCAAGACAAACCAGAATAGGAACTCAAAACATGCACACTTCCTTTAAGATATTAGACACCAAGGTATTTTTCAATAAAAACTTAAACAGTGCAATACTTGGGCTCCGAGATTGTGCTGGACAAGATCAGATAAATTGTGAATATGAGGTGTCCTGAAACCAGAATAGTGGAGCTCCAAAACATCCTAAAAAACAACAAAGTTGGCTCCAGATCAAGACTCAAGATAAAAAGAAACAACATCACTAGACAATTAACAGTTGCAAATGTTATGACAAGGAAAAACGAAGATTGGTGATGCATAATTCACAAATCAAGGTGAGAGATGATAGGTGCCAATCCATTTCCATATTACCTTGGATTCCAAATGTAGCTGCCAATCCCCAATATCAGATCGTGAACCTGATGCTAAAAGAGAATTCTTATCGATGTCAAAGGTATCTCCTGCCAAATTTAGAAAATGTCCACTTTCATCAGCCAAATAGAAGAACAAATGCCCATGTCTCAGCATTTCATTATCCCACTCGGATCTACAAAATCACCATGAGGAACACAAATTGCATCAGGAAGCTTAAAAAACCAGCTACCAGAATTTTCTCATTTAAACACTCCATCCACCTAGTGGCCAAAAAACACACATAGAACGCACCATACAAATTGAACAGAGAAATCATTCAAGTGACGAGTAAGGCCAATTACTTATCAGTTTGCACATCAATTTGAACGGCCCAATCACCTCCATATCCACTTCCTTCACTCTTGGATTTCAAGAAACTCGTAGCTAACTTCAATCCCTGATCAACCAACACCTGATGTCCAAAATCACGACCATTATGCTGCGTCCAGCCATACGTGCTAAGCTCATCAGAGTCTTGACACACATGTCGCATATGATACATCCCATCCTTCATACCAACCCACATCAATCCAGCTACCAAAGACCGAGGAGTCCTGCCAACCAATTCCGCATCCACCATTTCCAATTCGAAAATTGCATGCACAATGGAATAACCTTAAAACGCTAAAAAAAACTAAATAAATTAGAAAGTAATTATCACAATGGAATACCTTGCGCGAATTCCAAAATAAACATGAGGACGATAAGTTCCCCAATATAAGCTCTCTCTGTGCTCTCCTTGAAACTGAAACCATGAGAAATTAATCTAATCAACAAAAAGGATATTAAAAACATAAAGAGATTAGTTGAGGAATCAATTACTACTTACTTGAGGAAGGTCCATGAGTTTAGGAGAAGGAAATGGAGTGATAACCCTAGGTCTTAGTGCTTTTCCAGCAGGCTTTATAATAATATTATTAATCAACAAAAAAATTACGAAGAAAGCCAATACGCTAATTCCTAGCATGATTTTGATGTCAACGTTCAAAATCCGAATTGAATTCTGGTTTTTATTTCTATCTCTCCGTCTAGGTTTCGTGTTTCCAAAAAAATTGTCGCCTCCGTCGTTTGGTTCGGTGGAGGACGACGTTCTGCTTCGCGCATTCCTCCGGCTACTGCCTGGAGTCATTTTCTGCTTCTTCTTCGTCTTCTGTTTTTTTCTCTCTTTTTTTCCACTGGCTTATATTGAAGTCAGTTCAGTTCAGTCCTGAAAGTAAAGGCCTGGGCCCTGGGTCAAAGGAAAATGGATATGGACTGACCAAGAGTGTAGGCCCATCATCTAAAAAGATTTATAAGCCCAGGGATATGAAAGATTTCCATTTATGACGTTGCATTATGCTTTTATCAACTACGACTTTACATAAAATATTGTTTATGTATCCATGAAATTTTGTGTATAAAATTTTATTTATTTACATAAAATTAGAATATATATATATATACACTTGATTGTTTGGAACAATTAGTATGTGCATTAATTTAATTGTATTTATAATTTGAAACAATTAGTATACTTAATATACTTTTTTTTTTATTAACGTGGATGTTTGGGTCAGCTTGGTGCACTCGACTAATCTTACGGGTACTGAAGTTAACAATCATGTAAGTCTCCAGTGACTATTATATTAATAACCATAAAGTTCGAACATAAAATTACAAGGAAGCAAATCCTTTAGTTTCAAATTCTTTTAACTGGCTCCCTATTATATGGTTATATTGCTTAATATAATTGAAACAATCAAATGTGCCCACGCGCACACTCTTTTCCTAAAGTCTAATTGCTTATCCTAAATCAATAAATTTGGAACAGTTAGTATACAATTTTCATTTTTTTTATGTTAACAGAATATGATCTGGTAAGTTTTTTTTAATAAAAAAAAAGTACAACTAGTCCAATTATAAAGCACAGTTCAAGCCTCCCTTTTATATGATTTGAAAGGCCAGATCTTACGGATTATAATGATTTTCTTGATTTTTCTACGTATAAATAATAGTATCATTGCCATTACTCGACTGATGTACTGTTTTTCAACGGTCATACACTTGTAATAGTCATCTTCACTTCGTTGTTGACTTATGGAGTGCGTAAATGCTGACAGCTTAACTCATCTATGTGCATACCAGACGCCACCTTCCTCGTCGTCATAATCTATAAAAACATTTGCATTGAGAGGTCTTTGTGTCAGAACGTTTATGGCGAAAGAGAGAACCTGCTTCCAGCTTTCATTTCTGATTTTCCTTTCCTTGTTTTCGAAGTTTGTTTCCCTCGAAGCTACTAAACTGAGTCCCAATTCCAGCATTTCCGACGCTGCCGGATGCGTTGAGCTTGAGAGGAAAGCACTTCTTAGGTTCAAACAAGGTCTTAAAGACAGGACATGTCAATGAGCTTCATCTTGGGTTGGCAAAGATTGCTGTGATGGTCCGGGCTAGGCTGCAGCGAGCAGACAGGACATGTCATTAAGCTTCATCTTCAAAATCCATACAATTCTACCTTTATTGATCCTGGTGATTCAACAGAGTTAGCGGGTTTTAAGTTTTCATGCTTAAGCGGTAAGATAAGCCTTTCTTTGCTTGAGCTCAAGTACTTAAATCACCTGGATTTAAGTTGGAACGATTTCCAAGGAAAAACAATCCCAGAATACATTGGTTCACTCAGTGAGTTGAGTTATCTTGATCTCTCTGGTGCATCGTTTTCTGGACTAGTTCCCCCTCATCTTGGAAATCTGTCAAACCTCCGTTATCTAAATCTGTATTCTGATTCCTACCAATCATCTGTTATTGATAATACTGATTCCTACCAAGCACTCGGAAACGCCTTTCCATTCCGACCTTGAAAAATGCAGCAATTTCAGGCAAGATTCCTAATTGGCTTGGGAAATTATCTCCTCAACGTTTTTTGCTGGATCTCTCTGGTAATCAATTTGGTGGAAATCCCCAGTTCATTAGAATTTAGATCAAGTTCTTGGGTTGATTTGAGTTCCAATTTCTTGGAGGGTTCTCCCTCCCAATTTGGTATAATGTGAGTGTACTAAATTTAAAGAGTAATTTGTTGTCAGGTCCCATCTCTCTGAATTTCTGTCAAGAAATGTCATCGTTAACGGGCCTAAACCTTTCTGGTAACTCACTTAATGGAAACATTCCCCCATTCATAACCAGCCTAAAGAATTTGGGAACACTTGTTCTTTCAAATAATCTTTTGTCTGGAAATATCAATATTCCTTGGGAGGAAATGAGTTTGAGTCACCTTGACCTGTCCAGAAACAATCTGTTTGGGGACATTCCTGATTCAATTTGTTTTTCACCCTACCTTCAAGTTTTGAAATTGCTCGGCAACAACTTCTCTGGAGAACTCTCCCCGTCCTTACAAAACTGCACAGGTTTGATCCTTTTAGATGTTGGGGAAAACAGGTTGTCTGGAAGTATAACAGAGTGGGTTGGGGATAATCTATCTATAATGTCAGCGTTAGGACTAAGAGGCAGCATGTTCAGTGGAAACATTCCTGGGCAACTATGTCGCCTCCCTCATCTCCATATCTTAGATCTAGCTCATAATCATTTATCCAGTTTCATTCCAACGTGTCTTGGCAATTTAAGTGGCTTGCAAGCTCCATCTTTTTATGAGCAGGATCCTCCAGACTTCACTGTTTCCTATCGTCAGAGTACGGATTTGATCGTGAAGGGAAGACAACTTGAGTACAACCTCACACTTGGCATTGTAAATGTCTTAGACCTGTCAAGCAATAATTTGAAGGGAGAAATCCCAGAAGAGATAATTAATCTCACATACCTGGGTACCTTGAATTTGTCTTGGAATCAATTGACCGGAAAGATTCCTGACAAGATTGGAAGCCTACAACGGTTAGAAACTCTTGATCTCTCAAATAACCATCTTTCAGGTCCGATTCCTCCAAGCATGTCTACCATGACCTTCTTGAATCACTTGAATTTGTCATACACTAACTTATCAGGACCAATTCCACCAACCAACCAATTCCAAACCTTCGATGATCCATCTATATACGAAGGTAACTCTCAGCTTCGCGGGTCTCCATTACCAACCAATTGTTCAGTACCAGAATTCAAGGATGATGAGGTCGAGGATGGAGATGATGGTAAAATGCTGTGGTTTTACTTAGGCATGGCAGCAGGATTTTCCCTAGGGTTTTGGGTTGTTTGTGGGACATTGATAATGAAGTCATGGAAACGTGTCTATTTCCAGTTCGTAGGCGAAACGAAAGACAAAATCTTTGTGGCCATTGCTGTGCATGTAGCTCGTTTAAGAAGATAGAGCACGAGATGATGAGCTCCTGCTAATAAGTACAAAGGTAACATATGCCATTTTTATTTTGCTTTTCTTTTCTAAAATTTTCACTTTGCATTTTATGTTCTAACATTCACGGTTATTGTGGCAACGCAGTCAATGCAGTTCATTGGCTAAACATGAGGAACCATGGAGGAAACAAAATCCAAGAGTCTCTAATGGAATATCTCTTCATGTCTACTCCGATTTTCCATAAGACCTGGAGAGGAGATTTGTTCACATTTTGTTTTCACTAGTTGCGCCATGTCTAGCTCATCTCTCGGTGTCATCTGATAAACAAAAATCTTACATTTGTCATTCTTTTTCTGTTCAAATAGCTGCAGACGAAACTATATTATTGAACATTAGCTATTTTCTTAGTCTATGGATCAAGGTCATATAACAATACAAGCACAGGCAAACGAAAGGAATCATTTTCGTTTTTCTTGATTTTGGAAAAGCTCAACAAGCTCTTGCACAATATATTAATATATAGAACCCAGTTCGCAAATTGCTTTCTTCAGAATAAAGACAAGTATAGTTGAGAAAGTATTCTAGTTTCCATTCCTTGCAGTGTGCCCATACAGTTCTGCTTTCAAGAACAGAAAAAAGTTGACTGGGGAAAAGCTTATTACTGTCCACCACCATAGGCATGGCTCAGCCTCCTCTTCCTCTCAGTGAAGCTCAGGCTCCGCACAACATTTGGAAGGCAGCAGTGTGCAGAATGAGTTGGTTTCTCTTTCCCAGATTTGGAATCTCTGTGTGGAGTTGTTTCACTGCTGCGGACAGAGCTTTCTGCAGACTGATATGGACTTCTACTTGTACATTTCGGAGAGAGGTAAGCAGCTATAGGATTGCCATTGACTTTGTCTTGGAAACTTTGGTTGTTATTAGCCAGATCGCTAATGATGTTCTCTCGAAAGAGCTCGATTAGTTGCTTCTTCATATCAGCTGGAGAAGGTTCAGCTATTGACCTGGCTGAAGTGATAATACAGAGAGATTCTTCACGTGGAGGGGTTTCTATATAGCTGCCTTGGTGAATAGGAGTAGTGCCACGTGATGGAGTAAAATCTGAATAAATGAGTTAACCTAATTGAAAACCAAAGATGTACGCATAGAAATCTCAACAATGATTTATGTTAAAAGTAGGAGTTTCTTGGAAGAAATTAAGCCACCGAAAGAAATTTAAGGAAAACTCACCACCATCAACACTGAGGTAATCTTCACAATCAGACTCTATCCAGGGATGAGAATCAAAAAACATATCCTCTTGGTTACCTGAACAAGTAAGAGGCATACTTAAGACAAATGCTCAACGGGTTTAGAGAGCAGATTAAGAGGAACAGCGACATAAATTCAGACGCAGTCTGAAACTCGATACGAAAACTGCAGGAGTTAGCACATCACTTGAGGACCTTAAGTAAAATGATCTTCAATGATGCTAGATTACATCTTGATGAGTAAACATGCACAATTTTCAATTTTATATGCTAGTCGAATATGGATGATCAGTGTTTCATGTTCAAGACAAAAATAGGGCGTAGATTAATGGAAGATCCTCAGGATGTTCATATTAACCAGAGGTTTGTTAAGGACAACGTCCTTAAGATGCCATGGCCTTAAACGACTATCTACAAGCATGAAGTTCCAGAATCATATGGAGTTTTATCCGATTAAGTTATCATATATTTCATGCTTCTTAAGATTAATTCATAAACCAAAACTGCAGTTTGTTGAATGCTTTGCAGACATCATGGAGATTTCAAAAAGACTGCCTGGCGTCTACTCAGATTGTTAAATGGAATACTCACATAGAACTTAACCTAATAGCTAGGATAGACAAGACAACTGAAGTATTATTGGAAGACCTACTTAGAATTAAGCAAGAGCAAACTCCAGAACCCAACCATTATCATGAGGACAATTCATATATATTTCTTATATAGGAAGAACTTGTTATTTGCAGCTGAAACGTCCCTTTTCATTTTCATCATCAGATAGATGATCAGAGGTAGATCAACGAATTTCATGGCAGATAAGAATTTCATCCAATAACCAAGATGCAGCCAGCTACATTCATCGAAATTTAGGTTGCAGCCTAACGAGGGACATCGTTTGCATTCCATTTCAACATTTACAGGATTAACATCTATTCAACATTTGACATCCACAAACCTTTCAACTGGAAAGCAAATTAGAAAAAAGGATAAATAAAGGACAGGAGGTAATAATGGCCCACAAAAGATGGACATTTTACATGATAAAATAAAGTTAGAATCGTACCCATGTCATGAAAACTGGCTTGACAAGGCGTTGGAGACAAGGACTGGGGCTTGGAATTGAGTTTTTCAGTCATGGAGTGATCACCGTATACTTTGCTGCTGCCCTTCACTGGTGATTCAATATGGATACAGTTTCCTCGAGAATCAATGGGGCAACTGAATTTCATAGCAGGGCCGGTTTTCTTACGAACTGAAGCACAATTGCCCATGTCTGCAACTATAATCTATCAATCCGTTACTGAACAAGCATTACTTCGACTTAATGTTGTTTGGGGGAAAGGTTGGTCTCTCTCCAACTAAAATCTGGGAAAGAAGTTGATTGGTCTTGAAAGCGAAGTAATGGCATTTGCAGAGGGACCCCCTCCCCTTTCTTGAAGTTTCCTGTTCTTGTTTTCCTTTGTACCACTACTACTAATTGTTAGTGGCAGCTGCAAGACAAGGGGAGAAAAGCTGCTTTTTGGGTGGTTCCCATGATTTTTACTTTGAAATGAATAGACCCTTTTGCTACTACTGATCTTTTTTGGTGTTCTATCATTGGATGTTTATTGACTTCAAAATCAAGTGGATTTGAAAATGAAAATAATTAGCTAGCTGAACTTTAAATAAATGAACAAGGCATTCAGAAATCCCAAGATCACCCCCACAATTTCCCTGTTACAAGGCTCCATCCAAAGAATCATTTTCTTTAGCTTTTATTTTATTGATTAATATAGATATTCAGGTAAACTTATATATATTTTAATTAATTTTATATATTAACAATTACAAGGCTTAAATATGAAATAAAATAGAAAATAACCTCAGTTTTAAAATCTTACCATTGAATCTCCTATTATATACAGTTGGTGTGAGCTTTTATTGCCTTGCTGGGTATAGTTCTAAATACATACCTAATAATGTCTGTAGCGGTGATGGCAGATCTTAACTGTTCAAGAGTTGAGCACTGATGCGATGCAACCGTATCTTTCATGACAAAGGAAGGATGAATTAATAATATATGGGTGCTTCATTATTGAGGTAGATTTATCTTACCTTCACCTGGTCTGCAAATTTAATCCTGGGTGATGTCACAGAAGGACAGGAAATTTAAAAACACGCAAGAAAGTAATTATGTCATTTCTTTCTGGTGGAAAAGATAACTTCAACTTATGAGATGAAATTGACGTTTGCTATCCCTCTTCTGTTATCAGCCAATTTTGGTCCCAATATCGTCCACTTCTCTTTCCTTTTCTTCTTTTGGGTCGCTTTGGAAAGGAGGGTTGGTGCATGGAGATTGGAGCATGTGGCATGTAAACATATTTTGAGTGAACTGCTAGATCAACAATTTGTTCCAATTAGTGGAAGTTTTCAGACAGGATACAACATTTGCATGCTAACAGAGATCTTATGCAGTTCCATCATGTGGAGTTAGTGTTATGCCAGTCGGAAAATTCCAAATCTAAGTTAGTCAAACTCCTATATTCACTCGCAGCTAATTTCATATTTAGTTTCTCTTTAGAAACATCATGAACCCTGTTGGGCCACTCTAGCAAAGCTCCATTTGGATTGAGTTTACAGATCCAACAACATGAACAAAAAAGTAATGATAACTGCATGTATAGTCAACTAGGAATTATGATCCTTAAACTTACAAGTAATGCTCCAAACTAAGCTATCAAAAGATTCAAAACAATGAATTTGTTGTTTTACTGATTTGCCGACAACTGGGTTCCTATGCATAAATTTCGAAATGAAAAGTTTGTTTGGATCTGGATTCTTGTGTCACCAAACTCTCTGTTTCAGTGTTGTCTTCTATAGATATCTGTGCTTTCAAGGCGCAGCCTAAGAAAACGAAGTACCATCACAGTAAAAAATTCTGAAAAGAGAAGAAGCTTTTCTAAGTTCAATAATTCCTACCATTCAATAACGGATACCAACGCACTTCTACACCTTCGTTACCATGATAGGAGAGCTTGTCACTTGTGGAAAGAGGCTTCTAATGTGTAGAAAAGCAACTTCCCTGATTTTCAATAAGGTTCTGTATGAACCTAAATAACCCAAAATTTCATTTAGAATATGGTAATTGGGACGATCATTTAAATTATAGAATACATAGCACTTCGCAAATTGTCACCTAAAACCAGCCACTTAGTCGCCCTATATTTCTTAGATTCAAAAATCACTCTCTTGGCTTTTTTGGGGAGAAAAAGGGAGCATTACTCAGCAGAAACTTCCATCACAGACAAACTAAAGAAATAATTTGGGAGTTGTTGCTATGGCGTACTGCTGTGCACAGTGAAGCAACATGCAGGTCCTAGGATGTCATCAGCACCTTGTGCAAGTAAAATCTACTAATCAAGAAATTTAGAGTGGAGACCTTACCAAAATACCAGAACCATAGAGCATTTACAAACAACTATCAATGCTGAAAATGTAATTGAAGAGTCTATTCAGATGAACCATATAAAATGCCAAATACAATAATTCATATTCATCATTTTCAACAACAGAACAAATTATTCTTACTCTTTAGTCTCTACTTCCAGTCTCCGAGGATCATCTTGTCCTCTACTGATATCTCTCTCCCTCTCCCCCAACCACACTATCCCAACTTTCTCCTCAAAACAATCCCATAAAAGCCACCACTCTGCAGAAATCACTAGTGCTTCTGAAAGTATGGATTGCAAAAAAATAGTAGAAAATGGGTTGAAGATGAGGAGTGTCCACCATGAAGACTACAATAACAGAAGGGTATTCTTGAGGAGCTATCCTCTTCATTGTGGAGCAGCAGACGAGATAATCACTGAAGAGATGGTCAGCGCCACTAACAAGAACACTGAGAATAAACCCATGACGAGGATAAACTGGAGTGAAGGAAAGGTTCTGTTGCTGCGGAAAGCATAAGCTCCAGATCAGCTTTGAGGCCATGGGCCCTAATTCAGCGGAAATTCCAACCTTTTCTGCCTCCTCTTGGCAATTAGCCAATTGAGCACTTGTCAGAGAGGCACCCAATAGTGGAAGTCCGGTGCTTAGTTTTGCAAAACCTTGATTTTTGATCCATACCATCATCTTGCTAGATTAAAACGCTGTAAAACATTCCACGAGCTAAATTTCAGACACTTAGGCACAAGTTGGTGCAACAGAAACCACGATTTTTAATATCCTAAAGCAGACGCTAATCCTTGGGGCAAATTATCACACTTCTCTTTGCTAATCTAGTCCTCATTCAATGAAGAAAATGGCAGCACCAAACCTAGTATAGGAAACACAAAATCCACTGGTTTACAGCAAATGAAATCAAGCCTAAACTATAAAAAAAGAGAATTAACTTTTAAACCACAAACACATTCTCATTGTCATATTAAAGCCCTAATATGCATGGCAATGCACAAACCAGACGGAAAGCTACTAAAGAAAGCATTCATTCAAGCTCATAGAGAAACATGCATCCAAATTGCATAAGCAAATCAATGGTACGAACAAAAAAAAAAACAGAGAGAGTGAATGAGATAATAAAACAGAAAGACCTTTTGCCCCCATCTGCAAGATGCTATCTCATAAGATAAAAAAACCCCTGATTAACAATTAAATTTAAAAAAAAAATTGCTAATGCATTATATTGATGCAATATGTGTGCGTGTGTGTGTGTGTGTGTGTGGGTCTTCGTCAATCATCATAGGCATACTCTGTTGATCACTCATAACCTTATTAAGCATAACCCCAGCTTCTTTTATTAGAGCCAAAAGAACGCACCAAATACAGCTGAGCGAGCGGAGGCGCCGAGTCTTTCCGCATGGAGAGAAAGCCTCCCGTGGCCGCGGCGGCGATGACGGAATTCAAAGGATCCTCTCTCTGGCGGAGGTATACCATCGAATAGTCAAAAGCGGAGATGAAGCCTCCCTCTCCGGAAGCCTCTGGCGTCCCCGTCGATCAAAATTGCCCGCCTGCCGATTTAGGGTTTTTATTATTAATTAATAAATTGATAGGTTTTTCTTTCTTTGGGCCTCTTTTTTCATGTCCCTTGGATTATTCTGGGCCTAGCCCCACGTTTTAGGCTTTGGTTTTGGACTTTTATGTCAAACAACCGGTCCATTAGATCTGCTTAAATTAAAATAGTGAAATTTATTTTTCGACGGCGCTACCTCTACCACCGTTACTATTACTAATAATAATTTAATAATAATAATAATAATAAAACCCTGAAAAATATAGTTTATTTGATCAAGTTTTAAGTTTGTTAGCAGTTCGAGTCTCACAAATCTCATAGCTACTATAGACTTACATAATTGTTAATTTTAGGACTCGTAGAATTAGTCGAGGTTCGTACAAGCTGGCCCAGATACTCATATTAATCAAATAATAATAATAATAATTAAATGATAGGCTGGATTATTAATATTTATTATATTATGACTTCCGAATACTTGTATTTCCTAATTTTTTAAATATCTTTCGTCAAAATCAATATGGAGCAAATCCTTGGAAATAAACTAGTTTAAAGGTGGATTGAAAAAGAAGTTATTGATATATGATTAAAGTAAACACTAAGCATGTAAAATTACAATGGAAGGGTGTGAGCTGCTCTTAATAAAGTCTAGGTTCATATTAAAACTATATATAATTAAGCAATAGTAGTTGTTTTCTCTAATTTTCACTGATGGAGTTGTCAAGACCTTTTTAAATAGCTAGATTCAACTCTCATATTTGTTACCTTTTTATAATTATAATGTAAAAATAATAATGTATGTATGCCTTATGAAATACTTTTTTTTTATTATAAGGAAAAAATAAACAGAATCTTCACCCCCAATTGAATACTCCTACTAGTTACTTTTGTATTTTTTTTCTTTCAATAAAGTTTTTGGATATATAAGCTTGTGTGTTTTTTGGCATAAAAATTAAATATAAATTGAAAAACTTATGTAATCATTAAATGAATTAAGAAACATGTATAAAACAAAATAACAAAATTTTTATTTTCCATGCAACAAACTTTTAGCTCAGGAAAGCTGTTTAGTGGGAGTATGATTGTGATTGTTTTTTAAAATATTTTGCTTAAAAATACATCAAAATCATTTTTTTTATTTTTTTAAAATTATTTTTGATATCAATGAATTAAAATAATTTAAAACACTAAAAAAATATTAATTTAAAGTAAAGAAAAAAAATAAAATGAAATTCAAATTTTTTCAAAAACACTTTTGAAATGCAAAAACAAACCGGACTGAGCACACAACTGGGCATGTTTAGAAGTATAATTGCGATTACTTTTCAAAGTGTTTTTCTTACCAAAATGCATCAAAATAATATTTTTTTTTATTTTTAAAAAATTATTTTTAAAATCAACGCATCAAAACGATTCAAAACATACAAAAAAAATTTTTAACTTTTTGCATAAAAAAAATTGAGTTTTTTAAAAACACAAGCTAACCCATATTTCCAAACAATCTCAAAATCCATGACCAGAACAAAGAGATGCTATGATAGCAATAAGATGCCACAAGCATTTCTCGAAACTAAGTAATCAAAATAATACAAGTCCTTTTCATGTTTCATTGCTAAACCTCGACCAAATCAACATCGTTTCATCAACAATTTCACCTCTTCTGTCCTTTCGGTACTCTGTCTTTGCTTTTGACGTGCCTTCACGGGGATATCAGTATTCCTGTGCAGTAACTTGAAAATGAAAGTTCATATGGATGTAGATCCCCCTAACGGCAAACTATCTATTCTGTCTTCTACAGGCATCATAGCTTTCAGGAAACAATAAATAAAGGATGAAACGATATAAAGAATAGTACTGAATATGGCAGATATGATTGTCTATATGTTTTGCAGTAGTTTTGATAGCAATATACACCAACAGAGACAATCTACACTTTCCTAACCATGATAGGGTTAGGTTGTCTTGTGGCCGTGTGCGTGCTAATTAAGTGTTGAGTAATCTAAATGAGTTTACGGATGAACTTTATGCGATGCAGCAAAAAATTTCACCGCAAATATTTAAATTGTGAAAATACTTAATACTTTCCAAATTGTCACCTCAAACCTTCTACTCTGTTCAATTTCCACGCCATATTTCTTGGATTAAAACAAGATAAAATCCATTGCAGACAAAAAAAAAATATAAAGAAAATGAGGAGCATATTCAACTGATATGATCCATGGCAGAAAAAATAAAGAAATAATTTAAGAGTTGTTGCTATAGCATACTGCTGTGCATGGTGACAAGCTCGGTTAAGCAGCATGCAGGCAGTCCAAGAATGTCATCAACACCTTGCGCGAGGAAAACCTTTCAATCAAGAAATTCTGCGAGGACACCCAAACAAAATATCATAACCAAAGAGCAATATTAATGATAAAATATATTTGAAGAGAGACTATTCATCTGGACTATATTAAAAGCCAAATACAACACCCCAAAATCATTTTCACTGTGAATTAATTAATCGTACTCCTATGTCTCTACTCCCAGAATCATCCTGCCCTCTGTTGACAATTCTCCCCCTCTCCCCCAGCCACCCTACTCATTATTTCTCAACGCAATCCTATAAAAGCCAGCTTTGCAATCAGTAACATCATAAGCATGGATTGCAAGGATATGGAGGAAAATGGGACGGAGATGAGGACAAGGAGCTTCCGTGATGAAGATTATAGCAACAGAAGGGCATTTTTGAGAAGCTATCCTCTTTATCATGGAGCAGAAGATGAGACAACCAACGAAGAGATGATCGGTGCCACAAACAAGGAAACTGAGAAGAAACCCATAAAGAGGATGATCATATCAGTAATTCATTGGGGTGAAGGGAAGGTTCTAGTACTGAGGAAATTCAAGCATAAGATCCAGGTTTATATCATAGCTTGTATGCCTGTCAGCTTTAAGCCCCCTACGGCCCTAATTTCAGTTTAAATCCAGTATTCTCAGCCTTGTCTTCTTCAAAACTATACTGTTTGCATAAAATATATATATTATGCATGTAATGCAAACATCAATACAGAATCTCTAATTTCTCAACACGTGCAGAAAACAGGGTTCCTCTATTCATTAGCAGCAGCCTCTCTCGATCATTGATGTATAGATGAAAGAAGTCTGGGAAAAAAAGGGAAAGAAAGAAAGAAAAAATCCACACATAAACATCGTTCAGTGAGTGAGAGCAAGTCTCATACTACTTTTGGGTAACATACACAAGTTATCACATACCTAACAGCACTAGAAGTTAAAATTTTCAGGTGAAATCACTTTCTAAAATCCCCTCCCACTGCTCAAGGCATGACATAATTTCAACAAAATAAAAGAAAGAGCCCAAGGTGATATGGCATACATCGATGCTTTTCTATAACTAATTTTAGCAGAAAGTGCTTCAGAATCTGGCGATCAATCAGTTATGAAAGAGAATGTACCATCAATAGACATTTACCAAAAAAAAGCCATGAAAACAAGTTTATAAAATGATGCCAAACAGTTTTTATCATTCAATTTTATCACATAAACAATTTCATCACATGGGTGACATTTTACCCACAAGAAAGAAAGATGGAGCTTACTTCCACATACAGAGGCAACAAATTTCTATCTCAGAAAAAGATTATCGACACGCCCATCGTGAAGCATCCTACAGCAACCCAGGGGCTCAAACGTTCACCTATTTCAGCATCACCGAAGAAAGCACCAGAATGTCAGATAGTTGATCACATCCTGAATTGCCAAAGACCTATAACGATTTATTTGCCGTTCTAATTTTCTTCTTCATGGTTTGCATGATCATTAGTTTCACAGCAACACCAACTAAATAAGGATTTTTGTAATATTGCTCCACAGTTTTAACAATTAAATGTACAACTTCAAAGTAACTAACTTAAAAGTTAAAACATTTACACTTGATTTTTAATCCTAATCCAAATCCAAATGCTGTGAACTTGAAAAGTTTTAGTAACCGTGCCAGAAACCCACTTTGATTAACACCAACTGCTAAGAGATCCAATTATCAAGATTCCCTTCCATTCTTTTTCACTCCAATACTCCTTCATCCCCCTACCAGAATCATCAAATTACAATTGCTTGTATCTCTATCTCCTTACTATGAGTCCTATCCCTATTCGCACCCAACTTTTACAAGGTGAACCAATACCTCGATACTTTAACCCTCTACATGATTAATTTCCCTCATTTTATTTATTGATAATAAAATTATTATTTTTATCTTGCTTGCACTTTCTTAATTTTTAAAAAGGGAAATGGCCCAGCCTATCCTTATATAATGGGGTAAGTGCCTAATCTGTCATTATATACTAAATGAGCCAATTATGTCCTTATATATTAAGTGAGTTTCCAATCTATCTTTATGATGACTTTTTTTCTAGTAAAATCATCAGGTGTGATCTGTTGCATGATCCAGCCAAGAACAAGCACCAAACCCATTTTTTTCTTCTTTTCTCTTCTTCTTATTTGTTCCCTCTACCCCTTCTTCCTCTCCTGCCCCATAAATAAGAACAGGCTGGGTCATTTCCCCTTATAAAAAATGTTGTTAGGGAACTTTGTTTTTGCATCCAAAGTCCAATATGCAAATGTTCCATATGACACTTCATCTCTGTTAGAATAATATAGAACAACATTAATCTCTTTATATACTTCGTTATATATATAAAAGGCTTCTTGAAAAATTAAATCCATACTGTTAACTAATTGAAAATGGAGAAAAATAATGAGATGTTATGCCCAAAGAAAGCAAAAGAATATTCCACTAATTGATGGTAAGGAATCTTGGTAAGGAAGCCTACCTATTCTAGCTGCCTTCCAAAAGAAACCACGAAATCTGTCAAAAAGTATATTACACTGGTTAGTTTCATAATCATCGATACACATTAGCAACGCACCAACAAAACTCCTGTGAATACAATTATCTCTTTACAATGCTAACTCGCACCATACATAGAAAAAGAATATATCGATTGTATAATCACATGTATTTTGGGTGAAACGAGAACAAATGATGACCTGGAGGATTAGAGATAACTGATTTCACAAAGTTCTAGGATAATACGATCAGTTAAGCATGTAGATAAAGAAGATACTTTTTTTCTAGGGGTGGTAATATTCCAGAGATTTTGGAGGGCCCTCCTTGCTGTTTTATGTGGAGAGGACTGGGCATAAGTTTTCCCAGGCTAAGCAAGGATGGCAATTACTTTAACTTCAAGCAAGACTAATCATTCATTCATGCCCATGACCTATGCTTGATTATGAGGTTCCAAATGCTATGATCATTTGATGATGACAGAAAATTGGAAGTACATAAGATCTGCTCTCTTGGTTGTCGCTTTGTTTACAGTTGCAGTTCTCTAATCTCTTGTAACAGATTCTAAAATAACCAAACCATCTTGTTTCGTGTGAAACAGGGTCGTGTTCAGCATATTATTAGCTATGGTATCTGTGATGGTTGTCGAAGTTGTCATTTATAATTTTCTTTTTCTTTTTCTTTTTTATCATGGTCATTGGTAGACTTTTAAGCTCAAGGAATCGGGTGTTATATATCAAGTGCTCCCATTTTCATACAATGTTATTACATGAATGAACTTGAACAGAACAAATTAATTTACAGTGCTTTAAAAAAGAAGTGTCTTTTCCTACTTCACCTCTTGTTTTGGATTGGATACCAGCCAATTTCACAGCACCAGGAGCAGGGATTAAACAAAATTATTAGCTGAGGCATAGATGCCAGAGCCATCTCCAATGATTCCCAACATGTTAACAACCCCACTTATTTTGTCATGTCCCATTGACTGGTGGAAAGGAAGTAATGGGGATTCTCATGTTCCACTCACTGAAATTTACCCTACCGAAGAGACTCAATTTAAAATGTTCACCACAAGAACAGATAATCAGCAGGTTGGGCACTGCTATTAAACATGTTTCACTGAGGACAACATAGCACGACTTAAGAAATAGCACTGAGCAGGCGTTATGCTTTCAAACTGATGCTATAGATCTAAAGTCTCAGTGAATCCTAGACCCTAGAAGTCCCTTGGGCAGTGCCCTCATAGAACCTGCATCACCAAGGCTCAACATTTATTTTGTGCAGACACTACAAGCTATAGTGATTGGCATTTCAAGAGGTGTAGTTTTAGCTGATTGAAACTTCCTCTTCAAACCTTATCGTTTTTGCTGGATGCTAACATGCCTGAAATAATTACTGTGGACTTAGAAGACCATTATGAAAATGTAAAACCTAATAGCAGAGCAAGAGTATATAACAGCATAACAGTTTCAAGATGGGGATGGTTAAATTGTAAATCCAGTAACATTATTGAGTTTGGAAGATCCAATGGACTTTCAGTTCATCTTTGTTAAGCTATCATTGGTTTGGGTTATGCTCCAACTACACAAAAGACTGGTGCCACTACATTTCTGCAAATCTTATCACATGCTAAATGAGAAGATTTAGCAGATAAGAGTGTCCAAAGCTAGGAGAAGTTCAGTTATATGTGCATCTATTTTATACAGCATAAAAAATGACTGATGGAAACCTAGTACTATTTGATGGTGAAAATTGATAGAATTCAGGAGGTTAGTGCCACCCACTTGAAACTAGTTATCAAAAAGAGAAATTTTCATTAAAAAACCAAAACAAAAGTATATGCATAATCTTAGATTTCTAAAAAATGTTGAAAAGAAAGAGGGAAAAAACAGCCGACAAAACCAAACTTTACATAATATAAGTTTTCTAAACTACATACATAGCTAGACAACGTTGCAATGCAATGCAACTAATTTTTAGAGTTAACGAGCAATCAGCAAAACACTCTTCAATCATCCCCTACACATTTAATAAACCCACAAAATAAAATAAAAAAAGTGAAAAAAATGGGCATACCCATTTCTCTGTTCAAGGATTGCTGGAAAGTGCATCTTCACAAATGTGCATGTACAAATCCCCAACAGCACCACTGTCAGAAACGAATGGAAATTGAACAGTGCAGACTGAAAAAAGAAAGAAAACCCACGTCAGGAAAACAGAAATAACAGGTTAACAATAACAAAATTTGATTTAATTTACCATGTCTGGCTTCTTATTTTTGAACTGACGCTGATGGCTTTTCTTCCTTCAAATCTAAAAGTTACAGTGCAGCTGCCTAGCAAACTAAATCAATGAACGAAGAGCATCAATGTTTGGGCAGATTAGATTAGGGCTTTGCGACAGAGATATTTCAGTTAGGATTACCTTGCAGCAAATTTTCCAGATTATGGATCTTCAGAAAAGTCGTTAATAAGAAACCGCGAGGAACCGCTTTTCTTGCTTCAATTCAAAGCCAAAAGGTGTTGGAACGGGCTATCAGCAGCAGAAATATCAGTTCAGTAAGTGAATGGAGTTTTTATGTTTTCAAAAAATGGTAAAGCAACATATTTTAAAAAATAATTCGTGTCTAGCATGCATTCCCATATTATGTACTTTCGTACTGAATCAATATAATTTAAAAAAATATATATATATAAAAATATTATATACTTAATTTTTTTTTGTCAATCCCAGATAGATAATATGTGTCTAATAATCATGTCAAACTCAAGCATTTTGAGTTTGAAACCAATATCAGATTCAAGTGCTTTGGGTTTAATAATCATATCAGATTCAAGCTCCTTAGATCAAACAATCATGCAAGATTTAAAAACTTTAGATTCGGTTTATCTGTCAGACTCAAGTAAACATGTGTCTGATATAACTTTTTAAATTTAAAAATAATAAAATGATAGCAAAATACCCCTATAATTATAGAAAATTACACAAAAAACAGTGTGAAAGAACAAAAATACTATCATATGCAAAGTTTATTCATTTTCTTTTCTAAGGCTAAATATGTATCTTAATTATTTAACAATTTGTAAAAGGTCAAAAAACCCTTGGATAACATATTTTAATTTTGTTAATCTTTGAGGTAGAATAGTACTTTTATTATTCAAATAATCGTGAAAAGATTATTATACCCCTGCTCAAATGTTTAATGACTAATGAGCCAATGAAAAATACTGAAATACCTCCACGACTAGGGCTTCAATTTTTTCAACTAAATGACAAAATAATAATTTAATTTTATATGAAAAAATAACATTAACCCCATCCCAAGCCTTTAGAGCTTGGAAAATCCATTATGAAAGTATATTATGGATTGCGTCTTGATCCACAATACACTTACATAGGGTTGTCAAACCAAGCCACTTAGATAACAAATTCTCAATATCGTCATTATTTTAACCCAAGCTAGAGTTAAAATACTCCATGCCCATAATTCTTCTTCATAGTATGTTGAATCGTTACAACACTCGTATTTAACTCCCTTTTAACAATTGTCAACATCATCTCGACAATTCTCAATGTTGTCGTTGTTTTAACCATTACCTAACTCTAGTGCAAATGTAAAACAATGAATTGTCAAAAGCTTATATCGCAAAAAAAATAAAATCAGGGAGTGAAATGAAAAGACGGTAACACATGAAGTTGACCTATATAACCTGAAAAATCGATGAACTGGGTAATGGATAAAACCATAGTGAGTTAATCTGATTGGAGAATCTACATCTTTCCTTTTTCTTCATTTATTCCCTTTCAGGCTAGGTCTTGACTAGGTCTAAACTAACCTCAAGTTTTATTAAAGAATGAAGATAAAGTTTTAAAAATAAATAAATGTTTAAGAATAAAACTGAAAAAATATTAGCTTAAAAAAATAAGCTAACTCGGGTGAACCTCCTAGGTCGAGGTCATTCATCTCAACTTGTAACCCATGAAATCCTACACTCAAATTTAAGAAAGAACTCAATTCCCAACTTATTTTAATGTTAGAGGATAAAATTATAAAAAAAAATCTAAATTGATATAAAATTGCTAAAGCAATAAGAATTGCAAAAAAAAAAAGAAGAAGAAGAATGAGAATCAAATTACATAAGAAAAAAGCGGAGGGGGATAAAAAAATTCTAAAAATCATTAAAACAAAACAAATAACATTTAAAAGAATGTGAACCAAATATAACAAATAAAAAAAATAAAAGAAAGATAAAATTGAAAAATAAATAAATTTTAAAGGATAAAATTGAAAATAAATTAGCTTAAAAACGGGGGACCACACAAACCCACGTGAATTTTCTAAACCTAGATTAATCCCTCAAACTTACAACCTGTAAAATCCTAGACTTAAATTCAATTAAGAAACTCATTTCCCAACCAATTTAATGTTGGAGGGTGAAATCATAAGAAAAAATCCAAAACAGAAAGGATTGCCAAAAAAAAAAACAAGAAGGATCAATTCACATAGGAAAAAATATTGAGGGATGATGAAATCATAAGTAAAAATTATTCAAAATAAAATATGCAACAATCAAGAGAATAAGATCCAAATCTAAAAGATAAAAAAATTAAAAGAAGATAAAATTGAAAAACAAATCCAATTGTATAAACCATTTCAAATTAAAAAATAATAATTAAAATAATATAGATCAAATTTGAAGAAAAAACAAATTAAAGAATTGGTTTGAAACTCTGAAGGTTGGTTTGAAATTCTAAAGTGTCACACATAAAAACCAAGGTGAAGAGACAAAAGAAAGGGGGAGCAAAAGTTTATCGATGCCAAACAAGAGTTCAGAAAGCCACATCCAGTTATGTGAAAGGAAAAGGCTATCGAGACGAATCCAATCACACCAAGAAAATCCATTGTTGACTGTCACAAGCCTTTGCACATCACCCGAAAGCGAAGAAGTGCCTATGAACTATGCATGCGTCAACCATTTTTTTTATATATTTTATATATATTAAAAGACTAAATTTTTCTTTAAGTCAACATAAATATAACAAAAAAACAAAATAACCACTGGGTGAGAGTTTCATTTTTTTTTTCTTTTTAAGGGTATCATTGTCATCTCACTATGTTAAATAAGAAGAAAAAATAAAAATGATCCTGGATGATAGTTTTTTTTTTAAAAAAAATAATTAAGTAATTTTACCAAGTTAAAAAGTGAAAAGACTAAATATTTCCCAGTCAATATTATAATAACTAACGAATGAATTTTGTGTAAAGACTGAATTACCCTTAAAAAAATTCATTTATTTTTCTAAAAAAACAAAAAAATAATTATACTATCACAATGAATAATATACTAAGCCTTTAGCCACAATGTTCTTACCTTCTGTTTTTTGTTTTTTTTTCCCGTTACAAATAGATATTATATCTATTATCAACTAATACAACATGGTAATTTTACATATTCATAATTTATAATCATCAATGGATATAATTATTATATTTTTATAATTATATCTTAAACTTTAATCATACATTAAAATTAGAAACTTAGATATTTTTATAGAATTTGAAATATGATATCAAAATAATAATTATATATATCAAGTTTTTGTTATTTATAAAATAAAATTAAAGGTTAAACAATTAGGTTTGCTTAATAAGGTTTAAAATTATTAAATAAACAGTAAAAACACTTGGAACCTTGACACAAATGGAATCGGATCCCTTTTTCATCATATTCGCTCCGACTCCAATTCCAACGGACAATCTGTCCTCCGACAAGTCCACTTGCAAATTGCAATTGCTCCAGGAGCCGCCAAGCAGAGGCTAAAGGCAAAAGAGAATTTTAGTTGATCCTGAGCCCCGACAATGGAGTACTGTCCTATATGAAACGACAACTGATTACAAGAACACCGTCTGGTTGTCAAGGCTTTGCATGGACTAATTTGAGTCACTGAATTTTCTTGATCTAAACCAAAACCCATTCAAGAGAATGCCGAAAGAAACTCAGGAGCCAAGCAGACAAGGAAATGAAGAACACAGAGAGAGACTAGGGTATTTTTTATTACAACATCTCCCGTAGAAACAGGAAATATAAATTTTTAAATTACAAATTAAGCTACTTCCCTCAAAAGAAAAGAAAAGAAATTGGATTTCTCATTCCATCTGTGCTATGAAATCTTGCTGGACCTGCCCAAAAATTTTAGGCCAGGTTTTGGAGTCAATGGGAGTCTAATCCGAAGCAATCTTTAACCCACCTGACCTTTCAAAATCTCACCTTAGCAAAAAATGAAGTGCTCGTTGCAAAATCAAGAACTTTTTTTTCCAAAGAATAGGACACCTAGTGAGTGAAAAAGCAGCGTTCCTCCTCCTATGTTCCGATCCTTTCAAGATTTTCAGATACAATTTTCATCCTAGGGCGAACCTCAGAGTCAGCTTCGGTGCAAGCAAGAGCAACATGAAAAACCGCTAGCACCTCCTTTTTTGCATGTACTTCTTGCAGCAACATTGGATCAACCATGTCTGATAAAGGGTTTTCATCTGCAAATCCCTTTCTCACCCATCTCACCAGGTCTGGAATTTCTATCGAAGTGGACGTGGTTGGTGAAAGCTCAGGAGATTTTCCAGTAAGCAACTCGAGCAAAACAATTCCAAATGAATACACATCCCATTTTTGGGTAGGTCTGTTGCCCGAAACACGAGCCTCTGGAGCACGGTAGTTGTTTGTTCGCTCTGTTTGAGCTGATTTTAAGTAAGGGAGTGCTCCGCCCATAAAGCCGCCGGAAGAGGAGGGATTATTCCCAGTGATGCTGATCAGTCGGTTGAGGCCAAAATCAGAAATGTAAGGTTGGAATTCGTTGTCGAGGAGAATATTAGATGGCTTGATGTCTCCGTGGACAAATTTTCTCGGGCTGCATTCGTGAAGGTAGGCTAAGCCCCTGGCTGTCCCCTTGGCAATTCTCAGCCTGGTTGACCATGACAGACTTGTTGAAGGCTGACCATTTTTCCCTGTCAATTAATGCAGTTTATTAGTGCCTACACCTTCACGGTTAAATTGTAAGTGAGGATTCAGAAAATGATCATTACAGAACATAGAGATTACGCAAAATAATCAAAACTATAACAAACACCTAGAGAAGGTGTCATCAATGCCTGCTATAGCAGATAAACCAGATAAGATGAAATGCAGATTCTCCATTGTTCTGGCATTTATTTACAATCATGGACCCATATCAAGAAAATAAAATCAATGTCTAATTTGTTAAAGTTTTTTATTCTTCATTTTTCTAACATTTATTATCCTTTACGGACCATGCCAAGAATATAAGAACAAAAATGATCACCCATGTGGATGCTGGATGCAGAGGAGCCACTGTTAACTCGAGTGTAAAAGGACAGGAAAAAAATAAACCATGTTTGGTACTATATATTATATCATAAATCTGTAATGGATCATGAATGCCATCTGCTTCAACATATGCAATTGCAGACTACTAGCTGAATGTATGGTATACTGCATATTTATTTTGATGGGTCTTGATCAGAGTTAAGAATCTTAAATGTCTTCTACTTCTTCTGACAGCAAGCACAGAGCACCCAGGAAGGTGCTACAGAGAATGATCATGAGTCACAAATTTACAGTAAAGGGGACTTCTACCAATTGTTTGGAGCAAAAACAAGAAAGATTATAAAGATCACTCTTTTGGGATAAAGTTTAACATTCAGATAAAAGTGGAAGAGAAAAAGGAACTTTTGACAAAGTTGAAGCATGCACCTATGAAAGAAACTTGAGGCGTCGAGATTGATTTCTCGAATTACATGAGCTTTGAAAAAAATCCTACAGGAGGAACAAGATGGAGGACATACTGTAGTTTTGACTGCATGCTAGCATTTATGGAATCTCGGTGAATGCTCGCCTAAAGAAGAATCGGTGGGGTCAAACTGTACTAACGCGTCGCATTGTGATTGGAATGCTAAATCCCCCACCATCATCGGTACTCCGTCAACCACTTCAGGTAATGCGTGGCCAATGATGAGGGACCTACCAATTCGGTGCATCTCATAGGCAAGCTACAGTGTCATCCTAACCCGCGCACCCACGACAAATGGAAATACTCCTTGAAGAGAGAATCATATCCTTTCTAATACTAGTATTATATAGTGAGAATTTGCTTATGCTATGTTGGGTCAAAATAAATTTTTAAAAATTAAAAAAATATATATTAAAAGTATAGAGATTTTTTATAATATTATTAAATTTAATCAAGTAATTTAATTTTAAAATCTGCTAATCCGATTTCATGCCTAGTTCAAGTTTTCAATTAAATCATATAAGAACTGATTCAAAATGAATCAATTAATTTAATGGATTTAAAGAAAACTTGAATAACCAGTAAAAACATGATATAATTTTAAAAAAACTTTAAGATGATATTTTTTTAAAATACTCAGACGATACCAGATTGGATTGACCTCAATCACCCACCTGAATCATGGACTTCAATGAGTTTAATAACTTTTTTATTTTTAAAAATTATTTTTATTTAATTTTATGGTAAAAATAGATGTTTGCAAAATCAAACATCAATCTTAAAAAAAAATATTTATTTGAAATTGTAATAACCCTATAAAAAGTAAACAAAAATAAATTATGAATTTTATTTTCCATTCAATCTAATATTGAAAAAGAGTTAAATAAAAAAATAATTAAAAAAATTAAAGAACTAAAAAATAAAATAAAGCAAATCGAATTTGATAGGTAAATCCGTCAAACCCATGAATCGGGTAACCCAAGTCAATAAGTAAACTCACAAACCAGGTAATGGACTCCATTGAAATTAATAACTTATTTTTTTTCTAAAATATTGTTTATTTAACTATATGATAACAAAAATAGACGATCGTGAAATTGAGTGTCAAACCAATACTAAAACTTTTTTTTGTAAGATTATGATAATCTCATAGAAAATAAAATAAAACAAATTATGAAACTCGATTTTCAATCACACACGTAATATAAATACAAAGTTAAAAAAATCAATAACCAAAGAAAAAAAAGATAAAAAAAACAATATAAATTACCATTGTAATCAACATTACTAATGATGTGAGGAAATACTCCACGACTTTTAACTTTATATTTAATTTAATGTAGTCTAATCATTTTTTTGGGATTCCCCTAAATTCTCTCCTTTTTTAAGGTGTTTAGAAGTGTAGTAGTAGTTGTTTTTTAAAATATATTTTATTTAAAAATACATTAAAATTATATATTTTTATTTTAAAAAAATTATTTTTAAAATTAACATATTAAAATATTTAAAAACATTATTTAAAAAAAAACACACACACTTAATAGCTAGACACCCGCAATAACACCCGGGTTCAAACCCAGGGCATGCACCATGGGAGCATGGCGGTGATCCACAGCGCCAAAAGCGAAGATCTGACTTTCCTAGATTCCATCTAGCTCAATGCATAAAGTCAAATATGAAATACTAGTTTTTGAGATTCTAAATCCAAGATTTGTCACTTCCCATTCCATTGATTACTGAAAAATTTAGGTAATAGACAACAAAAAATAAAAACCCTCAGCCCTCGAACCCCTTTTTTACTCTAAATTCCTCTCCCAAGTTTAAATCCAGCAAGATGGGACTAGTCTCGAATGCAATGGAACAGTATTTCTCTTTTATTTGTGAATGGAAAGGAGAGACCCGGCATTGCATTAACAAAGGGAAAGAGACTAGTGAGCGAGAGGCACTGCCTGCCTACATAAAGCATGGCCTGTAAAAAGCAGTGCACTTGACTACTTGAGACGAGGCCAAGGGGGAGTGAGTGGGTGATTTACATCCCAACTGGTAGGCCACACGCCCAATAATGTCCGAGTCATAATGGCCATTCCCATTCCCATTATTTAAGCCCATTTATGGGATCCCTAATTAATGTTCCCTCTACTGAAAGGAACAATAACTATTGCACCAGTACCTCCCTTGTCTACTAACTGTTTGAAAGGGAGTTTTAATACACACGCACGCACCCACTTTGATTCTCAAACATCCTCTTGACTCTAGCTTTTCGTGCTTACAACTCCCCTCCTCGTCCGTCCCACAACAGTTATATTAGCCGTCAAGTCAATTAGTTTATCGACAAATCTCAAGTTCGAGCTGGTTTTTTTTCATGAAACAGAAGGTCTTAAAGATATTGTGTTTAAAAACAAAGGTATCGGAATAAAGTTGGACAACATGTTAGAAACATGTGATCCAACTTGAACCTGATGTTACAACTTTCGGTTAAAAGAAAAGGTTTGGTCTAATACAAAAAGTCAATGGCTTTTAGGCTCTAGCAATGAATAATTCATGAAGGATCAAAGATAATGCAACTTAGACATATTGTAAAAGGAACAGAGAGAAAAAGGAATACAGACCTCGAAGAGCATTAGCCAAGTTGCCATTGGAGATGAAATCACTGATGAGAAGCTTTTCATCTGGAGCCCAGTAATAAGCTCTCAACTTGACAACATTTGGATGCTTAACCTTCCCAATAGCCTGCGCCTCCGTTACAAACTCTTTGTACCTCTGCTCTCCTCCCTCGCCAAGCCTCCTCACCGCTACCGGAATGCCATTTCCGAGCACCACTTTATACACTATCCCCAACCCACTCTTCCCCAACACATAAGCAGATGCTCTTAGCAATTCATCAAGCTCAAAAGTAAAACCTTTATCGATCGCCACCAGCTCTCCTTCCGGCTTCCCTCTTTCTACTTTTTCCAGATCTTCCAATTCAGAGTCATCGTTTCGAAGCCCATTACCACAATAACATAGTGAACACGAGTGTGATTTCTCATTGCCACCAAATTTGCTTTTCCCAGCGCAGCTACAACCATTAGAATCATCCTTCTTTTTCCAGTAAATATAAACTATAACTAGACCAAGAAACGCCACACCAGCTGCGTCAGCTACTGAGATTAATATTATCAAACCGGGACTTAATCCTTTTCTAGGACTGTTATCAGAAACCGGTGCTGAATTCTGAGTTTCAGACGAGCTATGTGCTGAGTCCTTGCAAGATTTCTGAAGAGGAAACCCGCAAAGCAAAGGATTGCTGAGGAAAGCAGTCGGTCCTTGGTTAGCAAAAGACCCTGTTTGAGGTATCTCGCCGCTGAAATTGTTGTTTCGCAGATCAAAACTCACAGTAACAGGCAAATTTCCCAGTGATTTCGGAATCCTACCCGATAAATGGTTGAAAGAAAGATTTAAAGTATTGGACAAAGACTTAAGCTCTCCCATATCGTTAGGAATGGATCCATTGAAATCATTAGCAGAAAGATCAAGCTGCATTAAATTATCCAATTCCGGCCAAATCCCAGCTGGAATTGGACCGGATAATTTATTTTTCGCTAGGATCAACCTCTGCAACTGCTTGCAGCTATTTAAATTTTGAGGCAAAGAACCCGACAGCGAGTTGTTGGAAAGGTCAAGGTTTTGAAGACGAGGGAGGTTACAGATGAAAGGAGGGAGAGAACCAGAAAGATTGTTACCGTAGAGAAAAAGACTGTGAAGTGAAGTAGCGTTAAGCAGCTGGTCAGGTATTGAACCGTAGAAGTTGTTGTTGTGGAGATTAAGTCTCCGAAGATAAATTAAGGTGCCAAGCTCGGATGGAATGTAGCCGCGGAGATTCTTGCCGGAGATTGCAATGCCAACAACACGAGGGTCCGGTAACCCGGTTATGTTCATGCAGGAAATGCCAGTCCAGCGACATGGATTTTGGTCATCTTCGTTCCAGTCAGAGAAAGCAGAGCCAGCAGAACTTTGATCAACGGCTGATTTTAAGGACAGGAGGGATAAGCCATCAGCTGTGAGGGAGTGGCTGGGTTTGGTGCTGAATAGGAAGTGAAAGAAGAGAAAGAGCAGCGTTAACGAGAGGTTTCTCTTCATCACGGCGTTTTTGTTTCGGAGAGGAGTAAAATGAGAGAGTGGGATATACTTACAGTGGAAACTATAAGAAGGAGAAGAAAGGCAAGTGATGCTGGAGGGTGTGGAGGTGGTTGGTAGTGAGAGATTTATGATAGGAAGAGACTTGAGAAAGACGAGATTTTGATTAAAATGGGGTCCACCTGACAAGGGACTTCCGAGGGGAGTAGAAGAAAAGCAATGACGCAAGTGCTTTGTGATTAGAGAGTTTGGTCTCATGCATGACACTGATGTTTTTATGCGTCCATGTTTCTCTTCTTGTCTCCATGACCTGGAAGGAGGAAACGGTGGAAATTTCCTTGGATAATTTTTTTGTGACTTTCTGCCATTTTTAAGGCCTGCTTTTAGTTTGCTGTTGAGCTACTCATGGGGGTGCACCGATCATGGCCTGTTCTCGAGTGATTTGTTAGCCGAAAGAATTCGCGAGCTGAAGGTGATTATTACGAGACTACAGATAATTCTTGATGACCAGCTGGTGTTTTTGATTGCTTGATCACCAATTAGTTTGATCCTTAATTATTTTAATCTCTTAATGGAGAAACCACAAAAAGGTTTATTTTCATGAGAATTGAGAGAGGATTTAAATATATTTTGGACTAAGTTTCTAATGTTGGCCAGCTTAACCTATAAAGTTAAAAATGTTTGTTTTTGTGATTTATTTTGTTTTTCAAGTGTTTTTCATTTAAAAAATCAAATAAATATTTTTTCAATGTTTTTTAATAATTTTGATAAACATGTATTAAAAATAAAAATAAAAAGATTTTAATATATTTTTTAATTAAAAAATAATTTTATAAATACAAAAACTTAGGGAATTTCAAATGATATTTTATAAAAAAAATTAAAATTATTTTTTATTTAAAATTAAATTTTTTATGTTTTTATATCATTTTAATTTATTAAAATAAAAAATAATTTTAAAAAATATATTATTAGAATACATTTCTAAAATATATATATATATATATATATATATATATATATAATTTGAAAAAACCCGCAGCGATCAGCAACACATAAGAGATTTAAATCGAATGGTTTTTTTTGCGCTGAACGTCTGCTTCATAGTTTCCAGTATCATTGTAATGGGCAGAAACAAGTAGTGTTTGTTGTCTATTCAAGTGGAGTTTTGGGATCTGCAAGAATTTTGGAGTCTTCTTTCGCAGAGATAAACGGCATTGTATCATGTCAAGTAGTGAGTCTCTTTGCCTATATTTCTTGACAGAGACCTACCTAATCTGCTCCCATCCTTGTCAAGAAGAGAAGAAACAAGATTTAACAAGTAACTAAAAGGGACCTACGATCGATCTGTAAGGTACAGACTTTTCGTCAAGTTACAAATACTTCATCCGTAGGCAACTACTATACTGGAAATTTGGAGGACAGACAACGTAAACAACACAGAAAACATACAACATAGTGACTAGCTAACTGTTTCTGTTGTTCATATTACTTTTTTGTTTTTACAGTGTTTTAAGTTGTTGTCTTTGTATTATCCAAAATAATAAATACTATAGATAAAGAGGAGTATTGTATGGTCCATGCCGCAAAATATACGGGTGTGTTGGTTGTTATTGTTTTTTAAAAGGTTTTTCACTCAGAAAAGTACGTCAATAATACTTTTTTTATTTTTTTAAAATTATTTTTAAAATCAACACATCTAAATAATTCAAAAACATATTAATATAAAATTAAAAAAAAATTAAATTTTTTTTAAAATACTTCACAAATACAGTGCCAAATGCCCTATAAGTCAATGTTCCTGACCCAACTTTTATAAACAAAGTCTAGAAAAAGAGCTCAGTTTGCTTACAAAATGAACCCAACTCCCATAGACTAACCCAATATATTTTGAATTTTAATTTCTCTAAACCCTTAGGTGTCACTGAGTCATTAAAAAAGGATGTCGATGAGAAACAAGATAATATACTTGATTTGATTGGTAGATGGTTGGTCTAGCCTCTTATCAAAAATACATGCATTTGGTAAGATTTTCCTGTGCCACTAATCAAAGTATAATCCTTGACAATCCGTCCAAGGATTAACGAAGCCGTTCCATCTCTAAATTCCTCCTCGGATCAATCTCTTTCATGTAACCACCTCCACTCCCCCACACTAACAAAAAATTAACATGGTAATGATAATAATAACTTGACTGACACTCCTGGTTCGCATTTTTCATGTACTTGTCCGATTTGTTAACTTCCAGTAGAGGCATTATTAGTATTATTTTACAATTCTTTTCTCGAGAAGGAGCTGAATGATTATATCCCACTCTCAATCATGAAAGCATGCTTCGAAGCTAATAAAGAGAAAGACAGATGCTCTTTCCAGCTCCTATTATTGTTTTCTTGTGACTTGTTTCAAGAAATCAAGAGTGATCGAGCTTGATTTTGAGAATAAATACGACATAATTTACACATCTGCATTGCATGTCAAGTGAAGGCAGGTATTATAGTGATAGCTCATACAGCAATAATATGCCGGCCGTTGATTTTTACTCCAACTGGTCCCTTCATACACACGAAATGAACATCAAGAGAGATGAATAATTTATAGTAGTAAATCGCTTGCCTTTCGAGTTAGGAAGCAGAAATACCTTGTTCTTTTCTGTAGTACGAAAATGTAAACAGCGCGTGACGGCAATTTCCTGCCTATAGAACATGAACATAGAGTTAGGATTGGATTACAGAATCCTTTGCTTTGCATTGAAGGAATGCGATTGATGTGGCATGGCATGAAATCTTTCCCTCAAATAGCACTTGGTTTGGTTAATCAATGTGATCATGAGAAACTTTGATGCCATTTATTACCCCAAAACAGGTTTCAGTTTAACACTCATCGCACACACAATAGCACACACCAGCCGAGGAGCCCCCACAGTCTAAGCACAAACTTCTCAAGTGTGTATAAAGGCATATCTAGAATAGCATTCCTCAAGTACCGAATCCAAAATATTTCATTTTCAAGATTTTAAGCACACGAGAATTTAAAAATACCAGGATTCCATGAGGAAAGTCTACTTGACAATTTGAAATGCGATCGACAAAAAATAGAAACAGAGCTACATTTTGGAAACAAGAGCAGTGAGGCCCCTACTTTATGCTTCAACCATCTGGTCCGGCTCTGAAGCTTCAGCTGACACAACTGGATAGTACTTGTAGTGGAGCTCTGAGACATCATCGCCAGATAGTTTCGTCCATCCATTTGCTCCCACATAATAAACTGTTTGCAAAGCACAAATTGAAACCACAAATTAGCTCATGAAAGCATGCATGTACACAGACATGCACAAGCAAACAAATGTGAGGAGACTCGAGAGGGGGGGGTACCGCTTGCAACTCCACCACTGGCCCCATCACGGAACGTTGCATGATAAATAGCTCTTCTACCTAACTCTGCAGCTTCTTCAATTGACATATCAAATCGGTACCTGGCACAAGTGTAAGAATATGTTGACAAAAAGTGTGAACTATATTTTACAGAACTGCAGGGAAATGGCATAAAACTTCAACAACACTGCTCCGCTGAAGCAATGAAAGAAAGATAGAAGGTGTTGTTTTGTTGTCCCATGCACCATGTCTTACCCAACACCATGTCAACTTATTTAACATCTAGGATACATTATCAAAAATCACAAGCACAAAAACTATTGTTGGGATCACATAGTTTCTCACTTCTTACCAGAGTAATGCAGCAGGAGCCTTTAGACTTTAGAGGCACTTCTCTAGTTGATATCCAGAGGCATCTGAGGACTTTTCTACTTATATTTGAGTTTCTTTTCTTCTGTACCAACACCTATGTGCTCCATATTTAAATTTTTTTACATTTTACTCAACAACATTTTCTTCAGCGGAAAAGGGGAGGGAGGCTAAAAAGATACATATATAACCGCCTAAACACTGGATGAAATGTGTTGGACCATAGACAATCCACTTCCCAATCATTTTTTTTAATCATGAGTGAAATGTCCACAATGAACAATATGCTTCTTACGCTCTCACAGCCAATCCTACAATCTTGTCTTCTCAATTCTTGAGCATCTCTTATAAGTTGTTTCTTTTTTTAGCCAACACTTAATTTTTACAGGGGTATTAATCATCCTCAACATTTATTTCAGCATTTGCATGCGCTTCTTGCTCTTTTCTTTCTTCTTCACTGTCCTATTTTCCAAGTGTTTCCATGAGATGTTCGAACAAGACAGAGACTCAAGCTAAAGGCTAGTTATCTAATCAACAAATGCTTAAAAACTTATTTTCCAGGAATACTTCTGTCAGATGACAGTCAACAATAAGAAAAAATCATTAACAGGAAAGTGCACTCACCCACTATCCAGTACACCATATGCATATGGAGAACCAGATCCAACAGAGAATCTTGTTCCTTTCAGCCTTCCACCTTCACTGTCCACATAATATAGTCCAGGACCCTGCAACAAAGAGAATATACCAGAGGTTATGCAAGTTACTCAAGGAAAACATGGCAAGGTAACATTCACATGTCATTACCGTTTCATCCCAACCAGCAATCATTGTCCCAACAGACAAGCCCATTCCACGGTAAGAGAACAGAATGTTTGCCAGAAGCTTTGATGCCCCTGTAACTGAAATTCTACGCTTGTTTGCCAATTCATGTAGTCGGCACTGAATTATACCCAAAAAAATCCAATAAGCAATGAGCATAAAAGCACACAATTACAAATGAACATCAAACAATCTATGTAGCCTAACGCAGATTCAATGTTATGAAGCAAATACATCCAAGCACATAGAAGCACTCAAACTAATTTTCCACGACTTTGTGATTATGTAACTATACTTCATTAGACTTGGCTACTCAATAAGTATTCTGGAAGGATATTCCTATGCCTAGCCTGACAAATCATTTGCCTAAGGTTTTCAATAGATAATTTAATTGAATGTGGAGTTTTCACTTAGAGAAAAACATGTATCTTTATCGTACAACTTCACTTCATCTACTATGAAACAGGAAAGTATTAGCGAAATAAAACAGGTTTCAGTTTAAAAATTTCTAAGCATAATTTAGTTACATTTGCATTGGACATTGAAAGCATTGGATGGGGCATTGATAGAAATTTTCTGCGATAAAATTGACAACATTATCAGATCAATGAATAAAATTTTCCACCGCCTTCCCCATTTTTCCTAACATAGATTGGCTACGTGTGGAGAGCATCTAGCTGGGATGTTATTATTTGACACCCTTATTTCAAAAGATATTTTAAACTAGTTTTACAGTCTTGACAGTCCTTGAGTGACTGAGGAACACAAACTTAGTAACAAAATTGTAAGACCATTGAATGTGCAAACAAGAGAAAATATGATAATGCAAATGTCACATAAAAAGCCATGAAGCTGTCAAGACTAGCCCAGTGAAGCATGAACCACTACCAACTTCACTAAGCAATCTAGTGAGCTGTACTTAATGCATCTATTAAGGAGAAAAGGAGAGGTGGCTTGGCCAATAGAGCCTGGTTATTACCAAAGATTTAAAACACCACATATGCTGTTTCCTATCAGGTCAATAGACATAACTCCAAAATCTTTATAAACAGGAAAACTTTGCCTATGAATTCTTCATGCCCAGAGGTTTTGCCTTGCCCACGAGAATATCTATTATTAGTTAACAATTCTAGCATTGAAGGAGTTCTTACTAATAGATAACAGGTCCATGGACGTAGGAAAAATGTAGAGAAACAAACACAAGTATACAACCTTAATGCCCAAATTTCTGTGCCAAAACTGGCAATCAGCAGCTCCACCAGCCATTGTACCAAGCATGTAGGGATTGATTTCAATGATTTTTTTAACTGACTGAGATGCTGAAAAAAAATCGAGGAAAGATTAAAAAAGTAGCACTGGAGAAACCATGGGAAGATCAATATTAATGCTGGAAACATCTATTGATGGCATGCAAGCGATGTCAATGGCGTGCAAGCAATGAGGATGGCTACACAACATAACTTGAAATAAACCAAGACAATGACCAACACCAAGTGGAATGCATGTTCATCCTACAAAAAAATTTGCAACATGTCCAGGTTTCCCTATTACTAAAGCTAGTAGATCTGATGGAACACTTTACACCAGCAGCATTTAATCTAAAAAAAAAAAAAACAAGATTCCACAAACAACCACACATATATATAACAATACAGTAAACCACAACTTTACCCAAACATAAATTGAATAAACATACAAACATACCCTCCCCCACATACATATAACAAAACAATAAACCAGAATTTTATCCAAACAAACAAATGAATAAACATACAAATATAGCCCCCCATGCTAGCACGAGAATCAGCTGCAACAATGACACCCTCCTTAAAGATAAAGGCCAGCGTAGTTGTCCCCTTAGCCGGCTTCACCATCTGTACAGCTTCCTTCTGGAAGCCATCAAACTGGAACCAAAACGCAAAATAAAACTCAACCCACTAACAATTCTGACTTTCTCCACACAAATCGCAAACATAGAATAGTATAACAAATAAAACTAAAACTTACATCCTTAGTCGTGGGTAGCTCAAAAGCTGGAGCAGCAGCAGCAGAAAACCCACCAACAAGCTCCATACCGGCCGTTCCAAAGACCGAGGCAGTGGATTCGAGACCACTAGTATCAAACTTCATTATCTAAAAAAGCAAGCAACACGATAACTTCAGCACTAAAAGCCCTAATTCCCGTCACTGAAAAATCAATTCGTCAAAATTAACCGCACAAATTTAGAAACATGAGATCGCAAACTTTAATCTCTTGTTTTATCACATCAAAGCTATATAAAGCTTAGAATTATCGAATTAAATGTCGCTAAAGGCGCTAAAAAATGTGATTGGGATTTTGTAAAACCCTAAAAAAGTGATGCATGTTTGTGTAACATACCTTCGGATTTCGCGAGAAAGAGAAGAAATATGTGCAGAGATCGAGTATGATTAGTGATTACTGGATCTCAAGTTTAATAGTACTAAGATTGCTGGGTTTTATAAAGCTAGAAACCTTTTCTTGTTCAAAGGGCAAGGGCGGGGACTCTGAGCCTGGCTTTTCTTTGGGCCTTTTGCAATTCAGTAACTTGAGATTTTGGACCGAGTCTAAGCGGACTTGGACTTGGACTTGAATTTGGAATTGGGTTTTCACCCAATTATTTAGAAAGAAGTCTATGCTTTCCAGTGTAAAACCCTTTTCTCAGTTTATCGGCTTGTCATTCCTAGGAGCACTTCAATAATCTAGAATTTTTTATCGGATTATTTGAATTTTATGATTTGAATCGCTAGTTTAACAGGATATTTAGAATTAACTTAATCCTGATTATTAAAATTACAAGTTTATTATAGCTATTTTTTATGTTATTTTAGTGTTTAATATTATTTTTAAAAAACAATAATAATAATCAAGCCCGCAATAAAACATGAGCATCAAGGCAGGTGCTCCTCTAAATACGTAAACAGACTACATACATATAGGTAGCATATTATGTGTGTGTTTGGTATTGTGGTTGTGGTTGTGGTTGTGGTTTGAAAAAAGTTATTTTATAAAAAATACTTTTAATTGATATTGGTTTGAAAAAATAGGTCTTTGGTTAAAACTGTAGTTAAAATTGAGGTTGAAAAAAATTAGTTTAATGTGTTTGGTTAAGAATGCTTTTGAAATTGAGGTTATAAAATAATTTAAAAATATATATTAATATTGATGGTTTTAAATTTAAATATTGTAGAATTAATTACTCCTATTGCATTATAAAATAAATAATACTATATATAAAATATTTTTTATTATTCTATTAAACAATTTATAATTTTAATATGTATAAAATTCATCTGATAAGAACTACAGTTTTCATACATGTAATAAAATTATATAAAATATTATCAGGTATAAAATTGATATTACAGTGCGAGTAAATTTAATTCACTTTACACTAATTTTTCAAAAAAAATATTGTTAATATCATAGTGTGAATGAATGTAATTTAATCTAAATTAGTTTTTTTAAAAATATTAAAATAATTTACACCCTAAAAAAAAAACTATTGCACTGTTCATGTGAACAGTGCAATTTCCTGTAAACAGTGCAGTGAATTGCACTGTTTTTTGAGTGAACAGTGCAACTTTCTGCACTGTTCACAGGAGCAGTGTAATTAGCATATACTGTTCATGCTAATTGCATTGTACAGTACAGTGCAATTAGCATGTACAGTAAACACGAAGCAGCAAAATGCTGCCTTTTCTTTTCTGTGTGACAAACACAAAAAACATGTGGGGCTCATACACAGTAAACTATGTATTTTTTGTTACCAAACAGTTGTAGGCTGCGTTTTAATTAAAACGCAGTCGCAGCTGCAGCCGCGTAAACAAACAAACCCTATATCCAATAAATAAATAAGGAAATTCAATTTTCTCAACGGGGGAGATGGCTCCTAGTTGAAACTTGAAAGTAGAGGCATTTGCATTTTCAAGTTACAGAGTTGTGTTGATGATTCCTTGATTTAGAATATATCATGAATTGAGTTTTATTTCAAATTTGTGTTAGTTTGTTTACCAAAACTAATATTGTTTTATTTTTTTATTTTTTAAAAATATAATTCGGGTTGACTTTATAGACCGTGGCCCGGGTAAATCGGTAAATCTCAAGGTTAGTTCTTATTTCCTTACCCTTATCCTCCAAAGAGACCACATGTGCATTTGAAGGATAGAGCAGGCGGATAAGATTGGCAGTTCGGACCATTACAAGCAGTCATTTTACTGTTCAGCTTTGCGCAGTCGTTCTCATGCGAAGAACATGGACAGACACTGCCAAAACTTGAAGATCACCTCACATGCATCAAGTGACTGTTCATAATTTTATTTTATTATTATTAATTTTATTTATTTTTTCATCAAGTGACTGTCCATAATTAATATCGTGGTGGTACAACCATTTCACTGCCCCCACCGATAATGCCCGCCGCTATAAAGAGTCAAAGCTTTCTCCACCCAAAAAAATAAATTTGGTTATTTATTTTCTGATAACGAATATTCGACCACTCAGTTTGTAAATACTAAGAATTTGGGGGGTATGACTTGTAATAAAAATAAATTAAATTATCACTATGTTTGATAAAAAAAAAATTAAAAGGAAAAAATTAAAAAACTGTTTAATTTAAATAAAAAATTATTCTTAGTAGAATATATTTATGATTTTTTATTAGTCAAAATATAAAAAAATAAATATAAATCAATTTACAACAGCTACATCAAACAGAACCTAAATTAATAACAGGTTTTACAAAATTCTACCATTCAAGGCCATAATCTCACATCTCTTCCATCTCTCAGGTTCTAACCAAGACGGATGCAGGTAGTCTACACCCAACCCAAGCCTATCTTGAGCAGTTTTTGAAAAATCTGTCTGGAAACTGATATTACTAATAAATAGTTCTAGAAGGTTAATCTAAGCTTTTCAAGATTTTTTAAAAAAATTCTTGAAATTATGGTTTTTAAAAAATAATTAGATTTTAATTGAGTTTTATCTGCGTTACAAGTTAATTCATTGTCAACTTATAAATTAATTATATATAAAACTCAACTTAAATCAAATATTGGATAAGTGACTTAACAAGTTAACCTTAGCTAGTTGGGTGTGTTAGGTATTGTGTTTCGTAAGTATTTTTGATAAAATTTAAAAAAAAAATTATTTTTTTTAAATTAATATTTTAAAAATAAAAAAATATTTTAAAAATAAAAAATACTTTAAAAATCAACAATTATCACAATCTTAGAGACAATATTTAAATACATTTTCCTGGTCCATGATTGTAGCCAGTCTTGATTTCTTGCTATTACTGTTGTTCGATTTATTTAATATATTTTATAATAAAACCCTTATTTTATTTTATTAGAGAGAAAACAAAACATCTTGATTTATCCCAAGAAAATAAGAACAGAAAGATGGCCTTTATTTTCTGTAAATGCTTATAATTCACATTACACAGCCTATTGCGCACCAGTGAGTATGGTAGCACAGAGTCATTTAAAGATGTAATTTAACTCGTCTCTTCTTTTAGATCTAAATTTAAATACACAAAACCACCAATTTGTAATGAAGCAGCTATCCATGTCATTTGAATTTTTTGGGTAAACTTCATTTTTACCCCTAAAAATTCCCCAATGTGAAAGCTCAACCAATTTTATTTTTTTATATAAAAAGTGCGCTCATCATTAAAGGAAATTTTAAATTATAAAAGTGATCAAAAGCAAAATTGAAATTCATCTTCTTTTAGTAATTGACAATGATACTGGAAGAAACGTGAATTGCCATGTACAAGATTGTATTTGATATTGTGATGAAAAGTAATTTTTAAAATAGATTTTTGTTTGAAAATAAATTAAAATATTTTTTTATTTTTATTATCGATGTATCAAAAATAAACATGAAACACTAAAAAAATTAATTTATTATTGTTTTAAACTAAAAGCAAAATCCCCCCTCAACATTCTTGTACTTATGAAGTGTTTTGGTAAGTTAGCACATTTTAAAAAAAATAATTTGTAAAGTAACACAAGCACATAAACAATTAGGAATTTAGCATATTTGAGTGAGTCGCAAATAATATCTACGACTCGTGTTTCGCAAATGATATCTACAACTCCTCTAACATAGACATTCAGGAACACTCTATTCTGCCATTAACTCCTTACAGGAAAAAACAGCAATTCACATAATCACAAGTAACTAATCCTCCACTATAAAAAACACAATTTACATAGACAACAGATAATATATTAAATCACAGATAACAAATATACACTGACATTTAAAACAACATAATATTTTATTAAAAATTAAATTAATTATACATCTATCCACAGTTATCATAACATATAATAATATGTAATTATATCTAATAATCTCCCTTCTCATCTAACTCGAGGTCGGTTATGTAATATCCATATAAGTTCAAGAAGGATCAATATCATCCCAGCTCTTGGACGTTCGTGAATGTGCATGAGACGCTCGTGGATGGGCCAGTATCTCCAACACTTCTACGATAAGCAATCTTATCTTCCTGTTAATGCTGCCTCAAGACGCTCAATCTCCTCAATCTCTTGAAGTCTGCCACAACATAAATTGAGCGTGGTGTTGGCCACAACACGTCTCATATCATCAACGCTTTCATGGATAACTATTGCTGCTTTCTGAGCTCCTCTAGTCTGAACCATGTCTATCTCAAGGTCTTATATAAAAAAATTATTAGCACTTGCAATTTAATTAAAGTTGACATAATTTAAAACAAATATATAAAAAATAACATACGCTATCTAATTTCACAAATTTCTCTGCAAATTGGTAGACCTACATAATAAGCTTGAGTAACCCTGGTTTGCAACATCCTTTAAGTAATTTCAACTTCTATTTCAAAAATATATCAGCCAAGTAGACCATATAACATTCTCGATAATTTGTTAAAGAACATGTTTGATGTAGTGGATAGAAATGCATGACTTCTTTCATTATAAGTAATAGCATTGTCGTTATTAACAATGATACTACAATGGAAGTATAATATTCTTGAATTACTAGAGATTCTGTTAAACAGCACAACCAAACATGATTATATTTTATTAATATATTAGGGTTAATCAAAGTACATCAATTATCAACGGAACATTAATTGATCAACAAATACTTACATTCATCAAATTAATCCGCGAGCCCTTACATTTATCAAATTCTGGTACCATGATAAAATTATCAAACAAATTCATGTATTTCATAGCTAGTATTATTATTTTATACAAAAATCAATATAATTCATAATTTAACCAAAATCAACACCAATTATCTCATTACATGATTATTTTAATTCACAATCAACAACAACAAAACATTGATTATTTAACAAAATAATCAAACTATCAACTAAGAAATATCTAACTAACCTAATCCATAGTTTAACATAAATCAACACTAACATTTCAAACACATAATTTTGTTAATTCACAATAAATAACAACCTAAAATAATTGATAATAAAACAAAATAACATAATTATATCTAATTTACAACTTTAATTACATCTAATTAACCTAATTTCTAATTTAGAACCTTAACATTCAATAAAACCAAAGTAATTAAATATAAATTACATCAAATTAATCGAGGGAAAGCGTTTGATATACTTTTAGGAGTGAAATGTGAGCGGTGAGGATGACCGGTGGTGGTTGGCTTGGCCGAAAAATCCAACACCAACCGCTGATGGAGAGAGAAAGCTTGGTTGTCACGGGTCTTGCTAAAGAGAAAAAACCATGATTGTTTTGTAGAGAGAGGAATGTTTTAGGGCTGGTAGGAGGTATTTTTAGTGGTAGAGAGAGAAATCTCGACTAGTGGTAAGGGAGGAAAAGAAAAGGAGAAAGAGAAAAAAAAATAAGAAAAAGAAAGAAGATGCATGGTTTTAATTAGAAATGAGTTGCAAATATCATTTCCAACTTGTTCAAGTATGCTAATTTACTGAATATTTTTTTAATTATGTTATTTTATCAATTTTTTTATTACTATGTTAAAAAAGAAAAAATCACGTGCTCGGGCAATGACATTGTGAAATCTAATAAGAGTGTGTTTGGCAGTGTAGTTGCGGGTGCTTTTCAAATAACTTTTCATGCCAAAATAAATGCCAATGATTTTTTTATTTTTTAAAAATTATTTTTGATATCAGCATATTAAAACAATCTAAAACATATAAATTATATTAAATTTTAATAAAAAAATTAAATTTTTTAAAAACACAGCCACAGCTGCAGCCACAGCCGCGTTCCCCAACAAGCAAAGAGTCACGGTGAAATAGGACGGCGGCAAGAAGATTTTAACCTTTGAGAAGAAATTATTGGGTTTGGAGGATGAGTAAAAGCAGCAGACAAGTTAGATTTTGAAAAGCCGTAAGAACCACTCATTTCCACTTTCAAATGAAAGCAGTCAACGCGAATCCAGTACGTGTAGGGCTCACCCCTAGTCCTCCTATTAATGATGCTGTCTAAGGAATTAAGTTTGCATATGCATGACCATGAGCACCATCCATGCATCATCATACCTCTCTTTTATTATTTAATTGCCTTGAAATCGTGCTCTCTTTTATTATTTTATTATAAAAAAACAGATAAAAAATATTTCTATATGTTTTAAAATTGTGACGCGTGTCTCCATGTCTATTTTTTATAGAGATTAATTTAAAAAACTATCTTAATTTCATCATCATTACATTTACAAGTAGTGGATGGTGATTGCCGATGTTAATTAATTGTCGAATAAAAAGCTACTTCACACCATATTCTAAACAATTTATATTCCTAAAACTTTTTTTAAGTGAAATCTATTTAACTTAACAATTTGTTTCAAGATAGAATTAACAAACAAAATTTTTTTTTCTTAAAATGTTTTACATCAAAATCAAAGATCAAAAGCTAATTTGTTTTTAACATTTCTTTAACTAATTTTTGCTTGTAAGATCCCTTTTATTTGGTGAAAAATAGTTTTATTTTTTTAAGTAATTTTCCTAGAAAATGGATTCATTTTAAGTAAATTATCTTTTGATATTTGATAATATCATGAAAAATAAATTAGAAAACACTTTTCAGTATTTAAATATATTATAAAAAATGATTTAGAAAATAATTTTTTTAAATTTTTTTTTAAAATAATGAAGAATAAATCTTACAAATTAAAACATAAAATAAGAATTAAATTGAAATATATATATAATTTTATAAATTATTTCAAATAAAATACATAACAATAAAAATAATAGAGATCAAATCTAATAGATAAAAAAAATTAAAAATAATGAAATTAAAAAAAAATATAATTTCATGAATTATTTCAAATAAAATAAATAAAATTCAAAAGAATAAGAATCAAATTTGATAAATAAAAGATTTCAATTAAAAAATAATAAGAAAAAAATAAGAAAAAAATAAATAAAAATTATAAAAATAATGATTAAAATTGATATAAAAATAAATTAAATTAAATTTTAAAGAATAAAATTAAAAAAATCAAATTTAACAAATTTAATTGCTAATTACTTAGACATCAACTGCATATATTTTGTAAGAATAAAAATCCCTCTAAGAACATTCATATTTATGATCTCCTTAACAAATTTACTCGCTATATATAGCAAGTCCATCACCTGAGCTAAACTTCAAGGGAAAAATCTCTTACTTAATCAGAAAATGGAATGATTAAACGATGGCTAATGATAGGGCGAATCTTTTCTTCTCGTGGCAAATTAGGTGCTTAAAACGTGGTCAAAGGCTCTGTGTGACTCAACGTGGTGTAGAATTATGGAGCCGCACGTTAATTAGATGCAATTTAGACGCCAAACACCTTTTGGATTCGAAGACTAATCATGCATTTGTTATCCATGCTCCCAGGAGCCAAGACCCACCTGTTTCAGCTTTCGGCCATATGCATGATGCTTGCTGGCCCTGCTTCTCGGAATCGCTGTACCATTTTGCCCACCAACCCGATTCATGGCATCCACTTGTATATATCATCTCGCAAATTAATTATTTTTTTAATTATTATTAGTATAAATGTTCAAGAGAACTTACGTGTATTTTAATTAATTTTATATATTTTAAAATTAACGATTATATAAATTTTTAATGATCGAAAAGTCAAACTTATAATTATTAAAGAACAAATCTAAAACCTGACTATTCATTCATAATTTAATAAGTGAGTAATTCATATGTTAATGCTCATATGTTGAGTAAATTTTCAAGAAGTTATGTTGTAGTAATTATGATTTAAAATATTTTTTATTTGAAAATATAATAATATTTTTTTATTTTAAAAATTATTTTTAATATTAACCTATCAAAAAAAAATTAAAAATAATTTAAAAATAATTTTAAATAAAAAATTAAAATTGATTTAAAAATATAACTTCAACCACCTTTTCAAAAACTATTTTCATATGATATGGAATATCCGCATGGTGTTTTGACTCAAAGACGTGTTAGCGGATGTTCCCTGTGCGCCATAGAACTATGTTCAACGTTATTTTTTTTTTTTTAATAATGCTGTATCAATTAGCCAACTGAATATTTAATATAAAATTATAAATCACTCCAAGTCCTCGTCCAATAATCTTAATATAGTTCCTTTTTTTTTTTGTAAATTTATTACATCATGTTCATTTTGATTAGTTTAAAGTTCAAGTCACCTGACCATTTGCTTTATATTCCTTTTGCTAATCAATCCCTTCTACACGCCCCCGTGTGTGTGTATAAATACAAAAGTAATATTTTTTAATTTTTTTTTTAATCTTTAACACCTCCTTCACAACTTGTACTTGGTGTATTTCACTATTTATTTTTACCAGTTGGTTTTTACATTTTAAAAATATTTTAAAGTATTTTATTTATTTTTTTCTTGGAATTAATATTTTTTTATGTTTTCATACTATTTTGATGTATTTCCGAGTAAAAAATACTTTTAAAAACAACCACAGCCACACTTCCAAACACACTTTTCATCGGGCATAAGTATTTATAACACTTTTATCCTTTCCTTTTTTTTTTATTTTTTCAGAGAAGAAGTTTGAATCCGAAATCTATCTAGGAAAAGAAAGGATATTAATACAGATTGAACTTTCTGTATTAAAATTAATTCTGTAGAACTTTCTGTAGAATTCCTCGAGGATTTGACTGAAAAAGATAAAAGGCCCAGAAGATTTTACTAAAAGATGTTTCTAGGAAAAAACACAAGAACAAAAAAAAGCCTCTTGTATCAGATATGCTTAATTAAGCAAGTTCGGGAGCTTAAGTCAATATATAGATAGCCGTATGGGGTCGAAAGGATTGATGTGAAGTAGAAGCAACGAAAGCAAGGCCGATGAGCCTCAACCTGTGTAGAAGACTTGCTTAAAATCACACGTATCTTGCATGAAAGGTAGAGAGATGCGAACGGAAAAAGCTTACAAATCAGTCGGTGGTTAGATCGATGCCTGACTTCGGAGGTAAGATAGAACAAAATTTATCCCATATCCCATGTGATTGAAATGATAAAAAGTTACGTGATCAGAAAAAAAAAAAGTTTTCGCAGTTCTTGCTACTTTGCCTCTCAAATTCAATTTGGAATTAGTGATTATTATCACGAGTTTTTTTCTCTCTTGTATAAAGCTAAATATTACTGATAGAACAGCATTTATAGTTATTTTTTTAACAACTTTTCATTGACATAAACCTATTTGAACGATGGCACCCGCACAAGAGTTTTTTTAAAAAAAGTTTCAGGCGGACCCCATGACCACGCCAAGCACCAAGCACTCGCGGGCCTAAGAACCTGTTTGTCTATGTGGTGGTGTCCATGTTTCCTGCGGCTAAATTTTACAAGTTATTTGGTTAATTAACAAACACTTATTACTGTATATGGATCCCATTTCAAACTACGTTTAAAACACAAGGAAAAAGGAAGCAGCTCCAGGAGCTGCTTCCTGCGTGTTCCAAGAAAGGAACCGTGTTTCACTGTTCAGTGAATAGTAGATGCATGGCTCTACTGTTTACTGAACAGTGAATGCATGTATCCATTGTTCATTGAACAATTTTTTTTTAAAATCAGTGCAGTTAATTGATTTTACTCGCACAAAACGTGAACAACAATTTTTTTTTAAAAAAAATTAGTTTAAGGTGAATTAAATTTACTTGTACTATAATCTCAATTTTATTCCTGATAATATTTTACCTAATTTTGTAGTTCTTGTCGAATGAATTTTGTACGTAATGGAATTGTAAATAGTTTAATAAAATAATAATTTTTTATATATATATAAAATATGATTTATTTCATGATGTAATAGCAATAGTTAAATCTATAATATTTAAATTAAAAACCATCAATGTTAATATATATTTTTTAAAATTATTTTATAACCTCAATTTCAAAAGCACTTTTAACCAAACACATTAAACTATTTTTTCTTCAACCTCAATTTCAACCACAGTTTTAACCAAACACGTATTTTTTCAAACCAAACTCAACTAAAAATACTTTTTATAAAACAATTTTTTTAAAACCACAACCACAACAGCTACCGCAATACCAGACACACTCTAAGTCGAGCACTTGGACCCAATACATGTCCGAACACCTCGTGGATCTTGTCTTGTGACCTGAGCTAAACCTTTAATCTTTATAATCTTTGTATGACCTAAGTTTTTTTAGCTTGAATTCTACACTATTTACACTCCTAAATATATAAGAGTCTTTCATGACCTACCATATTAATATTTGTATTAAAGATATTTGTTGTTTACTGATATTTATATAAAAGATATTTATTTTTCATTAATGCATGTATAAGTAATATTTATCATCTAAGTAAGGGATTTATAATTTTCGTTCTTAACGTTCCAACATCTTTTTTTTTCAAAACACTTATTTCATATTAAAACAAAAATAAATAACTTTATTTTTAGAATTAAATGCTCTCAAGGGTCCAAATCCATAAAGAAAGAACTATTTTGCAGGTGTTAAAATTCTTATACCAAGCTATCACCTTTCTTTATTATGAAGTGTGGACTCAATTAATTTTGTTATCCAACCACCAATAAAACCATAGTTCCAAGCAACTTGAGTTTTAAAACATTGTTAGTTATAAAAGATCTTACAGCCAGATATTGAAGGTTAGTTTAAAAAATACAGGCAGTCTTAATTAATTTTATCATTAAATAATTTTATGGCGTTCATTATACTTCTTACTTCAATTTTTATTAAGAATTCTCATCCATTTTAAAGTTTTTCATCCATATTTTTGTTCAAGTTGTATTGTGTTTTTTTTTTAAAGAAAAGATTTTATTTTTTAAAAAAGATTTTCATTTGGCGATTTAACAACATTCTTTAATTAAAAAACCAAAATAATTAAAAAATAAAATTAGTATATAAAACAATTTGGATGTAAAATAATTTTTCCACTGCAATGACATCGTTGATGGTTGCCCCGAAATTGAATTAAAAGACAGTGAGAGATTTTATTGAATTAGAAGACACCAACATGTGAGAAAACCATCTTGGAGAGAAACCTTTCCTTTTTAGCTCAATTATTGAAATAAAGAAAAAGACACACAATGTGTTCCGGATTTATGCAAAAATTGAAAAAACAGGTTCACCTGTGGAGGTGTATTCATGATTGGATATCTATTTTGTACCATTTAAAAAATAATATAAATAATATCTTGAAATCTTATCTAAGTTATTAAGTTAAGATAATTCTTTGATATGGTAGCAGAACTTTAATGACCAAGTAATTATGAGTTTGAATCTTACAATCCTTATTTATTTGATAAAAATTATAAACAAGATAATATGGGTTTATGTAAGTTTCAAGTTCAAAAAACTTTTACTTGAAGGGGTGTGTTAGATAATAATATAAATCATATACTAGAACCTCACCTGACAGCTTAAACTATCAGGCTGAGATGGTTCTTTAACAATACATGCAATTAAACATTTTTAACTATCATAGGAGGTTTGGCATGATTTTCATATTATCATTTACTTTTGAAACATATAAGTGTTGAAAAATATTTTTAAGGTTAGATTTTTAAATTAAGTGACAACTAAGGCTTGGAATCCATTAAATTTTAGTAGTAAGGCAAACACATCTATAAATAATGAAGATGAAAATATTAAGTTATATACAAAGAGTCTTTAGTCCAATCAACATAAATAATTAGTGAAAGTTCTATGTTTTTTTTTAATCAAAATACAATAATTTAAAGGATCTAGTATGGATTAAAGGATGCTGAATTCTCGATGACACTAATTTTCTGAATAATTTCTTTAACACTTAGGGTGCGTTTGAAAATACGGTTAAAATCGTGTTCCCTTAAAATTTAATTTAATTTTTTTATGTTTCGATGTGTTAATTTTAAAAATAATTTTTAAAAAATATAAAAATATTATTTTAATATATTTTTAAATAAAAAAATAATTTAAACCATCATTATTACTACAATTCTAAACAGGTTTAGCCAGCATGCAGAACTGGTCGAACTAGGATCAAGTTCTTCTTCCTTAGCAGATGACTCCTTGTATTTAGATAGAAACACTACCATTTAATAGACACGTGTAGTCCTTGCATTATTACATTATTATTTTTTTAAAAAAATTGATATATCTTTGAATTAAGTCAAGTGTAAATCATGGCTAGATTAAGAAACATGACATGATTAAAATGTGCCACATGTCTAAAATAGAATTTTGAGACGTTTTTTTTATTAACATTTGTATTTCTTATTTATTTATAATCTTTAATTTTATAATAAAAACTACTTTAAAATTTTAGTTTTGAACATGAAATATCTTTTAATCACATCACATATCCTAAACCAACCATGATTTGTAATAAAACATGGTAAAAGAACATAACATATCAAAATAATAGTATAGAGACACACGAACATTGATATAATGTATAGATAGTTTAAACTTCAACTTTTTTTCATCGTAATTATTCCAAGAAAAATACAAAAATAAATGTTAATTTTTATTTTTCATAAGACAAGGATGTGCAGTCATGTAAAATTAGATAAACAATAAGCATCCAAGTTATATAAAGAATACATGAATCAATTCAATTAAAAATATTAATATGTTAGATAAAATCTTAAAATATAATTTATATTATTTTTTAAGTGAAAATCCTTTGAATTTGAAATTTACACATGACTACACTGTTTTATATTTATTTTTTTTAAATAAATAAAAAAATTTGAACTCATGATCACTTAATCATCATGACTTTAATATCATATCAATAAATTATTTTAATTTAAAAATTTATATTATTAAATAAAATTATTAAATATAATTTATATTATTCTCTCGTATAAATTACCAAACTCCAAAGCTATTAAGAAATTAATTTGATTGGACAAAAACCACATTGTTTTCTTCCGAGAGAAAGGAGAAACAATAGTAATTTGTTTTCTTTCCAGTTAAATAATGGCAAGGCACGAGGTGTACCTTGACTAGCTTGGTTGTCTTTACATTACCCAGGAAGTATTATTCTAATGAGATTTTAATTAATTTAACTTGTATTGCCACGTACACAGTTCATGTACTTTGATTAGCTTGGTTGTCTTTATACTATCTAGGAAGTATTATTCCAATGAGATTTTAATTAATTTAACTTGTATTACCACATACACAGTTCATGTACTTTGATTAGCTTGGTTGTCCTTATATTATCGAGGAAGTGTTACTGGGTTTTAATTAATTTAACTTAGTAATTAAATTTATTTGGCCATCGATTTTCTCACCACCCCTCGATTCGATTCAATCTATCTTTTTACTTTAAATTAATATTTTTTTAATATTTTTAATTATTTTAATGTGTTGATATCAAAAATAATTTTTTAAAAATAAAAAAATATTATTTTAAATAAAAAAGATTTTAAAAAATAACTCTAATTACCCTTTCAAAACTTAATTGAAAAAAAAAAACTGGCTAATATTCCAGCTACGTACGAGCAACCTCTCGTATTCCATGGTGGTGCTAGAATAGTTTATATTTTCGAAGAAAAAACACAATTACTTTGATCTAGGAGGTAAAATATATTTTCAATATACTTGAAATATGGAATAGAATAAAAATAAAATAAAATAATGGCCAACCTTTTCGTGCTATGAGCAGCACGTGTAGCTTGTCTCTCTGGGTATTTTCTGTTCTTTCTCCCATGTATGTGGGCCTAGTGATATATTTTTCACCGTCGACAGGGGAGAAAACTACAGAAGGTTCCGTGAAGTATGGATCTGGTGGCGAGTAATTACAGTCATGTTAAAATCGATGGTGAAAAAATGACCACGTGGCGTTTCATAACTGGGGATTTCTGTTTCCGTACCCCAGCAACAGAGACATCCGCTGCCAATCAAGTCAGAAATGTTTTTTAATGAAAAAAATACCCTCTCCCCTTCTTAATTAGTTTTCACTTTTCAAGCCTATCCCTCTCACGAACCGTCTTTTGCCAAATTAGGAGGCATGCCGTCGCGTCTTGGGTGGCAGAACCGGAATAAGACACTAGTCATGGAGGAGGTTAGGTTCAAATTTAAGACCTGTGATATGGTTGGACGATAAGAGACAATAACCGATCAAGTTCATTGCCTTATCTGTAAAATGGAGACTGCTATTGTAATTGATTAGTGATGTGAAATGACCTTGAATACTTGTATGATGTATCCATGTCACTTGGTGTGAGCAAATTTTGTAAATTGGTCACCAATTTTCGCTTTCGATTGCATGATTATCATGTGAAATGTTTACATCATAAGATGGGACCGGACCGTCATTTATTTATCTATGTATTATTTATTTATTGTTGGTTTTTTAGGTTAGGTTTGATTCGTCCATGAAAACAATACCTGATGAAAGTATTCAGAGAAGTTAAAAAATAATTATAAGTGCTTTACACAGTTACTACAAGAAGTAATTGCTTATTCTATTAAAAGCGTGCTGAAAAAATAATAATTTTTTTTTAATATTTGTATCTCTTAATTAATTTGACAAGATTTAAAAGAATATTTATATTGTAAAATATCTGTCTAGTTGTAATAATTAAAATAATATTGAAGTAATTAATCTTGGAACAAGAAAGTAAATTCTTGAATTTTCAGTAAGTTTTCTTTAATACTTCATTTATATATATATATATATATATTGTATACTTCATTTATTAATCCTTTGATAGCTAAGGATTCATGTGGTGTTGTTTTTTCTTGCGTTGATCAAGACTCTGTTTTTTAAACTTTTGCTTCTATTATTTATTTATTTATTTATTGAAAAGCATGTAAAATAATGATTTTCTATTCAAAAAGCAGAAACAATAGCTTGAAGAAACAGGCTCAGATTGCTTCATTGTTCTGCCTATACAAAAAAACGAGAGTGTGTGTGTGTCTATATATATATATATATATATATATATATATATATATATAACTACGTAGGTTTAACAATAGTACGTGTAATTGCTAAATAATTCATTCTTGTTAATTTAAGAGACTCTTTTTTATGTTATTCTATAAAAATTTGTTTGAATTAATATTTAATTTCAGGGAAGCGTGTTTGAAATTATATTTTTTTTAAAATTAGATTTTTTAATCATTTTAATATGATGATAATATCAAAAATAATATTTAAAAAAATAAAAAAAAATATTATATTAATATATTTATAAATAAACAATACTTTAAAAAATAATTACTACTATTTTTAATCTGAACACACCATGTACAGGGAAACCCAAAAATTTACTTGGAATCTAACTATATTTGGGTGGCAGAGCTTGACTTTCTGTTTCTAAATAACACAAATTTCCTTCAAAAACATTTCAATACAGATTTATTTTTATATTTGTATTTTTATCTTTCAATTAAAAATATTTTTAACTAATATATATTTATGTTTTCTATTATAAAGCACTAGCTAATTATAATTTAATGGACACACGGTGAAGCAGATTTGCTAGTTGCCTCTTGCAGGAAAGGAAGTAAAAGCGAAGCCCAGCAGAAAGGGAGGAGAGATCAGATTACTGTGGGTTTAGCTGCTGAAAAAGAGGACAATATGGTAATCTGATAGCATCTGTGACAGATCTGCTAACCGACAAACAAGGAGGTCGGCATTGTCGGCCGGTGAACTTGGGAGAAGACGTTAATAAGCGGCGAAAATTCCCAAACCCCCCATTTCCCCTTCCCCCATTTCAAAAAACAAATAAACTAACTTTTATTTAATTCATCTTATAAACAAATAAACTACTTGGATTCTTAACTATATTACAGTCACAGTTACTATTTTTATCTATGTATTTCTTAGCAGTACGTTACGTTCCATTACATTATTATTTATTTATTCCTTTGCCATTGACACCCACTTGAACCAAAATATAAAAATATAAAAAATCCCCTTATTTACTTCCTCCTCCCTTCGAAGCGCAACCGATTTGAGCTCCAGCTCTAACGAGATGGGACTGTACAGATCATCATAGAAACCTCACCCACAATCCTCTCTTTCGTTACTTTTTTTTTTCTTTTTGTAAATGCTCTTCTATAGAGCCTCCCTGACCCGCCCCGATTATCCCGGCAAGGTTTTTCTTATCCTCTATTTTTTAACGAAACCCTAATTTTTAGCTGTTGGTTTGTTATTACTATTTTCCCTCTTGAAAAATAATAATTACAATTGGTTTTTCTGTTTTTGGAGCGTTTCTGTTTTGTGCATCCGTGGTCAAATCGTGTTTTATAAAGTTATTTTGTGGTTTGTTATGATTGGTTGGCTGTGTGTTTTCTTTTTTTAGGAAAATGAAATGATATTATGACTCTCGTTTCTGTGTTGCTTTTCCTGGTAAAAGGATTTCCAAGTCATTTTCGAAATCAATCTTTAAGAAAAATATTTCGATTCTGATTTCATTTAGTATCAGGCAAGGTCTTTTCTTTTTCTCTCTATGCAATGTCTAAATCTATTCGTGTTTGTTGTTTTTAAATTCTTTTCCTCTGCTTTGTGATCTTTTTATTTTTATTTTTTTGTGTTCTTGAGGTTTGATAAAGTGTCTTAATCAAATGATGTTCTTGTTTCTTTTTTCCTCACAGAATGATGCTACATGTGTCAATTCATGTTTGAGGATGTTATTATAATTATTTAATACTTGTTTCCTCCTTTTTTTGGAAAAAAATTTGAATGATATCTTATCTTATTTTCTTAATTCGTTTCTGGTGGCTGAGGTGTGTTGAGTTTAGAAGAGAGTTTATTCGAATGGGTGGGTTTGCTAATTCGTGCTATCATTTTAATGGTCTTCAAGTCAGTTTTTTTTGGATTTTCTTATCCAAGAAAACGGGAGTGTGAATTTTGGCTTCTACTTCTATTTAATGATGCCAAATTGTGTTTGTTTGATTTGGAAACTACACAGGAGGGTTTGTTTTGCCTTACTAATTTGTTTTGTTCTTGTTTCAGTTGATATAAATTTGTACTGTAATTCTCCACGGTGAATGTGAATTATGGATATTACTGAGGTTGAAGAAAATTTGTTTGCAGCAAGCGATGCCAAGGTATTGTTTTTTATTTCTTAAGAAAAATCTTGGATTCGGTGTTTTTGTGTAGTATTCTTAAGGAACCCCCCGATTCCATCTGGGCTGAGCAGCCTACTTATTTGTTTCTCTAATTTTTACGATTCTGCTCGTTTCCTGATGTATACGGAAAATGCAATGCCTGCTTTTAAATTATGGCACTTGCTGTTTATGGTGATTGCCTAGTAGACTTGGGTTTGATTGTGTTGAATGTGCTTCTGTTTTGTTTGCTTCTGGTGCTTGCTGTTTTCTCTCTTTGTGCCAGAAGTTATTCCATCTAGGCTGACATATTTTTTTCTGTTCATCTGGGGGGAGTCTTATTTACAATATAGTTATTTGTAATGTTCACATTGTTACCCTTTTGTTAGCCCATGAAAACACTTTTTCTCTAAGGTCTTCAATGAACTTTAACTTAATAGACAATATTTCTACCTGTATTCAGCTGCATGGAGAAATGTGCAAGGAACTCTCTGTAATTTATTGCAAAATCCTGTCTATTTTCCCTTCATTGGAAGCTGCAAGACCTAGGAGTAAATCTGGCATTCAAGCATTATGTTCGATGCATATAGCCCTTGAGAAAGCCAAGAATGTTCTCCGGCATTGCTCAGAATGTAGTAAGCTTTACTTGGTAAGATAATCCTTTTTCTATAGATGCACTAAAATTTGCTTTTCTTTTTCTGTTTTTATTTATTGTTTTCCGTGATATTAGTTTTCTGATGGAATTGCATTTCTGACACAGGCTATAACTGGAGATTCTGTCCTTTTAAAATTTGAAAAGGCAAGATCTGCTCTTGTAGATAGTCTTAGGCGTGTTGAAGATATTGTTCCACAATCAATTGGATGCGAGGTAGTAATTTCCCTTCTGAACTCTATTTCTTGATGGTCAATTTGAAAATGATATCAGTCATAAATTGGGTTGTCTAAACAAAGTGAACTTAGAAATGACGTATCAAAATTTTGAGTATTCATGTCCTTGCTGTATATCAACAAGAATTCTATCATTTCTATATGTTAATATTTCATCTCCAATGGTTTCATCAACATCATATGTCATTTATGTTGAATTAACCACAATGTTGTCCTGGAATTGTTTTGTGGTCTTTTTCTAGCCCTGTTCCTTGTGCCTGTATTATTTAGAAACACCTTTTGATCCCCTTTGTAATTTGAAATCTTGTCAGATTTTGGAGATTGTAAGTGAACTCGAGGGTACTGAATTCTCTCTTGATCCATTAGAGAAGCAAGTTGGTGATGAGATAATTGTATTGCTTCAGCAGGGGAGAAAATTCGACAACTGTAATGACACTAACGAGCTAGAATCATTTCATGAGGCTGCTACTAAACTTGGTATTACCTCTTCTAGAGCAGCTCTTACAGAGAGAAGAGCTCTTAAGAAACTTATAGAAAGAGCTCGTGTGGAGGAAGACAAGCGGAAGGAATCAATTGTTGCTTATCTCTTACATCTCATGAGGAAATATTCCAAGCTATTTAGAAGCGACCTTACAGATGACAATGATTCACAGGGTTCAGCGCCTTGTTCACCCACTGTTGAGGGTTCTTTTGAAGATGGAGGCCCTGGTGGTGATGGCCATGCCTTTGAGCGACATTTATCAAAGCTTAGTTCATTAAACTTCAAGCCAAACTTTAGGAAATCTGGGCAAATGCCTCTTCCACCTGAAGAATTGAGGTGTCCTATATCATTGCACCTGATGTATGATCCAGTCATCATTGCTTCTGGACAAACGTATGAAAGGATCTGCATTGAGAAATGGTTCAGTGATGGGCATGACACCTGTCCAAAGACTCAACAAAAGCTTTCTCATCTCTGCTTGACTCCTAATTATTGTGTCAAGGGTCTTGTTGCTAGTTGGTGCGAACAGAATGGAGTCCCAGCACCTGATGGTCCCCCAGAGTCTCTTGACCTCAACTATTGGAGGCTGGCAATGTCTGAGCTTGACTCTGCAAATTCAAGATCTGTGGAGATTGTCGGTTCTGGTAAGTTGAAAGGGGTCAAGGTAATTCCTTTGGAGGGGAGTGGTCTCATTGAGGAGGCTGAAGAAACTGAAACTGAAAATTTATCACCGCAACAGGAAGATTCTGTTCCAGAAGATGACTTTGAGGATAATGTATTTGAAAGATATCAGAATTTTCTGACCATCTTGAATAGTAACGAAGACTTGAAGAAAAAATGCAAAATAGTAGAACAAGTGAGGCTTCTTTTGAAGGATGATGAGGAGGCCAGGATTTTTATGGGGGCCAATGGGTTTGTTGAAGCACTATTGCAGTTTCTAGAGTCAGCTGTGCATGCTAGGAATCCAATGGCCGAGGAAATTGGAGCAATGGCTCTTTTCAACCTTGCCGTCAACAATAACAGGTGTGTGAAGTCACTAAATATCAAATTAACACGGAGTAGGTGTAGTAGTAGTAGTACTATGATATGCTTAATTAGGTATTAGAATCATTATTAAAATCAAGAGGTGTTAGTAATAATTCAGTGACACATGCTTTTTATCACTGGAACCGTTGCGGATCTTCTTGTTGACGGAGAAAATTCTGCTAGAGATAGGGAGTTAGGTTCTTGATTCATTTTCCATAGATCTATGAAGTGTGAAGATGTGCCATGAATTTTAGTGTAATTGATCTCCTTTTCTGTTACTCTGTTCCAGAAATAAGGAAATGATGTTGGCTTCTGGTGTTATCTCATTGTTGGAGGATATGATTTCCAACTCTGACTCTGATGGATCAGCAACAGCTCTCTATCTGAATCTCTCCTGCCTTGAAGAAGCGAAGTCCATCATTGGTTCAAGTCATGCTGTGCCTTTTTTAGTCCAAATCCTTCAAGGTGAAACTGGAGCGCAATGCAAGCTTGATGCCCTTCATGCCCTCTATAATCTCTCCTCCCACCCCACCAATATTCCAAATCTCCTTTCAGCTGGCATCATCAGTGGCCTCCAATCCGTTCTTGCAGTCCCTGGTGATCATGCATGGATAGAAAAATCTATAGCAGTGCTGATAAATTTAGCTTGTAGTCAATCAGCAAAAGATGAAATGCTGTCTGCCTCTGGCCTTATTAGCGGGCTAGCGACTATATTAGACACTGGCGAACCCATAGAGCAGGAGCAGGCTGTTGCTTGCCTTTACATTTTGTGCAATGGGAGTGAGAAGGGTAGTCAATTGGTCCTACAAGAAGGAGTTATACCTGCGCTGGTCTCAATCTCAGTGAATGGGACCACAAGAGGGAAAGAGAAAGCGCAGAAACTTCTGATGCTGTTTCGGGAGCAGCGGCAGCGAGATCAACCATCTGCTGAGGTGCACTTTCAGCGAGATCAACCATCTGCTGAGGTGCGCTTTCAGCAAATTGAAAGTAGTTCCATGTCCATGCCTGCTCCTGAAACAAAGCCGCTATGCAAATCTGTCTCAAGAAGAAAGATGGGGAAAGCTATAAGCGTTTTTTGGAAGAGCAAGAGCTACTCAGTTTACCAGTGTTAAGTTGGTGTTGTAAATTTCTTCTGCGTCTTTTTCCTTTATTTTGTCTTGGGGGCATTATTTGTTTTTCTTTTCATAGGGAAGAAGAGATGTACAGGCCCTTGTAAGCATGGATTTTGTTCTTTTCCTTGCCTTCCTGTTCAGGTAGGAATGCATGTACCATATATGCAAAATTATAATGGAAGCCTTAGTAGATTAGCCTTATAGTAAAACAACTTTGTGGCGTCTTCATACCCCTAATTTTATATAGGCTAAAATCCCACATCACCACCAATTATCTAATATTATAGAACGTGGTGGAAGAAGCTGCTACGCATTAAAATAATTTAAAAATATTAAAAAATTATTAATTTAAAATATATATATTTTTAATTTTTGTTTAAATATTTTTAAAACTTAAAAATAAATACTACCTTATTCCTTATGTCCGAGCAGAAGTCCTCCCTCATGGACGAGCTTTCATTTAAACAAGAATTCACACCAGAGTCCATTATCAAAGTCAAAATCTCTAGGAAATCAATGTTGGATCCTTCGATATCGGGGTTCAAGAATTTAATGCAATGATAAGTTCATATTGTGTTATTAATTATTTGCAAAAGATTACGTCAACAAGCCCGTCTAGCTCAGTTGGTAGAGCGCAAGGCTCTTAACCTTGTGGTCGTGGGTTCGAGCCCCACGGTGGGCGCTTTAATTTCGTACTGTTTTATATAATGTTTTTACTTTCGAGCAGCCCTGTGACTGCAGCAGTATCAAAAGCTTCATGGGTTCTTCTGCAACCTCTACAGGAGCGGCTTCCACTTCCATTATCAACAACAGTTTGTTGGTTTTCAGTACATACAAACTCCCAAACAAGTTTGATTCCTTTAAACGTGTCAGTAATCTGCTGACCCTTTTTAATTGTTATTTTGTGACGGCCAATGATTACCGAATCTATGACCGGCGTATAAATAAGATCTTTTTTTATACTTTGTTATCTCAGGTTTTTTCTTTTTTCATGTTTTGTTTTCTCAGGTTTCTTTATCCATGTAAACCCATAAAAATATATAAATTTTTTGTAATAATCAAAACAGAATTTTACACAATATTAATAACATAATTAATTTCATAATATAAATTGATTGTTTTAATATAATTTCAGTATTGTGTGGAGCACTAACTAAAAATAATAAAAAATTACTAATTACAAAAAAAAATAAAATTATGAAAGTTTAAAAAAAATGACCTGATAACAAAGTTATAAACCTGAAAAAGATAAATAACGAGAGAGTAAGTTTAACAACTCAGTGAGTAGACAACCAAAATAAATCTAAAAAAAAATCAAAACAAATTCAAAAGGAACGTAAAGTCAATTTTTATATACTTAATTTAAGGTCTAACTGATAACTCTATATGTTTAGGAACCAAATCGGTTCTTTTTTCAAAAACCCATAAATCAAACGATTTCTGAAATTCTAATTCAAAAGAAAAAAGCCTATAAAATTTGATAATATTTCACAAAAAAAAACCTCAATTACTATTCACGACCCATTTGAAAAACTAAAATTACTCTTCCCAACAATTGTAATTTTGCCAAATTTGGAAGACCAAACTAAAAATGTCATAAATTCATAACTATATTGAAATCTTACTCATAATTCATTCTCAATTATATCCAGAATCTCCAATTATACCCTAAGGATCAATTTGCAATTCCTTTCAAAGTTTGAGAACTAAACTGTAATTTTCACAAATGAGAGGACCACATTGAAATTTCATCATCCTCAACCTCGAGACAATTCTACCTAGTATTTCCAGCAAGGGTTTTTTCATAATTTCTTACACCCAATACATCAATTAAATCAATTAATTTCAAAATTATTATTCTTAACAAAATCATTTAAAAACCAACCAATTAAACCATTACCCATAACAATTAATTCATAACATTTTAATTAACTCATCAATCTAACTCAAAACATAAACTTTAAAACTCCAAATCTTAACAAATTTAAAATCTTAATTAATACCAATAATTATACACATCAAAGCATAAATCTTACCCTATAAACTTTTTTTCTTCAATTCTTTTCCCTTTTCTCTTCTTCTTCTTCTTTTTTACTCGATTTTGTCTCTTTAAATTTAATTCTTTTTCTTTTTTTTCTTTTTTCTATTTATATTTACCAATTGTTAGGAAAATTATCAACGTGTCCTTCAATCATTTATACCTAAAACTTACTCTTTCAAGGGTATTGTTGTCATTTCCCTATTAACCTTTCCTTTTCTTTTCAAAATATTACAATCTCTCCATTTTATAAAAATTTTGTCCTTGAAACTTGACAGACATCACTAACAACTCACAATGAAAATACTGAGTTCTAAAGGTTGTCCTTGAAATGCCTTCCTCCCTTATCCTCAACTGATGATACCTAGATCAAAGATCGATCTTAGAAAAGAATCGAGCTCCTTATAATTGTTTAAACAAATAATATATGTGAGGAAATTGGTATCTACTCTAAACTATCTCCCGATTCACTTACCTGTAAACTTTACACAATCTCAATGAAATAGGGGATTTTAATAGAATTGGTTGCCTATTTAATATCATGGCAAAATACAAGAACATAAACGAATGAGTTGCACCTGTGCCTAATAAAACTTTTGCTTTATAAGACCAAACATGAAGATAACTGAAACAACCATGTTGGATGCCCGAGCATCCTACTAAGTCAAGGAAAAGACTTTGGCATACTCATGACTCTATTATATTTAGCCTCTATCACCTGCACCCCAGCCTCTCTAACCTCGGCCAACAAAACCTCTTCCACTATGAGCCATATATTGTCCCATTTATAGTACTTGAATAAGAGGTTGAATTGAAGCAAATGCTTTTATAATTGACTGTTGTCTCCTGGGACACTCTCGAATCTTATGACCTATCTGGCCATAACCGAAACAAGCCCCGGTCCTTCTTTAACACTCTACACTAGTATGACTTTCTCCACAATGCTGACATGAAAAACCGTCTCCAGATGGAACAAAAAAGCTACAAGGTGCAGTCTAATCTGAACATTGACTACTGAGCACCTCTACCACCACTCTGACTACTTAAGCCACTGGGTGAAGATATCCGTCTAAACCTCCTCGGAACCCATGAGTCTTGATGACCACTTCGTTCCCTAGAAGGACTTGTATTTGGTCCCTGCTGTCTAAAAGCCTGACCTTCTTCCCTAGACCTCTTACATTGACTTGCAACCATGTCCTCTAATTCTCGTGCCTCAATCAATCTAGCCTTATCAACAGCTGAGGAGTAAGATGGAAACACCTGAGATACCATCACTATATACATCGAGGATTTGAGTCCTCGAATGAATCTCTTCACCCTCCACTCCTCAGTAGGTAGAAGATGTTCAGCATACCTTGATAACTGAGTAAATTTTAGATCATACTCATCCACTGTCATGCTCCCCTGAGATAGTCTCTCAAACTCATAGAGTTGAGCATCCCTAACACTCTGAGGAAGAAACCTATCCAAGAATATAGTGCTAAACTCCTTCCATGTCCACTGAGCCTCCGTTGACCTCTCTTTCTTTTTAGACTCAAACCAAGAGATGACCATATCTCCCTCTAACCTGAATGATGCCAGACTCACAGCTCGGTGGTCTGTACAACCCAAAGCTTCACACCGTCGCCATATATCATTTAGGAACCTCTGAGGATCCTCTGAGCTATCCATTCCAGTAAAGGTAGGAGGTGCTAACTTCATAAAGTCATTCAATGAAACATTAACTCCCTGAATAATGTGGGATGATGATGGTACATCTCTATCCCTTCTCCGATCTCTTTCCATACTAAACTCCATCCAAGTCCGCATAGCCTTACTAAGCTGCTGAAATTCCGTAACAAACTCAGGTTTAGCTACCCTTAAACCTGTTTCACCAACAATATTTTCCACTTTTAACTCTCGAGATTCCTCCTTTACTGGTGGATGTATCTCCTCAACATGTCGAGGTACGAGTTCACCACCCTTTCTTCTCTGCCTTGTAGTCCTCAACTGCACAATAGTGACATCGTCTTGATCGTCACCTACTCTACCAGTACCAGTTGTTTGTCTATTTCTCATCATTTCCTATAAGAAATTAGAGCACTTAAATTATGTTAAAACTATAACATAATAATTATCATAGAATTAGAGGAAAACATATCTATCATAAAGTTTAAAGAGTCGAAGAAAACATGCTTGATGAGAATTCAAAATTTCAAAGAAAATGGATAAAATGATATGGATCCTAATGCGCCAGATATTATGAAATTAAGTGTACTACGGTTTCTTTAGCCTAAGGCTCCGATACCAAGTTTGTCACAAACTGATCCTCAAATCCATGACCGGCATATAGATAGGTCCCTTTTCCAGGTTTTCTTATCTATGCAAACCTAGACAAGCATATAAACTTTTTTCTTTATAATAATCAAAACAAAGTTCTACGCAACATTGATAACATAATTAATTTCATAAAATAAGTTGATTGTCTTAATATAATTTTAGTAATTTGTAGAGCACTAACAAGACATAATAAAAAAGAACTAATTACAACAACAAAAAGCAGGTTCTGAAAGTCTAACAAAAATGATATGTTAACAAAGCTATAAGCCTAAAAAAGATAAATAATTTGAGGATGAGTTATAACTCAGTGAGTAGATAGCGTTTAATATATACATGCGAGTTAATACAACAACTGAAAGCAATCTAAATAAAAAAAATACTCAAAACAAACTAAAAAAAATATAAATTTAATTTAATACACTTAACTTAGGATCTAATTTATAACCCAATACGTTTAGGAACCCATTTTTTTTTTCAAAAGCCTAAAAATCAAACGGTTTCCAAAATTCTAATTCAAAATAAAATAAATTATAAAATTTGATAATAGTTTACCCAAAAAACCTCAAATATTCTTCAAGACCCATCTGAAAAACTAAAATTACTGCTAGGAATCAATATGGAATTTTCAAATATTTTTAGGGGCCAAATTGTAATTTTACCAAATTTGAAGGACCAAACTGAAAATATCATAAATTCATAACTATACTGAAATATTTCCCATAATTCATCTTTAATTCTATCTAAAATCTCGAATTATGCACCAAGGACCAATTTGCAATTTCTTTCAAAGTTTGGGGACTAAACTGTAATTTTCACAAATAAGGGACCAAACTAAAATTTTACCATCCTCAACCTCAAGACACTTCTGTCCAGCATTTTCAGCAAGGGTTTTTTTCACAATTTCATACACCAATACATCAATTAATCCCATTAATCTCAAAATCGTTATTCTTAACAAAATCATCTAAAAAACAAACAATTAAATCATTACCCATAATAATTAATTTATAACATTTCAATCAATTCATCAATCTAACCCAAACATAAACTCCAAAACCCTAAATCTTAACAAATTCAAAATCTTAATTAATACCAATAATTATACGCATCAAAGCATAAATCTTACCTTATAAACTTATTTTCTCCAATTCTTTTCCCTTCTCTCTTCTTTTTCTTCTTCTTCTTCTTCTTCTTCTTTACTCTCGGTTTTTCTCTCTTCCAATCTGATTCTTCTTGTTTTTTTTTCCCTTTTCCTATTTATATTTACCAATTGTTAGGCAAATTACCAAAGTATCCTTCAATCATTTATGACTAAAACTTACTCTTACAAGGGTATTGTTGCCATGTCCTTACTAAAACCTTTCGTTTTCTTTGCAAAATATTACATACTTTGTCCCCTGGATCTTTGGAAACATTAAGCTGCCTGATTGCTCTGTTGATTCTAGTGATTAAGCAGACTTTAGAGCCCTGGTAGATTTCATTGCGGACGAGTCAATTGCATTCGTTGGTGATGAGTCAACAGAGACACATCATCTCCAAGAAGGCCTCCAAGTATATTGCGATCCCTTGGAGTTTATGGGGAAGTATTAAATTGTGGGTCATGGTCTGGACTTCTTTGAGCACAGTTCGGATAAACATTACTGATGCTGCAAAGGCGGTGTGTGTTAATAAAACTGATGTTGTTGAAGGCATAGTTGGTTCAGAAAACATGTTTGACACGAAGGATTTGTCATCAAAGTGATGGTTTTGGAATGAGCGAGCTTTCTCTATTTGATTTGCTCACTGTGCTGCCATTGTGAGAGGAAAGAATTGGGAATATAACTTGTACAGGCCTCTGACCAATATCAGAAAGCTTCTGCAGAAAATCTTAAGCCACAGGTCAATTACAGCGTGGACTGGTGACATAAAAACATGAAGCTTTATGGTATATGTTTCCAGTCACGGGTCAGCGATGGTTGAAGAATTGCATTAACCTGTTCAAATGCGTGGTAGAATGGAGGGGCAATCTACTCGAGCAATATTTCTTACCGAGTAGGTGAACGTCTTGTCAACAACTTGGCCCATCGCATGCTATTGCAATTCATCTGGAACTTCTGATACGTACCACGTACTTCAATTCCATGGAAGTTGATCCATTCTATGTCACAAAAATGCTGTGATAGATGGGGTTTGTTTATTGAACTTCAGCGTTTACTGTTAAGAGGTCGGTATTAATTAAGAACAGGCAGTGTAGGATTATCAATTGGAACGTGTTCCTGTACTAAATGTAAATGCTATTTCGTTGGCTACTTGCTCAGTAGTGAAGTCATGGCTGATAGTAGAAAGGTGAAAATATGTCCCGAGGAAGCTGACAAAAACCACAACGAAAAGACTCACAAATTTAAGCAGCTTTTCAAGGGAAAGAACAAATACATGTCTGCCTTCATTGGTTTCTCATGAGTCACGGTGACCGTATCCCAACAGCTACCAATTTTTATATCAGAAAATAGGAGATGTTGGAAAACGGTGTTGCTGGGATATCGTCATCATGACTATGAAGGCAACGTGTATATGTTATTTCCCTTGAAATGCTGCTTAAATTTTCAATTTTTTTCTTCACTTTATATACCATGTACTCAGTTTTGGTGTCATCCCAGGCGAGCTTGCATGCACCAAACTAGATCTTTACATTCTATGCAAAACTTGTGAAACAAGACTTGTACCCTATAGTCCGTGGCCATCAGTATTAGTAGATAAAGAAAGTCAAACCGAAAACCACATAAAAAACATACGCCCTAACCATCCACTTTATCAACTCAGCCACTTTTCATCATCAATTCCTACAAATACTAGCTTATTTCAACAATGCCTAAATTCACTCGTGTAAAATCTAGGATACCAAAACTAAGATTAATTATTTGTATTATAAGTGCTTATTGATATACTTGAGAATTTTGGATACAACAGTACCAGATTGACAGCTTTTAAATCAACCTTAACTTCTATAGTATAAAAAGAGAGCGCGCGCGCGCGCACATATATGACAATTCAAGTTCTTCCTTCTGGTTTTCTTGCTCTCTTCCTCCTACTTGGCTCGGCTTTCTTCTTCTCACATTTCTCCTCTATATCCAGGCTTTCGTTTTTGTTGTCATTTTCTTTCTGATTTTCATCCACTTCCTTTTGTTTTTCAACATCAGGATGTTTGCGTTTCATTACCTTTTTCCGTTCTAGAAATCCAATGAGCCCTGTAAGCGTAGTATCAACATCTTCATTCTTCATGAGCTCTTCTGCAACCTCTGCTGGAGTGACTTCCACTTCCATAATCAACTCATCAATCTCACTGAAAAGGCTATGTTCTTTAACGTTGAGGTAGTTAGAAGCAAGAATCTTGAATCCACAAGGAGTGCAGTAGGACATGTGTACGTGCATGTCCATCCTGCCTGGTCTCAGCAATGCAGGATCTAGTTTGTCCTTGTAGTTGGTTGTGAACAAATTATCCTCTCATCTCCACAGCTTGACCATAAACCATCAATGAAGTTTAGCAGTCCAGACAAAGTTAACGTTTACAAGAGAAGAAAAAAAAAATCTTAATTAGAGGACCACAAACAATATCCTGTATAATTTTTGTACAGAAGAGAAGCAAACATAATGAACTCACCTGGCTCTTACCCTGGTTGTACCCTCCATTTTGTCGATCCTGCAACTCAATACTACAATCGATGTCCTTAATTACAAGTATTGATCGATTTGTTGTCCTGGTTAGCAATTTCCTCAGATCTGAATTGCCATGCAAACTTGCAAGTTCCAGGTTATAGATGTCAAACTTCAGGTAGTTAGCCATGGCTGCTATCAAGCTCGACTTGCCTGTTCCAGGAGGGCCATACAACAAGTACCCACGTTTCCATGGTTTTCCTACTTTTAGGTAGAAATCCTTCCGCGTCACAAATCTGTCCAGGTCATCCATTATCTCCTTCTTGAGTACAGGATCCCTTGCCAACGTGTCGAAAGTGGACGGATGGTAAAGGTTGACACCCCGGTAATTTCCAAGTGATTGCAGCTTGAGCACTTTTTTTTCATTTTTTATGGCTTTGGATCTTTCTAGTACATATGGAAGAAAAGTGTTCAACACCTTCTCCTTGTTATTCTTGTGGAAGCAAAGCAGAATTGATCTATGTTCTGTTTTGCCTGATGACTGGGACCAGCTTTTTAACATCAACAACCGTTTGTTGGGTTTCAGTACATGCGAATTCCCAAGCTAGCTCCATTCCCTCGAATGTGTCAATAACCTGTTGGCCCTTGTTGATTGTGACTGAAAGGCTTTTGTCCCCTGGATCCTTGGAAACCTTGAGCTGTCCGACAGAGGGAGTGATTCTTGTGCTCAAGTAGACCTCAGAAGCCTGGTACATTTCATTGATGGAGTGACCATTGTATTCATTGATGACGAGAGCCAATTGAGAATAGATACTTCCGAAAAGGTGTCCGAGACTTGATGAAATTTTCTCTTGCAGTTTTTGGGGGATTAATTGGCTAGTCATGGTCTGAACTTCATTGAGTACAGACCGGAGAAGCATTGCGGATGCTGCAAAGGTGGTGTAAGTTGATAAAACTGATGTTGTTGAAGGCATGGCTGGTAGAGAAAACATGTTTGATATGAAAGATTTGTATGCAAGCTGGTGATTTGGGATGGACGAAGATTTCTCTGCATGGTTTTTTATGGAGCAAAAAATAGTGAAAATAGCTTCTAGTTGACCTGTCTGGGTCAATGACTTGGACCATTCCATAGTCTTGTCATTGACTTTACCAGAGATGGCAAAGGATAACTATTAATAAAGTTTCTACTGTAACCATATCTTATTTATCATCTATTAAATAGAAAAATTAAATATTCATACTCTATTATTGTATTTCAATTATTTTTTCCCAAGTTCTATTTATTATTCAACATAAAATAATTTAATAATATATATTTGAATAATATAATATAGAGAAAAGATAAGTGTAGAATAATGTTAGGCATGACAAAATATGACTAGTTAAGTTTACTTGGTGATCATTGGTCAAGAAAAGAAATGTCTGATTGCATAAGAAGCTATTAATGTTCGAACTGTAAATCATTGGCTATTAAAAATAATGCCAACCGTGCATAAAAATGTATATTTATAGAGAAAGTATCAATAAATAAATAAATAAAAACTGTGTGCATGGATTGTGTCGGTGCTACGTTCTGACTTCAACGATTAGCAGAAGTCTGGTTGTTGGGGCTTCAACCCAAACGACCATCTATTATTTTTTTTCTTTCCAAGGGGCGTGCGTTGAGAGGAGGCAGCATTGCCCTGGATGTAAATCCAACTCTGTTGACTATAAAGTGGCTCACGAACTAGCACAGAGCCATGAACTTCTTCCAGATGGCCATCACCATAAAAAAATATAATTATAAGAACAATCAATAGTAAGTAGTTATAGGGCTCGAAGATTTGTCCTGTTAAATTGGTTCCATGAGATATCTCTAATCTTCAAAAGGGAAAAAAGGACATGAAAAGACAAACTGAACTTCAGATAATTAGCTGCATGGTAGGAAGAGGTGTTCTCCATGAGATCAAGGAATGTGACGTATCTGTAGATTCACAGGAGAAATGTTCTATAGATTTTCATATTGTTTCTGACATTATCACCGTATACTTTTTGTTAGAAAGTGCTTGCACTCATCATTAGAATTTTCAGGGTGGATTCCCAGAAACACCACTCATTTCAACAGAGCCAAAACCCAAGTGCAAAGCAAGGATACAATTGGTATGAAGTAGAACGTTTAGCAGCAGTTTTCGTTGCCGTTTTCTCCAGGTTTTATATGTGCCAAGCAGACTCGAACAGCGCTAAAATAGGATCTCCCTTGTTGATGCATTCTGGCGTCTTATTTGTAGGTAAACTGACTGGATCATCTTCCATGACCGTAGTATGATCCCCTCCTTCTCCAGTTTCTTCCTTGCTAGCACTGCCTTCTTCTGTCTCCTCGTCAGCAATGCATTCTTTCTCTTTCATGCTCTCATTTTTCTCACCTTTAGGACTAGTTGCTTCACTGCTAACAGTGGATCGGATCATCTGCTTTGGGCTCCCCTCTGTGCTCTGTGTGCTTTCACTTGTCCCCTTCTCTAGTACATCCTTATATGTGGATTTGACAACTTTCTCCAGTGCGTCCTTGTATGTGCATCTCTTCCCATTCGGACTACTTGCCTCAGTTTCCGAGCCTGATGTAGCAGTCATGGGACTGAAACATCCCTTTGTTTCATTTTGGAACTCTACTATGTTATTAACTGCTTCTTGAACATTTGTTTGTTCAATACTGCTGTCGTTACAGTTTATATCGACCACAATCTCCTTTTCGTGAGTAGTTCCTGATCCCCAATGAGTCAGGATAGATAGCCAAAAGTGCAGCCATGAGATAGCACATGACAGTGCCCAATCTAGAATTGGAATTTGGTGGAAAATAATGGGTAACTTGTTAACAGCAAAATCAAATTTTGCTGGAAGGGTTTCTACGATTTGGACGAGCTTGTCAACCATGTTGAACACATATTTCGATGGTGGGAAAATAGCCTCAACCTTTCTTTCAAGGGCTAATATTATATGATCATCCACAAAAGAGAGGATTGCCAAGAAGAGATACTCATACTGCAGCACATAGACAAGAAGGGAAGCAAATGGAGCTAACCTGATTATCTTCTTTGTCACTAGACCTAACGGCCCAATGAATTCTTGGGTTTCTGTGTAAGCTTTGCGAGCGATTTCCATGAAAGAAACTCCACATGTATGCAGCGGACGACGCCTAGCACTCATTCTGCAGGTTCCTTCTCTGTTGATTCCTGAGAAATTCAATCCAAACATGTCAACAGGTTTGCTTTCCCATTTTTTAGGCTCAAAATGAAATATTTCCCTTGAAAGAACCCATCGGATACTCCCAACATTTTACAGGAAATGGAAGAAAAAACAGAAAACAATTTATGTTAAATAATTTGATATGGGAAATCAGAAAACAAATTTAACAAGAATATTTCCCATGTAATTAATAATCTCAAAAGCACATTTAATCATTTCCTAAATCTTTATGAATTGAAATATAAGAATGAAAAAAGAATTGAAATTAACAGTTATTAACATACCGTTAACTAATTCAAGTTAAAACAAAAATAAGAAGAAGAGAAAAACTAACGTATAGAACGAACTATTACCAAAGAATAAAGTGACGCTGAGGAAGAGAACGCAGGAAATGAGATCCGTCTATTAGCGGAGCCAGATACTGAACAGTTGCCATCTATTTTAGAGGGAGAATATATCGTTTGACAGTTCTTGGAGTTTCGTATTTTAGGCCTAGAAATTAGAAACACCTTTGAATTATTTTTTAATTAATTTAAGCTGTTATTTACTAACTGTTTTGGGACAAAAACAAAAAAAATTCGTTCCTATTTTGAAAATACAGAATTCTCTTTAAGCAAATATATTTTTTATATATATTTATTCTCTTTTTTAAAATACTAACCGGACACAATTTTAGCAATGCTTATGATACGACTACACAAATAAACTTTACGTATCCTGGGAAAAAGAGGAACTAAACTGCAGTATCATTCCCTCGCGAAGCATCAACAGATATTAAGCATGGCCACTGTGATCGATCGTGCTGCAAAAGAACCCAAGAAGAAGAAAGATTCTTGCTATCACACCCCACAATTCCAAGAAAAGTTCCCCATGTACTTTGTCACCTGAGATAATTCTGTATCTGACTGTGTAAAGGAAGGCGCAGATCTATGAAAAGGGGATTTTTTTTGGCATTTGATCACTCGTGAAGATGACATGAAAGACAACTTGCAATAATAACTGATGCAGTGGCCAATGTAAAATAACTGGCATGTATTTATACACCATCTTTTATCTTGCTATGTACCAGATTGATGTGTTATATATATATATATATATATATATATATATATATATATATATATATATATATATATATGTTTGATCTGTACAGGCATGCCAGGAGGTGGAAGATGTTTGTTCCGGTCCCTGGTTCATGGTGCTTGCCTTAGGGCTGGGAAACCATCTCCAAACGAAAGCCTCGAGAAAGAACCAGCTGATGAGCTTAGAGATAAATAAATAGTAATAAAAAAAATTTAATGAAATTAAAAAAAATCAATAAAAAAACAAAATTGGTAGCAAATTGGATTAAAAAAACAAATAAAATTACACATTTATATTTTAACAAGAAAAAAAAAGAAAAAGAAAAAAGTTCATTGAATCTTAATTATTATTTTATCGTGTACATGTGCAGTACCAACAGAAAAATAATGGTGAGACGCTTCCAATATAGCCCTGAAAAAAATGTTTGGAAATGGAATGAAACAACACGTACCAAAAACTTATATTTTATAAATAATATTTATATTTGTTAAAAGATCAAATATCCTCCCAATCAACTTATTAATAACTAAAAAACTATTTTAAAAATATAAAAAAAAAACCTCATGAATGCAAGCTTGATAAATTTTGCTGTTAAAAGTAATATAGTTTTTAAGATATGCTTTAAATAATGTTAAAAAATCAAATTACCCCGTATCAGTCTTCTAACAATTTTTACTTGTAAGGGTGATATAGTATTTATACTGAGCATATAAAAGATAAAAATATTGAATTGTCCCCATCAACATTTTAAAATATTTGGTTTTTAAGGTTATTATAATCTTTACATTTTACATTTAAAAGATAAAAAAATTGAATTGTCTCTTGTCAATCTTATAATGAGTAGTGGTTTTTATGAAAAAATCATATTACCCCTAATAAAAAGCTTGTTAATTTTTTGTTGGAAGGGAAAAATGATAATTAACTATTATAGTGTATGGTGATTTGTGTCTATCTATTTGGAATTAAGGTTGAACCTGTTTTTTATCAAAATATAAAAAACAAATTGTTTTAGATTAAATTTTTTTAGTGTTTTTAGATTGTTTTGATATGCTGATATTAAAAATAAATTTTAAAAAATTAAAAATTAAAAAAATAATATTTTAATATATTTTCAAATAAAAAACACTTTAAAAAATAATATCATACATCCTCTTGAATAATCCTCAAAGACACAGTGAATTCTCAACGCCAAACAATTTTATTTTTTTGCTCTGTTTTGATTTTAATTTTAATTTCTTACTTCTAGTTAGCCCATGTTAGTTAAAGGAATATCGATGTCATACATTATTTTCTTTTCTAGGATGCCAAACACTGTATACATGAGAGATAAAAGTTCCGGTAGCCTTAAAATTATAGCTGAATACGGTCAAGATTATGGTAATGAGAATCCTGAGCGTGTCCTGTATCATGGTTACGGGCACTCTGATACACCGCCCAGTGTGACAGTTGGTGCGCCATCCAAGCAGTAAGATCTCTTGCTTCCTTCCTATTACTTTCATTTCTTTCAGAACGCACACACTTCATCAGCATTCTCCTTAAGAGTTTTACGATGACTGATCTGTGTGCTTGTGAGGATATATTTTCGAAGGATGGTGTGCATCTAGCGATTAAGTTTTTTGAAGAAAAAGGTTCAACTTCTGTGCCAATAAATTTGAGCTTTGCTGGGATCTTTGTTTAGCATAGATTAATTTGTCGTCAAATTTGGCATGCAAGGCTTATTGGGAATCGAACACTTGTTCTTGTAGAGACTGGATTACCTGATTTGTCAATATAGAAGACTACATTTTGCCTCTAATTTTGCTTCTCATGCCGTATAAAGCTGTTGAAGAACTGTGAGATGCAAATCTGATAAATATTCTGCATTTCTGTACTTCGCTGGATTTTCCTCAACTTTGTAAAGTTCAACTTTTACTAATCTCTGTTAAGTTACGAACTGTTATGCTAATGGGAATATTTCTTTTGGGATTCTTGGCAGGTCCAAGAAAAGATGAAGAAATGGTTTGCATGCCATTCTCACAGTATGGGATGTACTTTCTGGTCTTTAGATTCCTCTTTGGTACTAGAAATTATCTTATTCCTTGATGAACTTGAAGCCAGTCGATGTGAATCTTACATACAAAAATTCGATGCAATCGCAAGCTGCAGTTGCTCTTGATTAACCTGGCTAAAATTTTTATTAAGAAAAAATGAAATGGAGAAAATTAGATGAACTGGTTAGATATTTGCACTTGTGAACTGTTGTTTTTACCCCTCTTAAAACCCTCCTTGAACTCTTCCTAAAAGAGTATTTCTCAAATATAAATAATCACCACATTCATTATTCTCCTTCCCTTAAACTTCAACAAGCTTATTTCTTGTTTTCATATTAAAGTAGAGCTGGTTATATCTTTGATTAATATCTTCCATCATTATTTTTTTCTCAGAAGAATCTCGTAGATTAGTTTTTGTTTTTGTTCATAAATAAAGTTGTCTTTAGACTTCCAACTTTTGAGATTTCTGGTTTAAATCATGTAGAGATGTGATTGGCTCGGAACTCAGACTTGCAAGCGATAACTGGAAAATTTATTATTGCATGCTCTAATGGAATCACCATACAAAATTCACTGACGTTAGTTAACTGAACCAACCCGCTCAAATTTCATGCGTGTATACACCATATGCATATGAGAGAATTGTGGGAGACTATTCACCATCCTTCCATACTTCCCGGAGGAGTTGATATCTAACAACTTTCCGGCTCGCCTTTCCCTTCTGCATCCAATTCCATGCTGTAGAAGCGGGAAAAGCCTTGGAGTTTTCAATGATAGAAGTCATAGGTGAATCCAACTCATCGAGTTCATCATCACTAGTGTACGACTTTCTAAGCATTGCTGATCTACTCCTCTGCAGAGCTTGGCTTCCCACCTCTCCTATAATGTTTGTTAGAGACGCTGCAGGAGGTGGAGAATAGATTGTGGGAACAGCAATACATGGAAAGTTTGTGATAGACTCCTCCCCAGCTTCAGCAAAATCCTATATCAATATGAAGCCCAAAAAAAATATTGAGTGAGTTTATTGCATATTTAAGAAATGGGAAAGGAATGTCTTTTTTTGTTTTCGAAAAAGCAAAGGCTTCTTGGGGATGGAATAACCTCGGAATCCAGGGCCTCAAAAATGGTCTCTGGGATTGGGTCAGGGTTGAATTCATCTGGGACAAAATTGTTAAGAACCCTCTTGATCATCGGAGCATCAAATGAAGGGCATACCTTCAGAAAATCAAATTTAAACAACGAAAATGGAGAATGTCATTTATAGAGAAGAAAAAATCTAACAAGAGGGGAGGGATACAGCAGGGACAACTTATCACTGAAAATATTTAGGATTTACCTCTTTTCTAGTGGACCTATCTGCAAGCATTTCAAATGGAAGCATCATGAGATCACTCAAAGCATTCAGAAGGTGGAAAGCCTTGAAGGATGTCTCACTTACACGCCTGATGCTACAAAGTTCATCCTTCTCTTCTGAAGAGTCACTATCATCAATACCAAATAAATCCGTGAGCCATCTGGACCAATTTCCAACCTGGTGACATGAAGACAAGAAAGCAAGATCCTTTCATCATGACAGAGAAAAATAAACTAATACAATTGATGTGATTCATGGTGTTAAACAATAAGCATCCAGAAAACTATTTTGCAAGTATATAGCGCCAACTTAAAGAACTGATCCTGCATTGGAAAGAAGCATATATTTATACAAACTTTAGCAGATTTCTTACATGCTTTCAGTAGCTACTACTAAGTGCCAGATACTTTTCCGATTAAAGAAGCACACAAACAGAGTACTACCCAATGAACAGTCCAATGGATACCCAGAAAGATCAATTATCCAGAGTTAGATTCTTTTGAATATTTTCTCAGTGGTGAATTCTGTGAATAAAGCTTTTTGTAGGAAAATAGGTTACTAGTGTTGCACACACTGACCACGTGATAATATTGCACAAAACAATTTCAATGACTGCATGCAGCCTGAGGCAACAAGTGTCTATTACTCACAGCATTTTTCAATTGTGCACCAGCCCCGAAGCTTGAATTTCCAGCTGGGATTGGAAGAACCTTAGGATCACTGATTGGGTCGGAAACAGGATCTGTCGGCATCTCTTCAGCTGATTCACGAAGTATAGCATTGAACATGGCCACATCTAATCTACTCACCAACTGTTCCATCACCTAGAAAACAGAACTGCAACTGTCACATTTCTATGGTTCTCCAAGACAACTTCCCAAATTATCATAGTGCCAAAATAAATTACACATGATAGAAATACATCCATAGATATTCAAGATGAAAAACATGGAACTATTATTTCTTAAAAAAGAAAAAAAGGTGAATGGAAATCAAGTAATTGGTAGAAAATAAGATTAACAAAAGCCAGTATAACAGCTTCTGTTGTTGGAAAATGATCAATATGCAGCCTCTTTTTGGAATTTGATAAACAAGATACCTTTTCTTATATTAAAGTTCAGCACGTCACTTTCTTATAGTAAATAAATCGATACACCATGTTTCTTCTTCATAAGAGTTCATGACACTGCATTTTCTTGTAGGAAATAGGAATTACATGCTATAATGCAAGACTAAAGAAAAGCAAAGGAAGAAAGTTCAAATCACTACGATGATTCAGCTGTGCGATCATAAAATGAAAGCTAAAACAATAAATGAACTTAGAATAAATAAGTGTTCAGAAATCAACATTCTGCCTTATCATATGGGATATAGATTAGGGCACCACTTTCCATTACAAGAAAAAGATCAACATGCTCTCCATTTTTATAGGAAATGTAACTGATACACTTATGAACACATTAATTCCCTTAAAAACTGGATAGATCAAAACAGAACTATAGGAAAGTAAGAGGGTTCAGAGCAAGCATCTATTCAGGTCACCGTAAATTCAGCAGGTCACTGTAAATTTCAATCTTTTCATCAAGTAAATTGGCTGAAACAATATCCCTAGCTCAAAACCATCCAGCTACAAATGTGAACAAACATAACATCACTGATCTAAAATTACGTAGCAAAGTTCGTTTAATTCAAGGATTTGGATTGTTCTTCAGCGATGTTTAAAACATTTCAAGGTAGGTATCTTGCTGCAGATTGCATTCACACCTCGTGAATTGGAGCACTAATAGGTATAAGAAATGAAACAATGGTACTACCATATATTATATAATTTATACACCTTGAGGGTTCTTGTTATTTCATTAACTAAAATCATTTGGACAAGAATATGTTGTTGATGGGACTAAATCGAGCATCATGCAAATAATACGATGGATTTATGATTGTCAACACAATTTGACATAGATTATATCCCTTGAAATGCATGAAGACAGAAAATTCAATTCCACTTGGAAAACAACAACGAATTATTTGAGTTTTACTCTAATATGAATTAAGGAGATCACCATTTTAAGTATAACATACCAATCTTGACAGCACAGGCAAGCAACCACATTCATGACCCCCAGCTCGAACAGGACAAAGCCTTTCACATGCATCCCTGAAAGCCTTCTTCCATAAATCAATAGCAAAATTCCCCTGTTCTTGATCACCCAATCCATGCCTCTTAGCATGGGTCTTCCTGGAGTTTGAGCTCTTTACAGCTGTGGATTGCATATGTGGCGTCAGAGTCTGAAAAACATAATCAAAAACCAATATAAGCACATTCAGCTACACTAAATCCTTATGATTAAGGACCTCAATTGCTCAGCAATGAAGAAGTAGAGACCTGCCACCAAACTGACTCAACAATTCGGGAGAAGATCCAAGCTTCAACCTTCTCTAATGCTGCTATATATGGTTGAGGTTCTGCCAATTCATCGAGACTTTCTGTTTTATTAGTTTTCTCTCCTTCAGTTAGAGTCGACTCCTGCCTGCCCTTTGGACCTCCATTATTAATGCTGGATGGTACTGAAGCAAGTTGCAACTTCTCAACAGCTTGGCTTACAATTGCTCTTAGCACAATTGAATTTGACAACCAGAAAGTTAACCTGATTATAGGAGATGGAATTTTCAACATAATGTCGAAATGAACATAAAGCTTTTGATAAATCCAGGGAATATTTAGGAAAATGATGAATAATTTATCAAGCGGAAAGAAGAAAGTTTCCTAAATGGAACCCATTCCATGGTGAAATTAAGTTATCCCATGATATTATTGAATCATTTCCATCACTGTAAAGACTCATATCACTGGTTTTAGTGTCACTAGTTATTGGTGCATCTACTATCGACCATGATCAACATTTCCATCCATAATGGTTATCGTCAACTAAAATCAGTTGAAATTAATATGCTAGGTTTGTGGAAGGAGACGTTACCTTGGAACATTTCCATCCATAATGGTTATTGTCAACTAAAATCATTTGAAATTAATTTGCTAGGTTTGTGGAAGGAGACGTTACCTTGGAACATCATTTCCATCCATAATGGTTATTGTTAACTAAAATCAGTTGAAATTAATTTGCTAGGTTTGTGGAAGGAGACATTACCTTGGAACATCATTTCCACATGCTTTAGAAACCAAAATTAATCCTGAGATGATAGCTCTAGCTGCATTTGCCCTCTTGGCCCAGGACCCTGCCTTGCAAGCATAAAGATAGAACCTTGAAAGGCGCCTTGCTGGAGCTAGGACCTTATTTATAGAACTCCCATGCTCAGCAACAACCGAGTAAAGGCCAACCTCAACAGCTGCAGCTTCCATCAATTCTTCCTCAAGCATTTCAACTTTAGACTCCAGTTCAACTTTGTTTCCTGAAAAGTTGCCTTTTGTTTCTTCTTCCCTTTTACTTTGTTCATAACTCATGTCAACTTTATTAACATTTTCAGGAAGATCAATTTCCTTTTCCTTCTCCATCAACTGGAACTTTATTTTAGAATTTCCTTGCTCAGCAAGGCCATCCTTGGCAGCAGCTCTGCTTAACTCTTCCTCGAGTATTTCAACTTTAGAATTTGATTCACCTTGGTTGTCATAAGACCCTTTTGTTGATTTTTCTCTTTCACTGCGAGGATAGCCCTTGGCACCTTTATTAACATTTTCCGAAATATTAATCTTCTTTGCCTTCTCTATGAATTGGCTATTGATGAAGGGATCCTCGCCCTCAGCTGAGTTAAACTGTAACTGAACAGACTTCAGATGCTTCAGTTTATCTCTACGGGTGGTACCCTGCACTCCAATTGCTGTTCTGTTGAGTGCAAGAGTATTGCTCCTTAATTTGGCTTGCTTTTTTGATGCATCTTCAGGTAATTTACCGGGAAATTTTTCCTCTAGAGCAGGTTTCTTTAATTCTAAAATAACTGTACCCTGTCCCTTGTCATCCAGCTCCCTTTTCTCTTTCACATCCATAAGATCATCTTTTAAATTATCAGTTGTAGCATTCTCTAGTCCATTTATTTCATATCTCCAGGGTTTTCTATCAGCATCTTGTTTAGTTTGAAACTCTCCCAAGCCTCCGTTCGGATGTTTGAATTCTTGAGCTGCTGATTTCGCTTCTAGGTTTGAAGGCGCTACACCTGAGGGCAATGCAGGCTCCCCGTCAATCCTTCTTGTGCCAATGTTTGCTGTTCCTGATCCCTTCTGCAATTTAAGGCAACTGGTAATTAAGTTTACAAGGAAATGGCAAAGCTTCATGCTGACAAATATCAATGCCAGCAATATGTGATAAACATGATGACAGGAAATACACTTCACCAATATGGATAACGTGAAAATACATGTATAGAATGAACTATAAATTGATTAATATCACCAAAAGCTGCGAATAAAGATGATTAATTGAAATTGAATCCATTCAATGCTACAAAGCTATCTTCAACAAGTAGAAAATGAGGATATGCCCACTGGAATGGGAATGCACATGGAGCTTGGTCATAGTTTGGTGGTATAATACACCAAACTAGTTGGCATATGGATCCTGCGACATTATGCACTATCATACACCAAATCCACCATCGTATAATATATTATGAATTTAAAAAATGGGATTTAATGACAATCGATAAATTAGAGTTCCAAATCCATTCTAGTTTTATCCCGCTAAACGAAAGATCTTAATTTCCAGTCACGTATCCATAACTTTAAGTCTTGTAAAGAAATTAAATAGAGATGAATCAAAGAATAAAGAAATTAAATAGAAATTAAAGAGTACCTTGTCAGATTGACCTGGTGAACCTCTTCTAGACTCCAATTCAGAAGAGGAAACGGGTAGTGATGAATGTGAGGAACCGTCCTCGTCGTCGTCGTCAGTAAATGAGGCAATCTCAACTTCATCATCATTCCCTTCATTTGTCACTTCTGAAACAGTTTCACTTCCATCCTTGTCAAGTGACACTTGTTTTGACAAGCTGGACCTATCTCTATCAAATGGTTGAATACTTACGTAAAGAACTGCCGGCACCATGCTCCTAGAAGACTTCTTGAAATGAATTGGGGCATTTATGGTTACAGCATCCATGATGATTCCATAATCTGCAAGGTTTACGACTGCAGATCCCAAGAGTTGACCTTTCATTGCCTTGTCCTTTCGAGATTCATACAAGTTAAACTCTAGGTAGTTCTTCAGGAAACTGTCTCGGGCAGTGCCTTTTCTGGATACCTCCTTGCATAAAGTAGCTGAAAGCCTAAAAGACTCACTGAATTCAACTCTCCCATCTCCAACATTAGAAGTGAAGGAACCAGAACTCTGGTCACCATTTTCCCATTGAAGCAACAAGGATTGAGCAGATTTGAGAGACTGTGATGGGGGCCAAGGCTTGATTTCTTGTACAAGAATGAGGTAATCAAGCTGCACTGAAGAACCTTTTCTGTTCTTTGATCTAAGCCCAAGAACCATTTTTTTATGAAGAATACGTGTTTTTCTCTTAACGGGTCAAATCAATCACATACCTGTACATTGATCAAACCTTATGCAATTACAAGTCAACACAAAAACACCCAGAATTCAGCAAACATACTCAAAACAAGCACACACAAAAAAAAAAAGAGAAAAACAAAATCCAATTTCAAATAATCATGTAATGCATGCGGGTGAATTTGAAATAACAAAAATAGAAAGAAAATGGTGTGTTGAGCTTATATGGGAAAGGAAGAAAGAACGGCATAGAGAACGTGGGCAGGTCTCAACATTGCAGGTTAATTTGAGAATATGTGACCCACCATATTCATGCACTCAAAATTATAATATATACTCCATATCCCCGAAGAGGGCCTCCACAAATAATAACAATAATAAAAGCCAATTAATGAAGAAAAATCTCCCAGTTCATTTCAAGAGAGAGAGAGCCAGAGGGTAGGAAAACAAGAACAGTACTCCAACCCTTGAGAAGAGAATTGATTAAAGAAAATGCAATATTTTCAACACAAGTTAGAGAAAAATGAAAAAATAAATCAAGATGAAAACAAATAAAAATTACTAGAATCCGTTGAATGGTAGGCGAGCATCGGAACAGAGAGAATCCAAGACAAGAAGAGCACAAAAAGACAACCACACACTTCATCATGACATTAAAGTAATACTTACTAGCCATATTTAAATCATCGTCATCGTCATCATCAGATCCAGATAAAAGATAGCCAAAGCACGATCAATCAAGACAATGCAATCAGTAAACAAGAGCCAAAGTAGTAAAGACCAGAGTTATGTAACAAGATGGGCATTATTCGGCGCACAAGGTAGTGCTAGAGTACCTTCCTTGCAGTACATGAAGCTGAACAAAGAGGTTGTTGGGTGCAGAGGAATCAAGAAACACAAAGACAGTCGTAGTAGTTGCTGGTGAAAGCTAAGAATGTTGTTTGTTTGTGAGATATTTATGAGTTTAGGTTTTAGTTGGTGAGTCAAATGTGAAAATTCTCCTGTGTGAAGCTACCTAAACCTTTAAGAAAGCAAAGGTCGCACAATCAAGAAAGGAGCATGTCCAAGCAACTGCCCAAAAAAAACAACCATGCCTGGTTTAACCAGGAGCGAACCGCGTCATCCATTAGTCAACTCAGCTCATCTCTTCTTCTTTTGTTGGGCCAATCGCTTTTTACTAATAAAGCTAAGTACTCTCTCTTTTTTCTTTTCTTTCAGGTGTGCCGTTCAAACAGATATTTGTCTGAATTTAAATTTTTTATTAAAATTAATTTTTTTATATTTTTAGATATTTTAATATATTTTTAAATAAAAAATATTTTAAAAATAATTATTTCAAGTTCAGCAGCTGTGAATACTGCTGTAAATCATATTTGAGGGGAGGTGAGTAAACAAAAGGAAGAAGTGAGGGCATCATGAGTTTTCAATTTATTTGTGGGGTCTAAATTGGTAGGTTGTCATCATTGTATCATAGAAAATATTCTGTTATATGTAGGATTAGGTAATGATTATTTTTTGAAATAATTTTTTATTTATTTAAATTTATTTATAATATCAATATATTAAAACAATTTAAAAAAAATAGTAAAGTGATTTTTAAAATAAAAATTAGTTTTTTTTAAAGCATGATGTGGCAGCAAAATCTAACATGCTCGGAGCCTGCATTATATATGCTTTACACCGGAGGTTGTAGAAGCAGACGAGCTTTGAGAAAGAAAATATAGAAAAGTCTTTGCCTGAAATTAAGATAATTAAAGAATATAAATAACTTATCTGTTCAGAAATCAAGTATAAATGATTAATTGTTCGGAAAAAAATAACAATCACCTAACATTATCTTCTATTTATGCTGAATTATCTAGGATGTTTAATGTTCGGTGGAAAAAGGTAGCAAGAAGAGGAAAAAGAAAAATGAAGGAAACCGATCCAATGTCAAGGCAGATTTGAACCAATAAATCAAGACAGACCTGTTTAAAGTATGATTGTGATTGCTTTTAAAAGTGTTTTTCATGCTAAAATATATTAAAATGATTTTTTTTTATTTTTTAAAAATTATTTTTAAGATCAGCGTATTAAAACGATTCTAAACACACACAAAATTAATTTTTAACAAAAAAAATTTAAATTTTTTAAAAATACAGATATAATCAGGTTTCTAAACACTAACTTAAAAGGAAAAGAGCGTTGATATTTGATCGATACATGCATATAAGCATATTTTATTTATTTGTCCATGATATAATTTCTAAACCAATAAATCAAGACAAACTTGTTTGAAGTATGATTGCGATTGTTTTTAAAAATGTTTTTCATGCTGAAATGTATTAAAATGATATTTTTTTATTTTTTAAAAATTATTTTTGAGATCAGCGTATTAAAACGATTCTAAACACACAAAAAATTAATTTTTAGCAAAAAAATTTTAAATTTTTTAAAAGTACTGATATAATCACGTTTTTAAACACTATCTTAAAAAGAAAAAAATATTGATATTTGATCGATACATGCATATAAGCATATTTTATTTATTTATCCATGATATAATTTCTAAATAACCCTAAAAGCTTGGATAAATAAGTAAATAATGCATAGAAAACTATCCAAGGGAAATTGGTGACCTCGAAACTTGATAGAACAAATAAAAAAAATTAAGTAAACAAGTTTTTTTTATTTTTTGAGGTTAGGGATGATTTCACATTGAAGTTATTGTCATGTTGACACGTGTCAAAATCTCAAACCAAATAGAACTGAAACGTGGACACATCCATAATATCATCATTAGCCAGCCATTTCTCTCGTCTCTAATGTAGCTATACATGTAGTATATACTAGTATATTCACCTGCACTCCACTGCAAGTAGGATTATTCTTTTTTAAAATTTAAAAATAATGTTAAGAGCGTGAAGTTTTTTTTAACCATCATCATCAAATTCAATAAAATTGTTCAATCTTGAAATCTGTCAATTGAATTTCTTTTCTAACTTGAGTTTTATGTTGAATCACATGGGAACTTATTTAAAATAAATTATTTAATTTATTGGGTTTAAAAATAACTTGAATTACCGGTAAAAATATATTATAACTTTTAAAAAACTTTAAAATAATAATTTTACTTTTTTTATATTGAGATGATGTCAGATTGTACTAATGTTGGTCACTATGTATCTTAGATCATGGAGTTTAGTGGGTTTAATAACTTTGTTATTTTAATAAATTATTTTTATGATAACATTAGATAATTGCATCAACCTTTAAAAAAAAATATTTATTTGAAATTGTGATAATCCTATAGAAAGTAAAAAAAAATAAACCATGAATTTCATATCTCAACTAATCCAATATTAAGTAAGAGTGAAATAAAAAAATATATATAAAAAATAAAGGACCATAAACTAAAAAAAATATCATGTTTGATAGATAAACTCATTAAACCCGTGAATTAGGTAACCCGGGTCAATACGTTAAACTTGCAAACTAGGTAATGAATTTCATTGAGATTAATAACTTTTTTTTCTAACCTATTGTGTATTTAACTATATAATAACAAAAATAAACAATCGCAAATTGAACATCAAATCAACACTAAGATTTTTGTTTTAAGACTATAATAACCTAATAAAAAATAAAACAAAACAAATTATGAAATTCAATTCTCAATCGGTCAAATATCAAATGATGAATAAAAAAATGAATTTATAGAAAAAGAAAAAAAAAGTTAAACTCGCCATCCTCACCAACAGACTCATGGACTTTCTAAAATTCAATAATATTATTTTTTCAATTTTTTTTAACTATATGATAAAAAGAAAAATAGATTGTCACATAACCTAGTTCAATTAAAAAAAAACATTGTTAAACTCACAAACCGGGCCATAGACTCCACAAAGTTTAATAACCTAGTTTTTTTAAAATTATTTTTATTTAACTAGTTTTTTTTTAAAATAGACCATACCGCGATGCTAATATTTTTTTATATCAACCCGATGCTGAGATTTTTTTTGATATTGCAATAACTATATAAAAAAAAATTAAAATAAATTATCAACTTTAAATCCCTATAAATACATCATATAAGGACGACATTAAAAAAAATAATAATCAAAGGGAAAACAAGGGTCAAAAAAGAGAAAAAAAACATTATGAATTATTACTGTAACCCACAACGTTAGTGAATGTGAAAAAACAGTATTTTCCCTACACCTTTTAGCTTTATACTTAATACTATTATAATCTATGTGAGAAAATAGTATATTCTCCATATATTTTAGCTGTATACTTGATAAATGCAACACCTAAAGCACTAAAACAAAATATTTATATTTAATGTGGAAAAAAAATTAAAATAATAAAAAAATAACACAAATTGAAAACAAATCACAAAACAATTAAACAAGGATATCTACAAAATGTAAAAGAAAAAAATTGAAGTTCACCTTGAAACAAGTTATGATTGATTTTGAAATAAATAAAAAGAAACAAAGGAATGAGAAATCAACTAAAATCACAATAGTTTAAACCCATCTCCCAATAATCTGCGCATCAAAATAGAATAGGAAAAAACACATACCAGTCAAGAGTTATTTGTAAAATATACATGATGTATGATAAAGATTCAAGAAATGATTTTAAAAAAACCCTTGAAACATGCAAGAGCCGATCAACGACATATTTTGTCAGTGCTTCGGCCTGACTATTTAGGATTATAGTTGCGGTTATTTTTTAAATTATTTTTAATGTTAAAATGTATCAAAATAATATTTTTTTTTCAAAAATTAATTTTGAAATCAGCGTATCAAAACAATTCAAAACACATAAAAAAATTATTTTTTTTAAAAACACGAGTACAACCATGTTTTCAAACGCTCACTTAAAACAATTAAGTTCACAAATAACTTAATTTAAACAAGCATAAACAATTCAATAATTAATTTTAAAGATCATTGGAAACTCTATTTGAAACGAACAAGACTAGGTAATCAATGGTTTTAAAACAATTCAGAACTTTTTTTTGAAAATAATCTGTAACAATTCAGTAAGGAATTGAAAAATTATTCGACACTCTACTTGAAAACAAATAGTACGAAATAACAAATTCAGTTTTTGAAGACAAGTAAGAACAATTTAGCAATAAATTGGAAACTCTACTTGAAAACTTAGCTTGAAAGCAAACAAGATTCCCGTCAGCATCGAACATGAAAACAATTCATATCAATTTTATTGTTGAATATTATAATGATTAGAAATTCATCTTTATAATTTATTTTAATTATTTTATAATTTGAATTGTAAATTTAATAAATTGATTTAAACTAATTCAACGTATTAATATTTTTTAAAAAATATAATTTAATATCTCACATTGCCAAAGGGCGGTCTCGTGAATAGAACCTCCATGTGCTGAGTTACAACTTGGGTTTAATGGAATAGGCATTTTCAACTCCTAGGAAACAGAGCAGTTTTTAATTAATTTATTTAATTAAGTGTGGCTGGGCTGCTACAGTATTTTACTTTCTATGCGTATTTTACTGCAACCGTCAGTTTCTTTTAACTCTATGCGTATTTTACTGCTACAGTCAGTTTTTTTAGAACATGCCACATCTCTTTTAACTCTATGCGTATTTTACATTATATTTAAAGAAACTAAAAAAAAAAGGATCATCTCTGTTTTCCGATTACAGTATTTATATTTGAATATTGCAGTACATGCATTGCAAAAAAAATCACAAATCACAACCGTTTGATTTTATGATTATCTCAAACAAAAAAAATACAAAATAATTAATGAGGAATTAATTTGCAAGTCTCTCAAAAAATGAATATTACTAGTCGAAAAATAAACTCATAGTTCCGAGAGCCAACATGCATATTTATCTAAAGCATATATATATTTTTTAATCATTTAGTAGGTGTTCTAATTATAAGAATTTGAGATTAAGAGGTTTGTTTTTCCTGTGATTTCAAGTTTGAGCCATATAGTTGCTAATATGATGACCACTAAAAACTTACATGGTCGTTAACTTCATGCTCGTGGGATTAGTTGAGTTGCACGTAAGCTAGTTCGGACACCTATGTTAATAAAAAAATACATACAATTTCAAACTATTTTAAAAAAAAAACTCCAATTCGATTAATGTATTAAAAAAATAATATAATAACTTTTTTTCATATTAATTTTAAATTACAAATAAAAAAATATAACATCCCTTTTTAACTACCAAATCAACTTTTATTTGATATTAATTTATAAAAAATTTATACAACAATCAACCCTCCTCGAAAATTAATCTTTAAGGATGATAATGGTACATTATATTAGTCAAATATCATTATTTTTATTTTCTCTTTTAATTAATAATATAAAATGGTATGTATCAAAGACATCAAGAACTTGATCCCAAATATGGTTACTAGACTAGTTAAAACACAAACACTACTCCTTTCCTTGATTTTTATTGCCTCTTCTTATAATCCGTCTCCATCTGAATAAGACTTTTCTGCAAATAACTTACATCTTATTGCTCAAAAGATATTTTTTAACCACACTCTTGACCTGTTTTTATATAAAATAATATATTAGAAAATAACTTAAATTATTTTAAACTTTTAAATTAAAAAAGTTATTCTACGCAACCATCCATTCAAAAGAAAGATATGAATAAGTCATAAGAAAAGGAAAGAGATAAATAAATAAATAAAATGCTATTGTAAGTTTGTAACTACGTAAAGCAACTGCACAAAATAATACTTCAACATCGAGATTTGAGAGTGGTGCGTGGACTCAGCGGAGCTGTGCACTGCACCGAGCCACCGACCCTCAATACTGGGCCAGTGGAGACTTCAAATTTATAAAATCTCGAATTAAACGTCGCCGATTCAGTTTTATTCTCACTGCCTAGTGCCTTGCCTATTGCCCCATCTAAACGCTAACCAGGCGCACACAGTCTCTCTCTCTGCTAACAGATTGCAAGATCCACACCACAGGTATCTTTTCTTCCTTTCCTTCTTTGATCTGATCATGCACACCCTTTTCTCTTCTGCTTTGTTGCCGGGAAAACGTGGGTTTAGAAATTTGCTTTAACTCCCTGCCTGTAGCTTGTTGAAGGCTGGTTATAAGCTTGGCAATTCAATACATTAAGTAAAAAACGAGTTGTTCATCAAATTGGAATTCTGAGTTCATTGGCTATTGGTGATTTGGAGAAAATGTTATTAATTACGGAGATAGTATATTTTGATTTGGTATGCTTAACCAGTTTCTGATTCAATGTAACTTGGGTTTTATTCATGTTGACAAATTGAAGTTTTTGGAGTTGGGTTTTTGTGTTTTATGGCTCAATTTGAAGTAATTTGCTGCTTCTTTGCGGAAACCTAGCCCTTTTTTGCCGTCTCTTGTTTTTTCCCCACTCTTTCTCGATTTTAACTGAATTTGTTTCCTTGACGGATCTAGATAGAGGTTAAAAGATGGTGCTTGTTCACCTTTTCTTTGTGCAATGTACCATAAAAATGTTTAGGTATTCTTTTTATTGTTTTGTTAACGTGAGGCCACCTTTGGGATAAAAATCCTGAATTTGAAGGAATGGGATAAAAAATTCTGAACTAACTTTCTGATTTCTTCTCCACTTGCTTGATCAGTGTTCTCTCAGATGTCTGCTGACATGGAGAACCCTAAAGCTGAAGAGGAACAGAAAGGTACAGGATCCGACTCTCCTGCTAATGAAACCCTGGCAACCTGGTATAGTGGCTTACTCAAGCAAACATCCATCTATGGCATAGCTGCTGGATATTGCATCTCAGCATCCCTGCTCTCCATCATCAACAAGTGGGCCATCATGAAATTCCCTTATCCTGGGGCACTAACTGCATTGCAGTATTTCACTAGCGCTGCGGGTGTACTTGTCTGTGGGTGGTGCAAGGTTTTAGAGCATGATTCGCTCGACCTTTTGACCATGTGGCGGTTCCTACCTGCAGCCATTATGTTCTACCTGTCACTCTTTACAAACAGTGAGCTCTTATTGCATGCTAATGTTGATACCTTCATTGTCTTCCGTTCGTTAGTCCCCATCTTTGTTGCAATAGGAGAGACCTTGTTCCTACACCAGCCATGGCCATCATTGAAGACATGGTTGTCTCTTTCTACCATCTTTGGTGGAAGTGTGCTATATGTGCTAACAGATTATCAGTTTACAGTTATGGCTTACAGCTGGGCTCTAGCTTACTTGGTAAGCATGACTATAGATTTTGTCTACATCAAGCATGTTGTTATGACCATTGGTTTAAATACATGGGGTCTCGTGGTGTACAACAATCTTGAGGCCCTCCTACTCTTTCCGCTAGAATTGCTTATAATGGGGGAGCTTAAGAAGATAAAGCATGAAATTTCAGATGAGTCGGATTGGCACTCATTTGCGGTGGTTTTGCCAGTTGGTTTGTCTTGTTTGTTTGGTTTAGCCATCTCTTTCTTTGGGTTTTCTTGCCGGAGAGCAATCTCTGCTACAGGATATACAGTTCTTGGTGTGGTGAACAAGTTGTTGACAGTTGTAATCAATCTGGTTATTTGGGACAAGCATTCAACATTCGTTGGGACAGTGGGACTTCTTATTTGTATGCTAGGTGGCATCATGTATCAACAGTCCACAAGCAAGCCTAAGGCTGTGCCTGAAGTAAAAGCAGAGCAAACCGATGAAGAACAACAGAAGCTACTAGAAATGCAAAGCAACATAGAAAGCAACAATAATGAGAAGGAAGTTACCCAGTCAAATCAGGGGAAATGAGGTAGATTTTTCCTGTATTGACTTCTGGTTAAATATCCGGGTGAAGTTTTTCCGATTAGTAAATTGTTCGGATGGCAAATTCTCATCTTAGCAATCTCGATGGTTTGTGCCTGAACAAAATGTTTCTAGTTGGATATTGGGCTTCACCGAAATTACTTCTTGATGCAGCAGAATTTAACCTGGAAAAACAAATTAGGTGGATTGCTACATTCTTGTTACCAGTTATCTGAATAGTCACAGCAGTAATATTCTGAAGTCCAAGTTCCTGCTGCTTCTGGCTGAATGCATCCAATGAAGCCGGCTAGGTTATATTGATTGTAGTATCTTTTGGGTTACAGAACATGAATTTCTTTTTTACTCCATTCTTTTGCAAATGTTAGTACTTTTGTCAAAGGTAGAACTTCATTCAAAGCCAGACCCTAGCATCTGCCTCCAGCATTATGATCGGCGGGGTTTTGGTCATTGCCTGTATTTCTTGTTTTTTTTCGTAGCCCACAACCTGTATTTCTTAAAAACAACAATTAGTTGAATCATTTTACTCCCTTCTTCCTTCTTATGGAGCTTCATTTTTCTCAATCATAATGTATCAATTTTCTCCAGCTTGGTAAATGGTATGTATTGACTTGGTGCTGAATGCAAAAATGCAGAGTGGCACAGACTCGTTTGGTATAGAGGGCGAGGAGGAAAAGGAGTTGCGATGATTAAACATCCAAAATATATCTCTGTTGGGGGACTTTTAACACAATATTACAGAAATCCAGCCGGTTTTAGCATTAATAAGGGATTCTCCTTATGGGATCATCAAATAGCTCATATTATTACATCTTTTCCGTTGCGGCTATTAATACTGTCAACTGAGTTGTGCCGTTTCTGGAATATTAGGAAAATGCTTAATGAAAGAGAACCGAACATACCCTAGATACTCCATTTGTGTTCAAATGCTGCGTTTTTATCAAATGGAGAAAGGAGAAGAATTTTTATATTTTTCCAAGATGTTTATATGTTTTTAACCTGTATTTCTATTATATTGTTGCAAGCAACAATGATATGGATCCTACAGCTATAGAATCCAGGAGTAATAGGGTGAGATTAAATACACAAGCCCTGCAATGATGGACTTGTAACAATGGAATAGTAGCAGGTGAAGAAGAAGAAGAAGAAGAAGTTGGAAGTAGACAGAAGGAGAGAGAGAGTCAGAAAGAAGAGGAGAAGTTGTCAGAAAGTCTGTTTAATGCCATGCCAACACGTGGCACTACGATAACAAACTCTAAGACTTTAAACGGTGTGTCGCACCAGCACTGCTATTAAACAAAACGGTGCGTATGTCATCCCTACTTAAATTTCCATCAACCCTTCTGTTCCCTCTTCTCAATTTAGAACCCTGAGAGCATCTCCCATCTCAATTAAATGGATAGTTAAAAATAAAAAATTAATATTTTTATTTTCTTTTTATTTATTTTTCATATTTTAAGGTGAAAGTGAAATAAAATGCTAAAATATTTTTTTTTTTATAAATATTATTCCTATATATTTTTTAAAAGAGTCAAAACTAATAAAGTAAGACCAACAAAAAAATAAGTCAATTAAATCTAATTATGTGAAAAAAAAATAATATCAAAATTATTATAAAAAATAAAATATTTATTTATTTCATATTAGCTTTTCAAATGTTTTTTTTTTATTAGAATATACATGGTAAAAAAAAAACATTTATACTATTTAAAATGATATTTTATCCATTTGCATCTTGAAGATGCTCTGACATGTATTTTTATGGGTTGTTCCTAGATGTCTTCTTTCCTCTGATTTGTTTCTTGATTTGTTGGGCTTATAAGATTCTCTTCTTGTCATCTTGTTTATGTAATATCCATTCAATATGGTTGCAAATAATCCAGAATTATGGTATTTTCCAGAACCCGCGATTTTTTCTTCCTTCTATCTGATCATTTTCATGTCGATAATCACCGGTGGAAATTGCCATGTTTTAGCTTCAAAAACTCTCTCCCTCTCCTCCTTTTATACTTGGGTTTCTACGATCTTAAACTTCAAACATCAAGCTCCAAAAATTATGAATTCATTGCTTGGTTAAATTTTTTTAGTCCACATCCTTAACGTGTTTGGGAAAATGTCCCAATGAAACTACTGTTAATAAAATTTGCTAAGAATTGAAACTTTTAAGCTTAGACACAAATGCGCTAAAGGGTTTTAAAAAATCTTGTTATTTTTAAGCATTTTTTTTGAAGTACTTATCTTTGGATGTTTTTAGGAGGAGAGGAAATGTCAAAGTCTTGCAAGGGACTTGCAGTGGAACTGGTCAAGCGTCCCAGTGAATATGATTGTATTAAGGTTCTTCATTCTTTAGTAAAATGATGTTTTTATCTTTAAAAGTCTCTCATTTGTTAAATTCGTTCTTGTTGAGATTTATGTTTGTGCTTTATATGTGTAGATTGAGAATCAACCATATAAAGAATGTGCAGGAGAGAAGAGCACTTCCATACCTAAACAGAAACAACATGATGTGAACATGTTTTTCAATTTTCTGAGTAGAAAAAATATTCTAAAAATTGAAGAAATGAACATGTTTTCTAATTTTTTTTTGGAAAAGAAAAGGAGAAGAAAAATGAAGAAATAGAAGGAAAATTGTTTTCTGTTACTGAACAGGGCCTTAGCTGCGAGATCCAAAACACATCTAACATGGAGTGCTACTTTTCATTGACAAATGCTTCATATTTTAGATTGTTTTTACCATTATCAACTAAGTGGCTCACAAACAACCAAGTTTGTTATATGTTTGGATCTAGTTAGGGTTCTGGTGTTTCAAGGATTTATTGGGTAGGGTTAGGTTTAGCATTTCTTTATTACTGAGAATTTTGTAGAGTAAATAGAGATGACTTGTTTTTCTGTTTGGTGTGTTTTTATAGGGAATGAAACTTGCAAAATTAATTAAATTAGGCTCGAATTTAATTGAATTTAATTGTTGCGAGATGAACAGAGAAATAAAATGGGGCAATTAGAGAATAGGAGTGCACTAATTAAAATAACTCAGGGCATCTCTGTTAATTGAAGATGTCCCTTTCTTTATAACTTTTTTCTCTATTCTCTTTTCTCATTATAATTTGTGCAGTTTATTTGACAATTTTTTAAAATATTGTATTTTTAAGTAATGATAAAGTTTGAATTTCATATTTTTTAATCGTGATATTAAAAAAGAGATCTTGAAAATACATCAAAACTCTAATGACGACGTCACAAATACCTTGAAAAAGATTTCTATAAGACGAATCCAACAAAAATTAAAAAAAGATTACTAACAAAAAAACAGAGTGGATCACAATTTGTTGTTATCATCATCTGCATTCATTTTGGTCTTTCTTTTATTCCTTTGAAGCAAATTTTGACCTCTAATTAGTAATTGAATTCAATGTGGAATGCGTTATGGAGATAGAATTATATTATTTCTCATGGTTTTAATTTGTGGGTTTTGCTTGATATATAATGTTCTTTCAAAATTTCCATTTTGTGAATTTTAATTTGTTGTAATATGAGAACTTATTAATTGTTGAGTAGGAAACTTAACATGGAAAAAAACATAAATTTTCAATTTTTAAGGAAGAAGTAGTCTAAGTGATGACTTGTAATTCTGCCACCTTGATTTACTAGATGTGATTTTTGCGTGTATTATTCTACCGTATAGAATGATGTGTTTTGCGTGGAGTGTGAATTTGAACTTTGAAGTTAACTTTGTGGTTATGTTTTTTGAGAATCGAGTGTACTTTAATGATGGGTTGGTGATTAAAATGCTACATTTTAAAATCTAAGGTATTTTTCTCTAAACTTTATACAGATTTACTTTCAGATAATTGTGAATATTTATATCTAGATTAATTTTTAACTTTTTGATGAATATATTAATTTTTCAGATTTTGATTGACATTTAATTTAAATTTTGCTCTTAAAAATTTATGATATTTTGATTTTTAACTTTTGTGATGAACTATCTTGCCATAAAAAAATCAATAATAATTTAGTATCATTATCAAATTAATATATTTACAGCTACCAATATCAACAGTTCTAAGAGTAAAATAATAAATTTAATAAGCAAGTCATCAAGATTTTTATATTGATCATAGCTTTGAATCCTAAAAATATCTACGAGAGTCTAGTTGTAGCATTATGAGCTTGACAGACCCACCAAGAACTAAAAAATTTGTCGTTGGTTGTTGATTCATGCAAGGATTGGTAGAAATTAAAAAATCAACTATTTATCCGTTAATTGACATATTGATTTGGTTTATTTTGACTCATTTTATTTTAACGTTAACTACTGAACGAGTTTCTTTATCAATGAAAATTGTTAAAATAAGACTTTACAAGATTATCTTATTGTTTATATAGAAAAGAAATTGATGAAAGATATGATAATCGATTTCATGAAAGAATGACAAACATAATTCAAATAAATATGTAAGAATATTTTTATTTTATTTTAAAAAATTTATCACATATAAGTAATATTTCGTTTTAACTAGTATTTTTTATAAACCTTGTATGTTGTTTATATTTGATAGGAATGAATACCAATAAAATTAAAGTGATTGATACTTTATAAAAATAAAATTAATTTCATAGTTTTGATTTAATTTGATATTGTTTTTAGCCACTTTACTCATAGAAAGGTTTTTCTATATTTGCAGCAAGTTATTTACACAAAACTAAATTATACAGTCTTTTGTGTTTACAACTTATGTATGGCAGTTAGAAAAAAAAAATTATATATTTTATTATATTAGTTTTAACCCTCCTAAAAAATTATCCTGAGCTCCTCCCTTTTTTCGAAACAAAGATTCTTCTATGATTGTAGTAAGTTATTTGTACAAAACTAAATAATATAATCTTTAAATATTTACAACCCATACATGTAGATTAGGAAGAAAAAAATTGTCTTGTTATACTAGTTTTTGCCCCTAAAAAATTATTCTAGCTTCGCCTCCGCCATGGCCATTGTTGAAGACATGGCAGCCTTTATCCAACATCTTTGGTGGAAGTGCGCTATACGCGCTAACAGATAACCGGTACACAGTTATGTCTTACAGTTGGGCTCTAGCTTACTTGGTATAAGCATGGCTATAGATTTTGTCTATAACAAGCATGTTGTTATGACCAGTGGTTCAAATATATGGGGTCTCGTGTTGGACAACACTCTGGAGGCCCTCCTAGTCCTACTCTTTCCGCTGGAATTGCTTATAATGGGAGAGCTTAAGCCCCAGTGTTTTAAACAGAGTGGTTAAAATTTGATTTTTTTATTTAAAATTAATTTTTTATATATATTTTTAAATCGATTTGATAGGTTAATATTAAAAATAATTTTTAAATAAAAAAATATTATTTTAATAAATTTTTAAATAAAAAAAAACTTTAAAATACAAACACTTATTTGCGGTGGTTTTGCCAGTTGGTTTGTCTTGTCTGTTTGGTTTGGCCTTGGGTTTTCTTGCCGGAGAGCAATCTCGGATACAGGATATACAGCTCTTGGTGTGGTGAGCAAGTTGTTGACAGTTGTGATCAATCTGGTTATTTGGGACAAGCATTCAACTTTTATATATATATATAAAAGAGGACAATGGAAATCTAGATACCTGGTGGTGATGGAATCCAACGTTCAAGTTTAAAGAACTCGAAGTAGATCGGGTAATAGAGAGAACCAACCGGACCATCTCTTCTTGATCGACCCCATGATCGTTTCCTTTGAGATACTAGAGAACATCTTCCTTGTGCATCAAATCTTTGACGTCCAGGAAATCATTCGTACCGTAAAATATATCTCCTAGCATATCACGTTTTGATTAGTAGTAGTTGCAAGATAACCCCCTCGTACAGTTTATTGGCTCGCCAAATGAACAAGATGGCGAAAAAATATCAGAAAAGGGAATCAAATCTTCACCACCTCCTCCTCAGCCGCAATCACCACCATTGGAAGTCCTCTGGCCATTAACGAAACAGCCCAGAAGAGAGACTGCTAAATAAAGAAAAGAGATCGAGGGATGATGATAATAAATAAATGAAAGTGATATAAATGAAACACAGATTATTGACAACATTTTCCACAAGTGTCCAAAGACATGTTAAAAGCACATGAGCAAACATTGAATTATCCTTTTCCCAGAAGAATCATAATCTCTATGGGACAGTGAATCTCAGTTGATACAGCTTTGAAAAAAAAAACTAACAGGACTGCTGGTGCCTTTAGGTCACTAACCAACCACACTATTTCGGTAGTTTCTTCATTTATTTCAAGATGTTCACCAATTAAGCATTCCCTACACAGAAGAAAGAAAACTCATTATAGCTCGGGTAAAAAACCTTGGAAATTTATAGCACTTAGAATTAGAAATAGCTAAAGAGAAACCTAGAAAACATGTCAGTATCTAAATGCATTCACCACCTCCCAAAAAGCGTGCTTGTAATGCCTGGGTGGGTCTACTCGATGCAGTGCTGGATGTTTTCACTATCAGACTACACAACCCAATTATTTAGCCTCTCGATGATTTTATCTTTCAGGTGCTAGAAAGGACAAAATTGAGAAAACAAATTAAAAAATGTATCAAGATCCTTATGTTTAAGGGCATTCGTCCTGCAGAGTTGTAATCAGATGTCTTGGAAAGTTGTTCATCCAAAAATTAGATACCACATATTCTAATGCTGTTGAAATTTATTGCTGCAACAAAATCACCTGAAACAGAACATGTGTTGATGCATATGCATATAGGTACTATTTTAGGCAAAAGTATATAGAGTATCTACTTCACTGACAAATCCACCTTGGATTCCTTTAAAAAGGTCAGTAGCTCTTGATAATCCTCAAACACTATTTCTGCATTGTTATCCTGTGTTTTCCCCCTTATAATACAAAATGCATCGTCCATTATTGTTATTGGAGGGGATAGTAACCCTTATACTTCCTTCCTTATCACCGCATAAATGGGTTGTCAAGGTTTTGTACTAGTTGGAGGGAATTTATCACAGTGAAAAACCCTCCAATCCTCTTAGTCAAAGGTTCCGATAAAGATTGAATGGTTTATTCCCCTCTTCCCCCCAACCCCCTTCAAGGGAAAAAAAAATCCTATACATAGTGCAAGAGGCTGCTAAGAAAAAAATTTCCTTCCTTCATTTCTGGCATGCCTTCCCTATTTCGGTTGTTCTTCTTCAAGAATAAAAACAGTTCTAACATCCTCCAAACAGGGAAACGAGACAGCATTGTAGTGATCACCTTCCAACATGCCTAGCATAAATCAAGCTTCTTTTCTTTCTTTCTTTCTTTCTTTTCCTTTCTTTCCTTCTCTTTTTTGTTTTTGTTTTTTTTTTCTGGTGGGAAATTACAGCCTAATTTGAATAAACAAGCAAAACCTTGACCATCAATCTGCCCAAACTTTATGAGCTTTTTATCCATGACACTCCTAACTTTGTGCAAATAATCACGACAACCCATGTACATTAATTGACCATATAGGACATCATAGTATATTTTCTTTTTAAAGTCTACTTGAGAAGAATAAGATGCAAGTAGAAACCTGTATAAAATTCTTAAGCAGCAGCCTCCAGCAATTCCCTTTCTGCACGCTCCTTGATCCTTCTCTCAAGCTCTGGCCTAAAATGCCTTATGAGACCCTGTACAGGCCAAGCTGCAGCATCACCCAATGCACAGATGGTGTGGCCTTCAATCTGTTTGGTCACCTCCTGAAGCATATCTATCTCTTCTAACTTTGCATTCCCAACCTTCAACCTTTCCATGATCATCCAAAGCCATCCTGTTCCCTCCCTGCATGGGGTGCACTGCCCACAGCTCTCATGCTTGTAGAAGTAAGACAGCCTTGCAATTGCATCCACGACATCAGTAGATTTATCCATCACAATCACCGCTGCAGTCCCCAATCCTGATGTGACAGCTTTAAGTGCATCATAATCCATAAGCACGTCATCACATATGTGCTTGGGAAGCAGTGGGACAGAAGAACCACCTGGTATCACAGCAAGTAAATTGTCCCAGCCACCTCTTACACCTCCACAGTGCCTCTCTATTAACTCCTTCAGTGGTATGCTCATCTCCTCTTCAACTGTGCAAGGCTTGTTCACATGACCTGACACGCAAAATAATTTTGTCCCAGAGTTGTTCTTTCGGCCAAAACTTGCAAACCACTCTGGACCACGCCTTAAAATGGTGGGAGAGACCGCCACTGTTTCCACATTTGTAACAGTGGTGGGGCAGCCATACAGCCCAGCATTAGCTGGGAAAGGAGGCTTCAATCTTGGTTTCCCTTGTTTTCCTTCAAGGCTTTCCAAAAGCGCTGTCTCTTCACCACAAATATAAGCACCAGCACCATAGTGGATATGGACATCAAAATCATAACCAGATCCACATGCATTCTTGCCCAACAGCCCAGCTTCATAAGCTTCTTTTCTGGCTCTTTCCAGATTTAGTCGTTCATTCACATATTCACCCCTAATGTAGATATATGCAGCAGAAGCTCTCATTCCTACCCCAGCAATCAAGCATCCCTCTAAGAGCTTGTGTGGATCATGCCGCATGATTTCCCTGTCTTTGCAGGTTCCAGGTTCACTTTCATCAGCATTGACGACAAGATAGGAAGGGCGACCATCAGATGTTTTTGGCATAAATGACCATTTGAGACCAGATGGGAAACCAGCACCACCGCGTCCTCGGAGGCCAGACTTCTTAACTTCACTAACAATCCAGTCAGTACCTTTGAGCACCAAGTCCTTAGTTCTATACCAGTCACCCCGTTTCATGGCACCTTTGAGGAAAGGGTCATGCAATCCGTAAACATTAGTAAAAATTCGGTCCTCATCTTTGAGGCCTCCAAAATGAGTTTTCTCCGGAGGTGGGGGAGGTGGTGGAGGCTGAGGAGCACCAGCATTTGTTGGAGGTTGGGTACTGAAAGACCTGAAGCCAACTCCCAACCTCTCACTTTGACGCACCAAAGCTGTTCTTTGCAAAGAAAAAATACCCCTAATGGGTGCCTATGCAAAAATAAAAAAAACAAATATTAGGACATGCCATAGCATTATGACGTTCACAGGTTCATTCAAATACCTAATTTAACATCCATGTCCAGTACATTTCTTAAGAACTCGAGATTCACAACAAAACAAACATAGAACTTGTGCAAACTAACAAGTACAGCTGAAATACCGTCATCTACGAAATATGATAAATCTAAATACGCCAGTCCAAGAATAGAGCTCAAATATACCAGTCAAACCTGGGCTGATGCCCATTTCAGAACAACAAGGAAAGGCCAGTAACATTTCATCCAAAAGAAAAAGGCTGGTAACATTTCATCCAAAATTAACAAATTCTACCACAAACACAAGCAAAATTTAACTTTTAAACGCAGCAGCGTAAATTTTTTTCAAGACCATGAATTCAGTAATTTCATTTTACAAAATTCTTGAAATTTAGACTAACAGAGAATTACCAAAACACTAAGCACACACTCAAAAACAGTTTATCACAGAATAGCCCTAATAAGCTTTAATTAAAGCTTCTAACAAACAACAAAAACAAACACAGAACTTGTGCGCACTAACAAGTACAGATGCAAAACCATCATCAACGAAATATGATAGATTTAAACACGCCAGTCCAATAATATAACTCAAATATACCAGTCAAAGCCAGGTCGATGCCCATTCCAGAGCTACAACAAGGCCAGTAACATTTCATCCAAAAAAAGGCCGGCAAAAACCAAAAACTACAAATTCTACCACAAACACAACCAAAACTTAACTTCCAAAGGCAGCATAAATTTCGGCCAGGATCATGAATTCAGCAATTCCGTTTTACAAGATTCTTGAAATTTTGACTAAGAAGTACAAACAACACAATTACCTAAACGCTAAGCACGCACTCAAAAACAAATTATCACAGAATATCCTTAGTAAGCTTTAATTAAAGCTTTTTTAAAAAAAAAAAACTGGATCTAACACAAACATGCGTTCGATAATCGTTCATACAGTCCACTGAAACATGATTATCTACTGTAATTAAGAAAAAAATCAGAAAGATTAAGTGAAACCCTAAGACAGTGAGAAATGAATTTAAGAAAGAAAAAAAAAGGACAGAGAGAGCTTAATACCATGGCAAGAAATGTGGCAGGTAAGCTTTGATGATTCGAGTCGATTCAGCTGCAACAAATCCAGATGAGAAATGGACTCTTGAGAGAAAATATATCGAAATCCGACTGTCGCTAAGTATGCAAGATGGACGGCTATGATTTTCGATCTTAATGGGGTGCTTGTGATGACCACGGGTAACACGTCGCAGAGACACCCGACTGCCGTGACTGCAAGGTAGTGTTGGTTATGGGTTGTGTGAGGTGTTGATTTTTAAAGTAATTTTAGTTTAAAAATATGTTAAAATAAATTTTTATTTAAAAATTAATTTTTTAATTTTAACATATTAAAATAATTTTTAAAATACAAACTATTTTTTTAAAAAAATATAGTTCACCACCAAAAAAAAAAAAATACTGCCTTAAATAGTCGCCAAACTGAACGGTTCTGATTCTTGGATCGTTTGTAATCTGCCAAGTGTTTGGGATTCGACCTGGGTCCGAATCACTGTCTGCAAAGCTCGAGTTTTGTTCGAAACATAAGCCCAGGCTCAGTTACCTTTTAGCTCAAAATAGTTTGGATCCAAGCCCATATAATTAAGGCCTCATTTTATTTAATCCTTCTCTTTTAATTAATATCTTCAGTCATTTTTGAAAAATAATTTTTAAACAAAACAAATTATTGATTTTTCTAGGTATTGATCCTAGAGAGTTTGGCTTTGAACGTTATCTTCAAGTATTACTAGGATACAAGCGTAAATAAATCATGTTATTTTTTTTAGCTTTTAAAAAAAAATCAAAAGCAATTCTTGTTATTTTAAGGACCTTTAGCCTTGTTTAATTAAAAAAAATGATATTTGATATATCAACCTCTTCTATATTCTATTCACTTTTTTTTTCTCAAATTAATTGATTCAATGACTTACGTGTTAACTTGATAATTTAGTAACCCGAGTTATTTCTCAAACTCTATATTATATCTAACAATTATGTCTTTTAATTTACATGAATTGCATAACTTTAATTGAAATATGTTTTTCTAAATAATTTAATATCAATTAATATATAAATTAATTCAAGAATATGCTTTGTCATCACAATAAAAGGAGGGAGAGAGAGGGGTACAAAGCGAAGAAGAAGAAGAAGTATTCTCTTCAAACTGCAGCTAAGTGGAGGGATCGAAAGCCTAGCCTATATATATATATATATATATATATATATATATATATATATTACTACTTTGAATACATTTAGCTCCATAATATTTTTACAGTAATATTTTTGCTCCACGGGTATAATTATAGCTAGAAGCAAAGTCACGGAAGCTATAATAGCTAACATGCCCAACGAATCCCACGAAAAAACAACAATGGGTACGGTGTCCAGCTCACCTTCCTCTCTCAATTTATGCGACACACCATCTGCAGTTCAATAATTATTAAAGTTTGTTTCGTGTTTTTTATTTTATAAAATGTTTTTTTATTTAAAATAATATTATTTTATTTTTTATAAATTATTTTTGATATATCTAAAAATACTAAAAAATATTAATTTGAAGTAAAAAAATAAAATAAAAATTAATTATTTAAAAAAACACTTATAAAATATAAAAATAAATAGAATTAAAAATAATAGTATTCATTCAACTGATGATACGACTCATCACACACAAATAAAAATATATTTTGATACTCAAAATTAAATAAGTTTAATTTTTTTTGAAATGTCTCTCAATGTTGTTTTGATTGTATTATTTTTTAAATGTGTGTTTGAAAGTGTATTAATTGTTAAGATACTGAAGTCATGATAGTATAAATAATTTTGAATTTTTTTTTTGTTTTTTGGTTTATTTTTTTAATTTTCATTATTTTATATGGAGTTTTTTTTATTACTCTGGGTCTTTTGATCTTTTTTTTCATATTTTTTTAATTTTATTATTTAATATAATATTTTTTTAATTTTATTTTTTAATATAATATTTTTATTTTATTTTATTTTTTAATATTAAAATTTTTTTTGGATCTACATAGTAAACAAGATTATGTGAGGAAATCATCACACGATTTAATTTAACTGTTATACAAAATTTAATAATAAAACCAATATTTTTTTGACAATCTAAATATTACTTCTTTTTTTTCGTCCAAACCATAGGAAGAGCACAATCAATAACTAGTATGTTAATAATAATAATAATAATAATAATAATGTGTAGGGGATGGAGAAAGGTCTTGTCAGCTTTTATAATTTCTCAAATGTGATTTTATAAGTTTTTCTGAAATAAATCAACAGCTACATGGTATAGTAATAACTAATTACATGACCGCGATATGCTGCGGGGTTTTTTTTTATAAAAAATATAAAAAAAAATTAAGATTTAAAAGTGTTAGGTATTTCTGTAAAACTATACCGAAGAGTCCTGGGTTTAGCTGCAATGCCTGACCCGAGAGTAATATTTATAATATTAATAATAACATTAAACTTGCATGACCCAAGTTTAAGTGAGTCTGGTTGCAATACCAGACCCAATAGCCTTGGATGTGGGTCTCGCTGCAAGGTCGTGTTATGAAAATTTGATAATTAAATAGATTAATTAAAAAGAAAAAAACCAATAGAAAGAAAAAAACTAATGAAGAAAAAGAAAACAAAATCTAAATTAACTGAGTTAACCCTTTAAACCAAGTTAACTGTCAAACCTTGGATTCGTGTCGTGAAAGTTTGATAACTAAATAGAAAAAAAAAACAAATTGACGGGTTACCCAGAATTAACTGGGCTAACCCGTCAAACCAAGTTACCCGTCAAACCCGGGATCCATGTCATGAAAGTTTGATAACTAAATAGAAAAAAATTAAACATTAATAAACTAAATTAAGCGAAAAAAATTAATTAAAAAGGAAAATAAACAAAAACAACCAAAAGGCATCAACCTTTTACTAATGAGGAAAAAGAAAAAAATTCTGAATCGACTGGGTTAACCCGTCAAACCCGAGATTCGTATCATAAAAGTCTGATAACTAAACAGAAAAAAATTAATATTAAGAAACTATAGAAAAAAAAACTAAAGGTATCAGCCTTTTTACTGTGAACTGCATGTGCAGTCCACAATACAAAGCTTAAAAAGAAAAAAAAACAAAGGCATACATCACGGGTTAATTTTTTTTTCTTACATAAAAAATATCAAAAAAGGTTAAGTTCTAAGAGTGTTAGGTTTTTCTTCAAAAATATACTCAAGAGCCTTGGGTCTAGCTGGCTAGCTGCAACGCTTGAACCAAGAGTAATATTTATAATATTAATAATAATATTAAATTTACATGACTCAAGTTTAAGTGAGTCTAGCTGTAACACCAGATTCAAGAGCCTTGAATTTAGGTATGGCTACAAGGTAGCATCATAAAAGTGTGATAATTAAATAAATTAATTAAAAAAAAATCAACAGGGAGAAAAAAAACAAATGAAGGAAAAGAAAAAAAATCTGAATTAACTGGGTTAACTCTTTAAACTAGGTTAACCCGTCAAACCTGGGATTCGCGCCATGAAAGTTTGATAACTAAATAGAAAAAAAATTTGACGGATTAACCCAGAATTAACTAGGTTAACCCGTCAAGCCTGAGATACGTGTCATATAGAAAGAAATTTAACATTAACAAACTAAACTAAACGAAAAAAATTGATTAAAAAGAAAAAAAGCAAAAAAAAAAAATTCGGGTTAACTCGTCCAACCAGGTTAACCTGTTAAACCCGGGATCCATGTCATAAAAGTCTAATAATTAAATAAAATAAAAATTTCACATCTACAAACTAAATTAAACAAAAAAATATCATTAAAAGAAAAAAACACAAAGAAAAAAGCAAAAAAAAACCCATAAAGGTATAAAAAATAAAAAAAACAAATTTTTTTTAAAAAAATATAGTTAAGAGTTTCATTGTGCACTGTGTAGTGCACAGTGAAACACTAATTCATAAAAGGCATGGGAAAAGCTACAGTACTTTCCCCATATTTTTTAGAGTATTGTTAAGTAGTTCATTAGCCTGCTTTGTATTATGGGTTAAAACAAGATTCTTTTAAATCACAAAAAACTATTCAGTTATTGGTGACACACCTTCTAGAAAAACAAATAGATTTTAATCATAAATTGAATAAAATATTAATCCAATAATCAGATAGAAAAACATTTGATCTATTTGGGTTAAGTTAGGTTGATTTGCGAAACTCACAGGAATAATTTAAAAAAAAACAAAATAGAAAGCTCAATCTCAAATTAATTAAACGTTGAAGGATAAAATCAATAAAAAATAACATTTGATTAAAAAACAAAGTGAACTAGAGTCAACCAAGCAAACTTATAATGCAAGTCATGCATGTTATCAGATTAAATTTTTACCTATAAATTATTTTTCATTTAATTATACAACAATAAAGTGCATGATATTTTTTCTAGTATGAAACAACATATTTTTTTAAAGTAAAAAAACAATGATAGGCACGTGGAGTCAAGATAACAATAAATCATCGATAAAAAAAAGGATGGGATTGTATTTTTTTAAATTGAGAGATAGAAAAAGCATTACATAAAAAAAAAATAGCTCGGATGTTGTGTATTAATTTGTTAAATTCACGTGTTAAAGCAAAAAAAATAATTAAAAAGCCGAAAACAAAATATTCAGGTATTAGTGACGTCTTTTTTTTAAAATGTTAACCATTAATTGAATGATATTTTGATATAATATTGAGATGAAAAAGCATTTAATCCATATGGATTAGCTTGGGCTGACCTGCAAAACTAGCAGGGATAATCCTGAAAAAAATAATTTCGAAAGCTCAATCATGTATTAATTCAATGTTAAATGACAAAATTGATAAAAAAACGCATTTGATTAAGAAAAACAAAGTGAACTTGAGTCAATCTACCTTACTCACAACACAAGTCATGCATGTCACCAGATCCAATAATTTCTTCATCTCAATGATTATTTTTTATTTAATTGTATGACAATAAAGCGCGTGATGGTTTTTTTGAATGAAACAATATAGTTTTTAAAAGTAAAAAAAGGGCGATAGGCACATGATGATGAGATAGCAATAATAGATCATTGATAACAAAAGGTTAAATTGTATTCTTTCACGCTTGAGTTTAAAAAAATAGATCATTGATAAAAAGAAAAAAAATGTTAAATTGTAATATTTTAAAAAAAAATTAAGGGACACAAAAAAGCATTATACAAGTAAATAAATAATAGCTATGATGTTGTAGATTAACTCGTTAAATTCACTACTTGAATAAAATATTCTATTTGGTTCAATAATTTATTTTTTTAATTTTTTTTAAAATCAAACATGAAATAGAAAAAAAGAGAGACTAGTTATGTGGCCATGGGTAATAAAACAAAACAGCCTAAATGTGTGGGCCTTTCAGCCCACCCCACGTGCTTAGGCCTTCCATCATAACCTTCGTGCTTGGGCCTATCCATTGTTTTTCTTAAAAGGGTGAATGGCTAATTTTGTGTTTTTTTTTAAAAAAAAAGATAGCAAAGGACATGCCTTTTGTGATAGTAGATAGCGCACCATATGCTACAACAAACACGTATCACTTGCTTTTGAGTTAAATAAAAAAAATAGATCATCGATAACAAAAGGTTAATTTTTTAAAAAAATTAAGGGACATGGAAGCATTAAACAAAAAGAAAAGAAATAATAACTTGGATGTTGTGGATTAACTCGTTAAATCCGCTACCCGGATAAAGGATTTAATTGGGCTCAATGATTTTTTTTTATATTATTCAATCATGTTCATGTGTATGAAGTACAAGGGATGGATTTTTTTTCTTTGATTTGATTCAATCATTTTCATATGTATGTCCATTTATATTATCGTATGATTAAATAAGAAAATGATTATAATAAAAAACATTATTAAATACAACATGAAATATAACCCATGTTGCGAGATCAAATATTTTAAACTACATCTATCTCTTGATTTTTCTAATTTAGTCTTTAGTTATCTTAAACATTGGATTGATTTGGAATCAAGCTTCATAATTTATTTTGGTTTATTTTTTATCTCGGTCTCGTGACCAGGTTTCGGGTTAACATTGGTAGACTTTGTTATTTTACTGTGTTTTTTTTTAGATTGATTTGTTTACATATAATTTCATCACCCATCAACTGATTTATTGAAAAATAAGCTTTATAAATTGTTTTGATCTACTTTTTATGAGATTGTTCCAATCTTATTACTTGGATCGTTGGTTTGACAAGTTAACCTGATTTTTTTTTAGTTCATTTTATATGAGATTATCCCACTCTCATGACCCGAGTCATGGATTTCATAGGCTGACTTGGGTTGACTCAGCTTGTTTTTTATGTATTGTTTTATTGTTTTTTTATTTCATTTCAATTTCATCTTAAGCATTGAGTTTATTGAAAATTAGGCTTCTTGATTTATTTCAGTTTATTTTTTATAAGGTTATTTTAGTCTCATGACATGAGTTATAGATTTGGTAGGTTGATCCAAGTTGACTCAAGTTATTTTTTTAATTATTTTTAATTGATTTATTTTTTAATTTTATCTTTTAACGTTTAGTTGATTTGAAATTAAGTTTCATAATTTATTTCGATTTGTTTTATAAGGGGTTATCATGGTTTTATGACATGAGACATGAATTTGGCAGGTTAACCTGCGTTGACTTGAGTCGATCTAACATGTTGCCGTCTCAATAATTTTTTTGAAAAAAGATATTGTCTTAAATTTTTTCAAGTCAAACTATATTTTAACTGATTATTCGAATGATTTTTGGATTTACCAAGTAGATTGAGTCTATCAACTCCAACACATTTTTTTTTATTAGAAAAAAAACTAACAATGCTTGAATGTTTGTATTTGTGTTCAAATAAATTTGATACTGCCCGTAATAGCTTTGCTCTAAATATTTTGGCCAGTTGATTGTCATCATCCATGCAAACAAACATTCTTATTCGACCTCTCTTGTGATGAGCACAAAGTCCATTGCAAGCAAAACCTGCAGGCCAAATCCGGCAGTTAGTGGAGGTTTAACCTCTGAAGTTCGTCCGATGGACACTGTTTGAATAAAATACACAAATTTTTCTATTTGCGATGGCCCAGCTTATTTTTTTATGTCGCTACTGCTGTCTATGCAAGGCCCTTTGTAAGCAACGTTTTCAAGGAATACAAATTAAACTGTACTAATCGAAAAAGAAATAAAAGCAGCACAGAAGCATGACATGAAATTTGAAATCTAAAACTTAATTAAGCCGTAATTAATCTCTGCTATCGATTAATAAATGCCCTTTGTAAGCATTTTATGAGCAGATCAGTAAGAGACTCGATTCAAGGCCAGGATCACAGATTTTGCTAGGTCACCGGGTTTTGATCGGATCACTAGATCAATCCTAATTTTTTTTATAAATTAAAACGATATTGTTTTGGCTAAAAAAATAAATAGTCAATAGGCTGCATTTAAGCTTTTGACCGGATCTTGCTGGTCAACCGGGTCACCAGGTCAACCTGCTGGATCAATCGAGTTTTTGATTTCTTTTATTGTTTTAAATCTGGTCTGGCTCTAGCTCTAGATTAATTGGGTTCTAGATTAATTAGACAGGTTAAATTTTAAAACTACGAATGTATGGAAAGTATATCATAAAGTTTTAAACACAAATTGAACCCTCTTTCTTCCCCTCAAATTGATATATGATGGAACATAATCCATGAAATCCACATACATTCAGCAATTTAAATATATCATTAAATATATCCATGATTGTGATTTTTAAATAATTGCATGCATATATCGCTCACAGTCTAACATTTAAAGGGAAGGAAGGTGGCACTGTTTTGTCTTTTGTCTTTTTAATTTGTTTATTGGTTTAATTTCTTGTTATTTTTATTTTTTTGTTTTTGAACTTAAGAGAAGGTGTGTCGAGCTTGATATTTTAAATATGTTCTATTATTTATGTTTTATTTATTTTTGAGTTTTAAAAATATTTTTTTAAAAATTTAAAATTTTTTTATTTTTTTCTTTGCATCAAATTAATATATTTTTGAATGTTTTCAAATTATTTTGATGTGCTGATGTCAAAAATAATTTTTAAAAAATAAAAAAAATATTATTTGATGTATTTTCAAGTGAAAATTACTTTAAAAATAACCGCAACCACGTTTTCAAATAAAAAATAAAGTATTTCCTTAATAATAATAATAATAATAATAATAATAATAATAATAATCTCTTTCATGTGATCAAAATGATCCTAAATAAATTCTCCAATTCAATTACCAAAGAATTTCTGGTCAACATATCTTATAAAAAAAAATTATAAACACACTTACCGTAGAAAAAAAACGAGCAATCGTCCAAATGGCACAAAACAATGCTATAAAAACATTTTAAAAAAAAAATTATTTTGCCCCTCGTTAAATAGAGAGGAGAACATGTATGCTAGAATTAATTACCGGACCCCACTCAAGAAGGTCCCACAATCAGGTGACGACGTGGTCCTAGCGAAGCATTTAACCACGGTTAAGCCACTCCCAAAAATAAATAAAACGCTTCCTTTCCCTCCTTGACCACCCTCCCTCTCCTCTCTTCTCCTGCACGCAGGCGAGATCGAGACGTGGGGTCTTCCACACAGAAAAGTGAGAGAAATGACAGTATTTGCGAACTCCGGCGCCGTATTTCTAGCCGGAAAACAGGTGTTTCCAGTTGATTACCAGGCAGAGGTTTCACAGAAACTCGTCGATGCTTCGCATAATAATGATTTAAAACTGGCACTCCAGTGTCTTGAAGATCCTTTTGTGGACGTCAACTTCATCGGAACTGTCAGCTTGAAGTCAAAGAAGACTGAAGTCTTGTTGCACGATGAGGCGGCACATGAAGTTCATGTTGAATACGAGGAGTTCAAGACCGACGTTACTGCTCTCTTCCTCGCTGCTCATGCCGGAAATTTAACACTTGTCAGAAAGCTACTGGTAATAAACTCACTGCCCCTCCCCTCATTTTTTTTTCCTGTGCTAGACCTTCGCTTCATTTTCAGACAAAACAGAGTTTGATTCGTTTTTCGTGTCAGAAAAAAACAAAAAAAATGTTGTTTAACATGTTTTAGAATTTAGACATTATCACTGCTCTTTTTATTTTTATTTTTATTTCTATTTCTGTGACGAAATAAATCATCTTGATGTATATTTTTTCGCATGTAAATGATAAAACATTTTGATTATGGAGATTTTTTTTTAAATTTGAACTTTGATCATTGTGATTCCAGCTAGAAATATGGCAATAGCATCAACAAATTCCTTAAATTAGTAACGGTAAAAATCTAAGAAAAATTAATCCTTACAATTACTTGAGGATTGCCATAATGAGGAATGATTTGGGTGTAAAAATGTGTAACTGGGATAAATCCGTAAGGATGTGTATAAATTTATTTTAATTATTTTTTTTCACTTCAATTCTGCATAACGCGTGACGCGTGCACTGAGAAATATCTAGGAAAAAAAACCTGACAAATAAGCCTCCGAGAGATCACGTGACGTATGCTGCAGATTTCATGATCTTCTCAACATTCACTACAAGTAAATTATTCTCTGGTCCCTGATTTTGAAAAAAACTATAATTAGCCCCTCAAGAGTCTACAAGAGTTAAGGAACTAAGTTATAGGGTTTCAAATATAAAGGACTAAGTTATAATTGTGTTCAAAATCCAAATACTAGAGAATAATTTCACTCCACTATACAGAAGTCTGAAAGCTATTTCAACAACTGCCTGCTTTGGATACTTGGAATCTTCAACGTAACAAATGCCAAGTACAATCCTGCTCACCAAGATCCTGCAGAGAGCTTATCTAAAATCTGGGCTCAATCAAACATAGCTTTTCCCTTTATAATATTCCACCTGCTATACTGTCCTGTTAACTGCAGAGGGTGAGGTCAGATCATAGATTTGATTCATTTGAGATATCGGGGCCAGGACTTTTCCCCCCTCTACTGGTAGTTTCTGTCATGACTTTTACCATTCTATACTATTACACCTTGCACATATTACTTTTACGTTACAAGAACCTTTCTGTATTCATGTTCAAAAAAAAGAAGAATAATTGTATGACAAAAAAAAAAAAAATCCTTTCTTGCTTGCTGAATCATATTTCTGACTTGTTATATTCTGGCACTGAATGGAACTATTATTAACTTAGTAATTGATGATGCCGTTTCAATTTAATGGTTTATATCGTAGCTGGCTCTTGCTGTGCTTGATGACGGCACCACATTTATCTTTTTCACTGGCGGTATAATTTGCTGCTTGATGATGCCTTTTTGCTGCTTAAAAATTTGTCGTGCTGCGTGACAGAGTCTTGGAGCCAATGTAAATCAGAAACTGTTTCGAGGCTATTCCACAACAGCAGCAATAAGGGAGGGGCATTTGGATATATTAGACATACTAGTGAAATCTGGGGCATCTCAGGAGGCATGCGAGGAGGCTTTATTAGAGGCAAGCTACCTTGGGCAGGCCAGGCCTGCAGAGCTGCTCATGGGGTCTGACTTGATACGCCCACAAGTTGCTGTTCATGCACTTGTATCTGCATGCTGTCGAGGGTTTGCCAATGTAGTCGACACACTCGTCAAGGTAACCCACTCATGTCACTTAAAAAGCTCCGCATAGTAGACTTGCAGATTTCTGAAAAGGTATAACTTCAGTACTTCAAAAAACTTTGAGTTAATCAATTTCACACTAGAAACTGGTACTGATTTCAAGGGTTTGACGAGTTGAGAAACTATGACAGGATTCTGAAGGATATTAGATTCCTTGACAACCCTTTTAACGGATCAAAATAATGCACCTTTACCAGATTTTTACTTTGTTTCTAATGAATGTTTGATATAAGTTGCAGCATTTTAGCATCGATTCACCTTTTCTTCCAGCAAGTATATCACTTGTCAATTTGACTTGCTTTTATCTGTGAAGAGAAATAGTAACATAACCCAACAGTGAGCATTTATGGTCCGCTGTATTATTGTTATGAGAAAATCGCTTCAAATTTTTATCCAAGAGCAATATTTCTGACTAAACGGTTGTTCTGACTTTGCTTTGCATAGCAGTGTTGAGTTTAAGCGAACCAATTTGATATTGCGAATTTACACTGAGACTCTAAAGTTGTGACAGTGTGGAGTAGATGCCAGTGCAATCGATAGGGTTCTGCTTCGATCTTCTAAGCCACCACTTCATGCTAATGTTGACTGTAATGCACTTGCTGCTGCCATTGTTAGTAGACAGATCTCTGTTGTTAGATTGCTGCTGCAGGTAAACATTTTGGTTCCTAACTATCACAATTCACGAAGCTCATCATAAAAGATGGATCTTCTAGCGATCCTAGTCAAAATGGCATGTATCAAGGATAACATGTTCGAAGTGTAGGACCAGTGAAGCTATGCAACCTGATATTGTTGCTTGAAGTGTGAATTGTGCCTTGTCAGAATATTTTCATAAAATGGAGTTATTAATGGAAGAATTGAACCATCAGTCGGAGCATTTACCTCCCCTAACTAGATTTAATGTATTTAATTTTGTCCACACATGAGAAATCCTATAGGCACTGAAGAACCACGCTTTGCTTTGTGTATGTGCTTAGCAAGTCCTTAGGTTTATAGCTTTTGAAGGTTAGTCTGGTTTCTTCTTGACGCATGAGGGTGTACAAGATATGTAAAATTATTCTGTTGCTTGAATGGTGTCATTTTTTGAGAATTTAATCTGGTCATACATTCTTACGACAACAAAGGTTCTGTTACCAAGTATTTGTATGGGTGGGTGCGGAGTATGGGGTCCTTAGGTATGCTTCAGTGAAATGTGCTATATATGAATGAAATCAATATACTTCTATGGCGGTCCTCATGTTTGCCATTTTCTGACATGACCTTACTTTGTCGGTATATTAGAGAAAGTAATTTATTGATTGAACATTCTTATTTTAGCACAAGTACTGCTGATCATTCGCCATGGTTTTTAACTTTTGGAAACTGGAAACAGGTTGGAGTTGGGACGGACATGAAGGTGAGACTGGGAGCCTGGTCTTGGGACATGGACACCGGGGAAGAATTCCGAGTTGGTGCAGGACTAGCTGAAGCGTATTCAATCACCTGGTGTGCTGTGGAGTATTTTGAAGCCAGTGGTGCTATATTGCGCATGCTCCTTGAGCACCTCTCTCCTAACATCCCTCACTTTGGGAGAACTCTCATCCACCATGCCATTCTATGCAGTAATGCACGGGCAGCAGAAGTGTTACTCAATTGCGGTGCAGATAAAGAACTTCCAGTGAAAACAACTTTGAAAAATGATTTACGTCCAGTGCATTTAGCTGCACGGCTTGGAACACTGAAAGTTCTTGAACAGCTGGTCTTTGCTAGCTGTGATCTCAACTCTAGAACAGATTCCGGAGAAACTGCCTTAATGATATGTGCTAGGTACAGGCAAGAAGAGTGCCTAAAAGTTCTTGTCTCAGCTGGTGCTGATCTTGGTCTGGTTAATTCAGCTGGTCTGTCTGCTAGCTCAATAGCAAGGTCAGCTAGATGGGCTCTTGGCTTTCAGCAAGCTGTGGTAGATGCGATTCGAGACGGGAAGAGTGCCAAGTCAAGCAATGCTGCAGTGTTTTCCCCTTTAAAGTGTGTGGTTCAAGCAAATGCTGTTGAGGCCCTGAAAAAACTTATTGAGCAGTCCTATATTGATCTTGATGAACAAGATGATGATGGATTCTCTGCTGCCATGACTGCAGCAGCTAATGGTTACATCGAGGCTTTCCGGTTGCTTGTCTATGCTGGAGCTAATATAAAGCTTCAGAACAGATTTGGTGACACGGCAATCAGCTTATCAGAGTTAAACCAACATGGCGAGGCAATTGAAAAGGTGATGATAGAGTACGCACTCAAAGAGGGATATAACTATTCCGCCAGCATTCATGCTCTACATCGTGCAGCACGCAGGGGAGACTTAGATTTGGTTTGTATTTTAGCTAGAAAGGGTTATGATGTCAATGCATCGGATGGCGATGGATACACTCCACTAATGCTAGCTGCAAGGGAAGGGCATGGTAAGGTGTGTGAGCTTCTAATCTCTCGTGGGGCTCAATGCGATATTGAGAACGAAAGATGTGAAACTGCATTGTCTCTTGCAACGAAGAATGGTTATAAAAATGAGGCAGAGCATGTAATATTGGATGAGCTTTCTCGACAACTTGTTCTGGAGGGGAATCGTGTAAAGAAGCACATAAAGTGTGGAAAAGGGGCTCCTCATTACAAATTATTGAGGATGGTAGATGCTTCTGGGGCTCTGCGATGGGGAAAGTCAAGCAAGAGAAACGTAGTTTGCAAGGGTGCTGAGGTTGGTCCAAGCACAAAATTCCGCTGGAATCGTCGTAAAAAGCTTGATGTTGAGGACCCAGGAATGTTCCATGTGATAACTACAAAGAACAGGGAGGTGCACTTTGTGTGTGAAGGTGGGGTTGAAATGGCCGAACTGTGGGTGAGGGGAATCAAGCTGATCACGAGAGAAGCCATTTTTGGCAAGAAAAAAGAGTGACCTTTGGATCGTAAATAAAATAAAATGCTTTGCTGCATGTTTACGCGAATAGGCTGTGCCTGGAAAAATTAATACTTCTTCTCCTAGCAATTTCTATTGTAATTCCTCTGCACCTTGGCATCGTAAAGCTTTTGGTCTCCAGTTGCTCCACGAAATTTGCTTTGCCTTCGAGGGCTGCCGGTACCCTGGCAGAGGGAAAACAGGTGTTCTGAGGAAGCTAGCTTCCAATGATGCACGGCTTTTCAACATGGGAATTCCACTAATAATCTAACTGGGTGTAAATATGAAACTGCTAGGCGTGTTTTATATATATATATATATATATATATATATATATATATATATATATATATATAAACAAACAAACAAGAAGATGCTTAGCCTTACTGGGTTTGGCGATCAGTGTTGTTAAATTCGGCCGAGATTAATAGCAAAACTCGTCCCTAAGTCGTGATCGAATTTTAAATTAAACTGGATAAAAATTTACCGGTTAAAATTTAATTAAATTTTTCTAAAACAATATTATTTTGAATTCAAGCGTAACTTATGACTCGGTTATTAGCCCACTAGGTTTTATATTGTTTTTCATATTTATATAACGAAATGATATAATAAATGTGTTTGGAAATATAATAATATTTGTTTTTTAAAATATTTTTTATTCTAAAATATATTAAAATAATATTTTTTTTTATTTTTTAAAAATTATTTTTAATATCATCGTATCAAAATGATTTAAAAACATCAAAAACATATTAATTTAAAGCAAAATAAAAAATAAAAAATTTTAAATTTTTTCAAAAGTATTTTTGAAATGCAATCAACATTTAATCTTGTATTTTATTAAAATAAATTTATTATCAAATTAAATTTGACAATGTAGAATACAGTTTTATCATCATCTAACTTAGTCGAACTTAGTTTGGTGCATTAAAGTTGATCCAATGTATCTAATTTTTTTTTAAAAAGTGATTAACACATGAATATATCCAACAAATTTTTTTCATTTTTCTTTTTGGTAAGAAAGGGTCGTCTAAACAGTTTGGCAAGAAAACTATTATTTAGCCCTGTGTTGTAGCAAAATAATCAGTTAAATCCCTTCGGTTGTAAAACCTCCATATCTAATCCCTATTTGTTTTTTGTATTTTTATGACTTACTTATCCGCTACAATTAATTACTTGTTTTCCTATTACCTATTTATTTGTTACCTATATAAAACAAAATATAAAGGGTTTTTTAGAAAAAAAATTTGGACATCTTGATTTTTTAACCATTTTCAAAACCATAAGGACTAACCTACAATATAATCATAAACCAGGGACTAAATAAGTAATAATCTACTCTTTATAAGAAGCTAGACGCAAAATATATTAACCGGTAGGGAAAAGGTGACACGTCGTTAAGATGGCAATTGGACCACTAATAAGGAGACGACGAGTCGGTCCCAGATATCTTAAACGACATTCCAAAGAACGAGAAGGGGCATGCTTTGAAAAGTAGCAAGCAGCAGAGACAGAGTTGAGGTTCAAGAAGAGGGCAGTCTCTTCCTGTCAAGCTGTAGGTCAATTTCTTCTTGTTTTCTATCAAATGGCGAGTCATCTGCCTATAGTGCAATTCGAAGACAAAATAATGAAAACCGTGGAAGATAATGCTGTGGTAGTGATAATTGGAGAGACTGGTTCAGGAAAGAGTACTCAACTCTCTCAGATGCTTCACCGCAGAGGCTACACCAAATCCGGAATTATTGCCGTCACTCAGCCCCGGCGAGTCGCCGCCGTCTCCGTTGCAAGGTCTCAACAACAGCTTCCAACAAACTTCTTCGTGTGTTTGCTAACTTTGTTGCTGCTGACTAAACTTGTACGTATGGTTCTTTAACAGACGCGTTGCGCAGGAGCTCGGCGTTACTCTTGGGGAGGAAGTGGGTTATGCCATTCGATTTGAAGACAGAACTTCAGATTTGACCCGGATCAAGTAATGGAGCTCAATCCTACTATATATATTTTTTAATTTCGTCGTTTGTCATGTCTTATTAATTATAGCACGGTGAACTGCGCAGGTACCTTACTGATGGAGTGCTCCTTCGCGAATGTCTGTCGAACCCGGAGCTTAATCAGTATTCAGTGATCATATTGGATGAAGCTCATGAGAGGAGTTTGAACACGTAAGGAAGGCCTTTGAAATATGCTTTGTTTGGTAATATTGCTTCTTCTTCTTCTTCTTCTTCTTTTTTTAATCATATGTCCACTATGTTTATCAACTGATCCTCCCTCAGGGATATTTTGATGGGACTGGTGAAACGTTTGGTTAAAATGCGTGCCTCCAAATTGAAGGTTCTCATCACTTCAGCTACTCTCGATGGTGAAAAAGTATCAGAATTCTTTTCGGACTGCCCTGTATTGAATGTCCCTGGAAAGTTATACCCGGTGGAAATATTGTACAGTGAGGAGCGTCCTAAAAGCTATATCGAGTCTTCTTTCAGAACAGCTATGGGTATGAAGAGACAATATTCCTTTGTGTTTGGCTTCAATTAATGCCATGTTTCATTCCCCTAGAGATTCCTACTATACATCCCCATCATTTAATATTCATCCATAGTACATAGTGGGAAATCGTTAAATGGACATGTTTCTGGTGTTATTCATCTAAAAATATCTCCTTCTTTTTGCCAATTCTATAAACAAACTGGGTATTAATTAGGTAGCTGCAGCCGATATGGATTAATTAGGTAATTGCAGCCGATATAGGTCCAGGATTGACATTTATAGAGTGTAAGTTTAAACAATCTTGGCACTGATTTTGATTGAAATTTTGTTCAAATAGCAAAAATGAGCATATTTCAAGAATTTGTAGCTATTCTTCCACTCGTTTCCAGATGCTTATCATTCACCACCACCAATCAGGTTTTCAATCTTTATTGTGCTCTGTTTTGCTACAGTATAAATTAACTTTAACATCTCTTGCGCCTTAATATAGGATTTCACTAATACAAATTTAAATTACAAAGTGGGTTGCAATCTTCTGTTCACTGTTCAGAGTACTAAAGGAATTTTAAGCTACCTTCAATGAAAAGTTTCAGTTGCCATCTTAATTAGGGTGAAATTGAGGGTATTTTCATTTTCAGTGCTTATTTTGTTATTTTCGTATTCAATTAGCTGTAGAAATTATGCTGCATCCAGCACTGCCGTTCTGAAGCTCAGATACAGGGGTGTTGTCATTGGTTGACAGCAGCATTAAGTTAGTTACATCTTATCTGACATGGATCAAACAATGAAGGAAATGAATAGCTGACCCTAAATGTATTGGGATTGGGATCTAATTGCTTTGAGTAAATCTGCAGTAAAGTTGTTTGGGTTGATAAGTAGGTGGGTAGAATTTGTTTTTAGCTGTCCGCTTTGTTTTCTGCTGGCAGCTAATGTTGCCAATATCTACATATACTATATAGGAAATGATAGTGATGTATTTTTTGAGTGCTTCTTGCTAAATACATCTGAAATACCTCACATTCCTAGTAACCATACGCTCCTCTCTGGTTTCAATATATTGAAAAGGGCAGTGACTTGCAATGTTTTGTGAATTATATTTTTTGTTTGGTAAGTTAGCTTGTTGATGAGGTTTTTCTGCCAATTGTTCCTCTCAGATATACATGTTCGGGAACCAGAAGGTGATGTCTTAATTTTCATGACCGGACAGGTGATGTTGAATTCGGCTCTACCCTTCTGCTTTGATGATTAAAAGTTTTGTGTTGCTATGGATTGTAAAAAGTCACTTTTGGCCTTGTGCAGGATGATATAGATAAGTTGGTTTCAAAGTTGGAGGATAGAGTTCAAAGCCTAGAGGAAGGCTCCTGCATGGATGCAATTATCCTTCCACTTCATGGTTCTTTACCACCTGAACTGCAGGCAGGTCTTTCATTTTTGCTTTTTGTCCGCAAATGAAACCAAGTAGGCTTATTTATTGAACTCTATGCCTGCAATCGTCGGGATACCTTTTGGGATCATTCCATTTCATATTGATACCTTTCAGATTTTTGTCTGTCTTTGAACTAAAATTTTGAGTCTTTCACACCGTTTAATCAAGCGAAAAAGAAACTAATGAATTGACAAACCTAACAGGAATCTTACCCAGCATTTCCTGTTGTTCTTGTGCGGTAGAAATAATCCCAAAGTGCATATTTTCCTTTTGAGATGTCATTGTCTTCTCATTCTCACTTACATGCACAACTTTCTCTCTCAACTATTTGAAAGTCAGGCTGGAGTCCATTTTAATTTCTTGAGATGTAGATCACGGGGCTTAAAATCTCATTATACTTTTGTGTTTGACAGCCATGTGTTTCCCATGACTCTTCAGGTGCGTGTATTTAGCCCTCCACCTCCAAACTGTAGGCGATTTATCGTTGCAACAAATATTGCTGAAACTTCTTTGACTGTTGATGGTGTTGTGTAAGGACAATCAGACACTTATCATGTACAAGTGCCTTTTGTTGTAGTTGTATTCTTTATGCAATTTGTGCATGTTTATTTTGTTTAATGCAATTTTCATGTCAAGATTGTTGTTCTTTCACTGATTCATTTGCCTTCTTTACTCTAATCTGTTATTTTGGTTGCAAATTATGTTTCAATGACAGATACGTTATTGATTCTGGATATGTAAAGCAACGGCAATACAACCCGTCAACCGGCATGTATTCTCTCGATATTGTTCAAATTAGCAAGTAAGCAGTCTAATTGAATTTTATTTATTTATTTTTTACCTTATACTTGAAAATATTGTACTCTTTTGTTTTTCATGCTTGAGTCAGTCTTGTTTCTAACGACAAAATCTTGTTCTGAGGCTCTCTTTCTCCCATTGTGCAATACAATTTTATTTGTGTTAAATGGTGGTCATTGAGATTGATGAGAAGGTAAAGAAGAGATTTGTTCTGCCAGCCTCACTCAATGTCATATATCTGAGCAAATGCATTTTGCAATCAATTTGCTTACTCAAATTGGTAACTATGGTTTTGCTTTCTTACTGTTTCCTTTTTTCTTTTTCTTTATTTGTCTTTGTTTGCTTTTAACTATATCCAAAGAAGTTGGGGATGAATTGGAAAAATGTATCTAGAAACCTTTTTTGTTACAAGACCATGCTTGTCATTATCAACAAAGCTGTGTTCTTACAACAACCTCTTGTCATCATTCTTCATTTTATGTTTTGAGACATACATTACATGACCACTAAGCTGACACAAAGTGTTTATATAAGTGTTCTGGTTATTACTTAGTAGATTCTCAATCTTTTTATAGGCACACTTGTGCCATGAGAAATTGGATTCAGAGTATTCTGGGCGCCTGATTCCCGTATTTTGCAGGGAATGCTTATTTTTAGTGTTAGGTATGGCTAATAAGTTGAAAATCATCTATTTTTTGTGTCTGTACATGCCGCTTAAAAGCAGCAATATTACCATAGTTCTATTACATTAGTGCTTCTGTGCAATGGATTTAAGCCTGCATTTCATCACTGACCAGCTATACAGCGAGAAAAGTACCAAGGGTTTCTCCACCCCTTCTCTGGGATTTTTTTTCCCATATTATTTTATTTACTTCCAAAAGAAAAGGAACAAAGTTATTGAGATATCATAGCACCCATGCTTCACTTTACCCTCCCAGTTATCTTTTTGTAAATACTAAGGGTTGTTTGGTAAAGTGTTTCAAGTGCTTCTGGGTTGAAAAACCAACAAATTGATGTTTTTTGGGTGCTTCTGGATGGTTTTGATATGAAGATGTCAAATGCATGATGCTTTTTCCTCCCAAAAGACTTTTGCAAACGTACTGGAGACGCATCACCAAACATACTAATTCTGCAAGTATTTTTCCTTTGGCAATAAGGTAACTTTTCTGGCTTACTTGATTGCAGAGTGCAGGCAAATCAGCGTGCAGGACGAGCTGGAAGAACACGACCTGGAAAGTGCTATCGGCTATATTCCTCTGAGGTTTACCAAGAAGAATTGCTTGATGTAACAGTTCCTGAAATACAGCGGTCTTCTCTTGCTGGGAGTGTTCTTTACTTGAAATCATTAGATCTGCCAGATATTGACATTCTCAAGTTTGATTTTCTCGATCCCCCTTCATGTAAGCAATTAACATGTTCCTGGTCTAAAATCCGAGTTCTCAACCAACATCTATATCCCCTCTCCCTTCTGCTAAGAAAAAACTAGACCCTAGAGAGCATAAGTGAACCATTTGTGTTTTCTTCTATATAGTATATGAAACCTAAATCTGATTATCTTTGTTTCAGTTGAGTCACTAGAAGATGCTTTAAAGCAGCTATATCTCATTGATGCCATAGACGATACTGGTTTGATCACAAGTGTTGGACAAACGATGGCTGGTAATGGATTTTAATCCCTCTCATTATTTGCTCCTATTCACTAAATTCGTGAGTGTGCCCATAATTTAGAGTGCTTTATTGGGGTTTTGTCAAATTTGCTTTGAAAAGTTGAACCAATATCAGTTGCTCTAATGCATCACAGCCTTCCATCTTTTCTGTTATATCCATTTTTTTCCATTCCAGTGAGTATTGCATTAATCTTCTTGCTATCAACAGCTGCCTACTCATCATCTTATTAGACCTTCTCTTGTTTGAGTGAACTATATTTGTCATATCACTTGCCATCTTGTGGTGGTGGTCAGGGTCCACTTATTAGTGGTAGTGTTTACTTTATCCACATGCAGTTATTTGGAAAGGATTGAATCTCCTCCCATCAACTACAAACTGAATAGCTTTGGAGTTAATTCTCGGTCTTATTGAAGTTCTGTTGGGAAATCTGCAAATTGTATTTTTCGTTTTCTTTTTTTACAAGTTACAGTTATGTAAGAGTAGAAAAGGAAAGACTTTCAGAACTACCAACACAAATTTCCACACAACCAGTGTCTTGATGCCCAATTACCATGAGCATCCACAACAAAAATGTTGGAATATCTACTGCCATGAGTTCCATAAACTTCTAATGCTAGCTAATCCTTCTATTTTTCTTGACTTCTAATGCTCACTCATCAGCAAAAATCTTGTTATTCTAAGCAGTTTTAAAATTTTGCATGCTTTTGATATCTATAAAATAAAATTTTATGTCACTAGTTTGCTGACAATATTATCTTCTTTTGACTCAGAACTTCCACTAGAACCCTCACTTTCAAGAACCTTGATGGAGGCAAATGAGAATGGTTGCTTATCCCAGGCTTTGACTGTTGCTGCCATGTTGTCAGCGGAAACCACGTTACTTGCTGGACAAAGGTTAGTTTGTATCTATGCACTAGATGGTCCTTTTTGGCTTTTTCGAAGCTGTTATTATTTCAAATCATGTCTTTTATTTTGGAATTGACTACTGTCAGTATAGGTAACATCTCAACTTTGCAAAGCCAAAAAAAATAGAGAAAATGAAAAGGAAAAGCTAAATGAGTAAAATAATATAGCTGCTGCTTATATTCCTTTATATGTTTATTTGCTTGTCTCCTGATCTTTTGTTGAGCTGCATGTTTTGTGACCCCATTGCCTTTTGCATTTTTTGTGCTACTAATAACCTAAATTATGCTTGTCTTTCTTATTCCTACTTTGAGATATTATCTTGCATCACTAAAGATGCTGGATCCTAATATCAGTGATCTGAATCTAAAAATTGTTTGAGAACCATGTGCCAATGCTAATTTGTTTAACTAAAGGAACACCGCTTGTGGATAGTCATAGGTTTCTGTTGGTGTCTAGAAAAGTCAAGATGTTAATAATTTTTCCATGCTAAACAGTTACTCGAATCAACATTCAACGCTGGGTGTGGCACCTATCTGTGCTTTTCTGTTGCTAAAAAAAAGAGTATTTTCTGTATTCAAACGTTGCCTTCTTAAATACCTAAACTATTGAAGGCTGAAAACCGGCATTGATAATTAATTGATCCACTTTAATTAACTGCAGATTGAACTTGAGTTTCACCTTTGACTCACAGTAATGATGTGTGTCTGTGTGTCTTTTGACTCACAGTTATGATGTGTATATATGTGCCTTTGACTCACAGTAATAAAGTGTACATACACCTCAAAGCTTAATTAAGGTTTTGACTCTGCAGTAGCAAGAATAATGAAAAGAAGAGGAAACACCCTCCCCCTGACCTTCCTGATGGTTCTGGTTATGGTGATCATGTTCAGTTGCTACAGATTTTTGAGCAATGGGATCAAAACGAATTTGATATTGGCTGGTGCAAAGACAAAGGTTTGCAGGTAATTTTTTCTTCTGCATGTAAAAGCTTGGTATATTTTGACCAACTTCCAAATCATCTTTGCTAGACTAAGGTTAAGTCATACTATTACATGTTTTCCTATCTGATAAAAAGTTACTTCTAAATCAAGTGTGTTTTTTCAAGTATTTATTTCTTTTATTGGGCTGAAAGGCAGAGGAATATGCACTGTCTGTGCTACAGATTATTCATATCTGCCCTCATTTTCTTGCAAATGCCTGGGCCTTTTGGCAGTAAAAAGAAGCCAAGGCACCTAGTTTTTTGCAGAATTCATTTATAGATACCAGCAAACTCAGTCTGGTATTTAGCTTTAATAATGTATGTGGTTTACAATCTGTAGGTGCGAGGGATGATGTTTGTCAAAGATGTGCGAAGACAGTTGTCCCAGTTAATGCAAAAAATAGCAAAGGGTTAGTACTTCTATTGTTAGGAACATTGACACCTATATTGTGATATGGTATCATACAGATATTTTTTCAAAATAGATCCTTTATTTCACATGTCTAAATCGCTTTCATTGGCAAGATGTCATTTTCATGTTTAGTTTTGTTGTCCAGTAACATTGAAATTGTTGGGGGCATAGTTATAGATGTTCTGCTGGTTGCTGGCTTTTCTTTTTAGAGGAACTAATTTATTTTTTCCTTCATATTTATAGCAACTCAATTTCTTAGCTCAATATTGAATTGAAGATGATTGACCTCCTGTAAAATAAGTCCTTCAGTGTAAGGTGGAAAGGCTATCAGATGGGAGAACAATGCAAAATAAACACAAGGAATTTTGTAAGAGACAAATTAGCTAGGCAAGTACCTCCCATGCCCAATGCTCCATGAGAAGTGCAGGCCTGCAATACCTTAGCAAACTGCCTTGCCTATTGGCATTTGAGGTTCTAACAGTGTGCCTTGACCTGGTACCTCAGCAAGCACGTTGTGACATCACTGGTGTTGACACTTCAAATACAGTCACAGAACATGTTTGGTATTTAGTGAGGACAATTTGACATGAAGTGATATGGTAACTGGTAAGAAAATTTGGGGCTTCATAAATGTGGAGATGGAGATACAGAAGGAAACAAACAAGCACAAATACAAGTGCAAAGTAGTCAAGTTCATAGCAAATGTTAAAAAGGAAGAGGCTGATTCCAGAGGAAACAAAGGATGAGATTGAAGGCTATGAATCTAGTGATGGAGGAGAGGAGAGAATGGATGTTGATGATGATGATGCAGTGGATGCTGATGAAATTAACCCCCTGGGGTTTTGCCTTCCCTTGAAAACCACCAATTAGCAGCCACATTCGGGATTAACCACAACTCTCTACCCTACCCTGCACTTCATATGATATTGATGTGGTGATATTTAAATAGTGTTTGTGGTGTGATATTAAAATGAATTTTGTTCACTTCATAATGGGTTTACAAGGATGACAGTGTTAAACTTTTATGTTGAACAAATGCTTTTATTTGATGATCATATTAGTGTTTCTGTAGTTGCTTAATTTCTTTGTAGTGCACGTGTGAACATCTATAAAGTCTGTCTATATATACATATCAGTAAACTAGCTCCTAGCTTCATCCTGGTGAGAGTCCAGGCTGGCACATTTTGTGATGAAGCATTTAGCAACCTAAAGTGCCTTGCACTTTTAACCACACTGTAGTTGCCTACATTTTCTTAATCATCTTATGTATTTTTAGCACAAGTTAAACACAAATGAACTTGATCATTCTTCATCTGTGTGGAGTAAGAGAACGTGTGTAAGATCTTCTGCATTTTACACTTTGAATTTTCTGTCTAGTTAGTTGGGAGGTATTCTTCCATGTACATTTTTCTGCTTCACTATCCTAATGGATTATGTTTATGCTGTGCGTGTGTATTTTGAACTGAAATTGTGTTTATGTGGAAGCAGGGTCATTAAATGTACGAACAAATGAAAGATATAAAGAAAGACAACGGGATTACAAGAATTTGAGGAAGGCTTTGTGTGTTGGCTATGCAAATAAGCTTGCCGAGAGAATGGTACAACACAATGGCTATAGAACTATAGGTTTCAAGCCACAACTAGTTCAGGTATTGAAGCTCTTATATGGTAGTTATTATATTCTGAATACCAGCTGTTGTTCATATGGGCATAATAATGAATTTGGTCAATTTGATTCCACATGTTGCATGACTGAACTTCAGAGTTTAGTGCAATCATGTTTGATAACCTTGTATTTAATTCATGAAAAGAGATTTATAAAAGCTTTATTTGGTTTATGTTAAAAGGAGAAGAAAGGTGAATTGTTGGTTGAGGCATTTGGTACGAAACTAAAGGTCCTCATGATAAATAAAAAGAAAAAGAAACAGAAACTAAAGGTCCTAAGTTCCTCTCTTTCGAGATATAGATACATGTTTTTTGCGACAATTGCATGTGTATTCTGAAAAAGGAAAAAAACAACATTGAATTGATAATAGTAAAGTTGATCTGTAAATTTATTTATATCACATCTACTATTTGTGATATTTAAAGTCATCTTCCATTTCAACTGAAAATTGTGGTTTCAGGTGCATCCATCCTCCACTCTGAAAACAGATGAAGATGGAATGTTTCCAAACTACGTTGTGTATCATGAACTCATTGCCACCTCCCGTCCATTTATGCGCAATGTATGTGCTGTAGAGATGCCATGGGTCAACCCCATTTTGAAGAAGCTTGAGAAACTGAATATCGACAAGCTAAGGTAAATTTGATAAATATGCAATTTTTATAATAGGAGGGTGGGCGTAGTTCTAGTTCCAACCTCATTCTCCAATTAAAATATCCCTATATCTTTTCCTTTCATTTTTCATTTTCCTTTCTCCAATCTGAGATCCATGGATCACAGACAGTATCTCCCCATGGCCTTTCACCATAAGCCAGGAAAAGATAATTCTTATCTGGTCTCCTTCCATTAACCCTCTTTCTTAGTAAGATTGCTAGTTTTGTTTTACCAATCCCTCAAGCCAGCAAGCAAGGACAGAAGACAATAGTGCTGACAATATTGAGTTATTATTTATTTATTTTGCAGTGGGGGATCTGGTCATAGTATTAGAGAGGAAAGTGAGACAAAGGTCTCCTCCTTGCCAAAGAAAGAGGAGGCTGTTACTGGAGTTCCAGATGACCGTGAAAGTAGAATTCAGGCAGCTAGGGATCGCTTTCTTGCTCGTAAAGGAAAGAAATGAGCTAAGCAATGCAGATAGAGTAGGATTGGCATAAAATATTGCTCCTGGGTTCTCCCCGTCGGTTGTGTGGGGCCTGCCAAATGAAAATACTGACGGGGACGCATCAGGTCAGTGACTCCCCCTCACCCTCCCTCTCGTTTTCAGCGGCCTCCTGTCAACATTTCAGATTTATGATCAACGGGCCCTTGGAGACGAGATACTGCACGCTTACAAAGTGGAGTTATACACCACTGACCCGTTATTTTGGTCTTCAAGTAGCATATTTTCTGACCCATGCTATTCAGTGTCGTGGCTTAAACACCGTGTCAGCCATTTTTGTGTTCCTTGTCCGTTCACAGTATAACCACTGAGGAAGTTTCTAGTGGTTCTCTAGAAGCAGATATAAATCTTGAAATTTGAGATTCAAACTACTAGCATGTTGTGTTTAATTTCTAAAAATAGAAATTCAAAGCTGAAAGAGACCTAGTTCCATCCATTGTTATAATTTAATACGGTATGTTATAATTACAATTACAAAAATTATTCACCCCCCCCCCCAAAAGAAACCTAATAATATTTCTTTAGAGACTCAAGAATTATTGGGAGAAAAAATTGATTAAATCAACTATATTATATTCGATTAAACGATGAGAATTTTTAAAATGTATTGATATCAAAATCATGGAGTTATTTAAGTTTCAGAACAACATTCCATCTACAACATTACCATCTCAATCAGGACACGCATAAACGACATATGGTTCCATCCATGCCGGTTGGTGCTTGGGATAAGAGGGTTTTTGGAAAAATAAAAGACATTGTTTTTAAATTTTTATTTTTTTATTAATTTATTAAAAAAATTAAAATATCTAAAAATACAAAATAAAATAATTTGAAGCAAAATAAAATAAAATAAAATATTTAAAAATATGGTTGAAGTGCACCCCAGGCTAATTTTTTCCATTATAACAGTGTTAGAAATATGCCACCTTTTCTAATTATGGAGATGGAGGTAGAAACTAAATTAATGCCCCTGAAGTTTTATTATTATTATTTATTATTTCTTTGAGCATGTGAGACACAATTACTTTTATTTATTTATTTATTTATTAGCAATTATAGAAGGTGCCCTGCCAGCTAGGAGATGAGGCTCACAACTGGGTCATTGAATCAAGCACAAGAGGTTGGATTACCAATAAGAGTTCATTAAATGGTCACTTTCAAACAGTCTGGATATCAAGGAAAGCGATCTTCTACTATTAGCTATGATAAGCATGGATTTCGGGCATGCTCAGCAGTCTATAATAATAATTATTTTTTAAAATATATTTTACTTAAAAGTATATTAAAATTTTATTTTTTAAAAATTATTTTTGATATTACTGCATTAAAATATTTTAAAATAATAATAAAATATTAATGTAAAGTAAAAACAAATTATACGTGGATGATGATACCAAAGACGAAGATGTCATGAATTAATTATTTTCGTGTTCCACGTGCAAGTTAATGCCCATGGTCTTAACTCTTGATTAAGTTATTGCATGCAAGTAGTCAAGTAGAGCAAAAGTTCATGTGGAAGTGTGAAACAAGTGTTGGGAAGAGCACACCTACGCGCTGTTGATTACCTGAAGAGGAGGGAGGGTATGAGCCCAATCATCTTCCACCATCACTAATTTGAGAAGCTTGGTGTTTTTAATTATATAATAGCACATCGTGCTCTATATTTAATTATTGTTAATTATATGAGCTGAAATTATAGAAATATAGTTTGAATGGTTATGTTAATCATGTTTTAAAGTATAGTTTGAATGCCATACATTGCCTGAAAATCGATGTGTGTGTGTGTAATAATTAATCTATCACGAGACATATTCTGCTGGGCAATGCCGCAAGGGGCGCCAAGAAATATGTGGATCCTTGATTTCTCATGCACAATGGTAGTTGCGAGCCTATTTGGTGTAGTTACGGTTGCTTTTTAAAATGTTTTTCGTGCTGAAATATATTAAAATAATATTTTTTTTATTTTTAAAAAAATCACTTTTGAGATTAACGCATCAAAACAATTCAAAACATAAAAAAAAAAATTTAACAAAAATAATTTTTGTTTTGAGAACGCGGTTTGCGTTCCCAAATGGTGCCAAATATTTCTTGTTCCGCAAAACCCTAATAAATCTTTATTTATTTATTAATTAATCCATGTTGATTTCACACGATGCTGATTGGTTTGTTCTAAATCCTGCTCAATGTGTATATGAAAACAAAGTTCTCCATTTATTGACATTAACAAGTGCCTTAGGACTTCAATTATTTGTAGATTTTATTTCATGATAATTAGAAAATAAGTGAAAAACATCTACTATTTCCCAAACCAGACAGACAAAAGGAAACCTAGAAGACAATGGCTTATGGCTTGTTTTATTTTATTTTCGAGCTTTCTTTTAAAAAAAATAATGAGAATTGTGTTCGGTAATATTTTAAAATTGTTTTGAAAATTATTTGAAAGCAAAAAAACCGACAAATAAAGCTTTTGAGACTCTTAAATATTATATATATAAAATAAAAATAATAAAATAATAAAAGATATCACCAAATAAATTCTTATAACCATAATAATTAATAACAGCCACAAGCAACATGCAAAAGCCACCACATCAAAAAAGCTATACCTTTCTCAAGCATATCCCAAAGAGAAAAATACTAGCATTTCACAGCATACCAAAACTAGAAAGAGAAAGAGAAAGGTGCAGCTTGTGACTCTTTTCATTTCAGCAAGACAGCAATATATATATAAATATAAAGGAAGAAAGAAAACAAAGGTAACAATCCTCACAAATTTTCATTCCTTTCCTTTTTTAATATATACTTTTTAAATTTATATTTTTCATATGTGAATTTTTCTTTTGCTTACTTAACCTCCTTTTTTAATATATCTTTTTTAAAATATTTTTCAATTAATATTTCTTATCTTTGAATTTTTTCCTTATTTAACTTTTTTATATGGAATTTCTTTAACTATTTGCGTGTATTTAATTTTTTAAGATATTATTTTTATTCATCTATATATATATATATTTATTTATTATATATAGATTAAATTTATTATTGAAAATAAAAAGATATTTATTTTCAAATAATTTTTTAATATGGATAATATTGCATTATGTTTTTTTTCCTTTCCTTTTATTAATTGATCAATGTGCATGTTTATTGCTATTATTATATGGTTGAATAAAAAACTTGTTTTAATAAATAAATTTAATAAATACAATCGAATAAATATTTCGTTTTACGAGATTAAATATTTTAATCATCACATGTAACTTAATTTTTCTAATTTTTATTAAAACATATAATTTTTAATTTATTCAATTACGTGTAAATATAAATTTTTTATTTATATTTAGAATTTTTTTATCTAAAAACACATGTGGCTATATATATATATAGATATATATATATGATTAAAAAATATAGTAAGTCCTGAGATCCTGCAGTGTTATACTATTTGTTCTGCTTGTAAAGTCCGTATCAGAAATTGACTTGGAAGCCTCTCACACTCCAGCTACATCATTGGCACGTGTCTCCACGCTCAATTAACTGAGTCTGGGAGTGTGCAACTCAACTTCATCCTCACAAACATTATTAATGAAGACATCCTAGCATAGAAAGAAAGGAACCATAGTACGTAGTAGACCTTATAATTATAGACTGGCTCTCTCACTCGGACACTTACTCAGTCCACGCAGTTTATACAGGCAGAAATCTCTCCCTCCCTCGCTGTCTCAGGCAGGGCAGCTCCATCGGTTCTTCCAGCACCAAGCAACATCATTTTTTTGCCTTATTAGTTGTCTGTCAACTTTCTTTTCATCACTATGTATGCAGTGAAACAGGTATATTCTCCTTTCAAACCAGAGCTCACTTTCCGGCGATCTACAGCGGCATCCAGGACCTGGAAACATGGGTTTTTCTGGCAAACCCGGGTTCCATCTGGATCAAAGGTCATTTGTACGCCCGGTTCCATCCGGGCAGTGATAAGCAATGATGACAAGGCTCTGGAGCAACCTAATAAGGAAACTGATAATAAAGAAGTCAATGGGACTGTGTTATCGAGTACTAGTGATAAATTAGGGAGAGGAGGGATAGATGTGAGGGCAGTGATCACTATAAGAAAGAAGATGAAAGAGAAGATCAATGAAAAGATTGAGGATCAATGGGAATATTTCATTAATGGGATTGGTAGAGGGATCTCGATTCAACTTGTCAGTGAGGAGATTGATCCTGGTAATTGGTAGTACATATTCTATTACTTGAACGAACTTTTTTTGTGATTTTTGTTTGTTTTAATGTTATTTGTGTGCTAAAAAGTTAAAAGCTTGGATATTTTTGAAATGCAAGTACATGAGCTGTGGGATTCTGGGGTGCATTTCAAACTTTGCTTTGCAGTTTCATTACATCGCTACAGATCTTGGGTTGAAGTACTGTTTTTGGGATTTTTTTAATGCTGAGTGGTTGTTACTTATTTTTTTTATTCATATGGTTAGACAAAGCAAAAAAGCCTGTCTGTGTAACTAAAGGACAGATCATGATCTGTTTTTTTTCTTTGTTTTATTAGATTTGGGTACACAAGGATTTATGACCATGTTATAATATGTCATGTTTTTAACTTTCTGAGTGTTTATGGTTTTGTTGTTCTTGCAGAAACCAATTCAGGGAAGAGTGTAAGGGCATTTGTGAGGGGGTGGTTACCAAAGCCATCAAATAACGAGCGTATCTTTGAATATGCAGCTGATTTTACTGTTCCCTTCGATTTTGGGAATCCTGGAGCAATTCTTGTTTCCAATCTTCATGGCAAGGAGGTATACTTGATGGAGATTGTAGTTCATGGTTTTGATGAAGGTCCCATTTTCTTCCCTGCAAATACATGGATTCATTCGTGCAAAGATAACCCTGATGACAGAATTATCTTCAGAAATCAAGTGAGTGTTGTTTACCAGGGTTTTTTTTCTCTCTACTAAATTTTTGTGTTTCATTCTGCTTACGCGATGTGCACGTTGTTGTGTACAGGCATATCTACCATCACAAACAGCACCTGGTATTAAAGATCTACGGCGTGAGGACTTGCTCAGCCTTCGTGGTAATGGAAAGGGCAAGAGAAAGCCTCATGATAGAATTTATGATTATGCTCTTTATAATGATTTGGGTAATCCTGACAAGGATGAAGAACTTGCTAGACCGGCCCTGGGCTGTGAGAAGTGGCCTTATCCTAGGCGCTGTAGAACTGGTAGATCTCCAACCAAGAAAGGTATAATGTTCTCCTGAGAATTTCATTTGAACAACTTCCTGACATTTTTTCAATGCTATTCTGATTGGTTATGCATTGCCTTGAATGAATTGATTTAGATCCGAATTGTGAAACTCGAGTTGAAAAGCCACATCCAGTGTATGTGCCTAGGGATGAAACTTTCGAGGAGATCAAGCAAAACACGTTCTCTACTGGAAGGTTGAAAGCTCTGCTTCACAATCTTATTCCAGCAATTTCTGCAACATTGTCTAGTTCAGACATTCCCTTCACGTGCTTCTCCGATATTGATAAGCTATATAATGATGGTTTTGTTTTGAAATCTGACGAGCTAAATGAAATAGCTCAGAATCCCTTTTTGGGAAATCTTATGAAACAGGTTCTTAGCGTTGGTGAAAGGCTGCTGAAATATGAAACCCCAATTGTTATAAAACGTAAGCTCCTTTTCTTCCTCCGTCTTTTCTGCATGCTTTCTTTTATACCGCAGCGATTAGGCTGTTATCTTAGAATTACATCTGAAAAGCACTTTGTAGTCTCAAGTCAATTCTATCCTTCTCTTTTTCACCTTGTCTGTTATATCTTGTCTGTTATATCTGCTCAGGAGATAGATTTGCATGGTTGCGTGACAGTGAGTTTGCACGCCAGACTTTGGCTGGGGTGAATCCAGTGAACATTGAGATTTTAAAGGTGGTATTTCAAATCACACGCAACTTGTCACTTTTTACAGGTTGAATTTTTTTTGCCATGTCCCTTATTCTGTAAGCTGTTTGAATTTTACAGGAATTTCCAATTCTCAGCAAACTGGATCCTGCTGTTTATGGCCCTCCGGAATCAGCACTCACAAAGAGATTAATAGAGCAAGAACTTAATGGAATGAGTGTGGAAAAGGTACCTGTATCATGCATTATTCGCTGCATTCCTACTACATTCACAGAAAACTGTTTCCATTGTTCTGAATCTGGAGAAAGAATAAACATGTGGTGATTCATGCCTTTGATTTTCATCTTCTTTTTTCTGGTTGAAATTCCACAAAATTAAAAAAAAAATTGAAACTAGTTTGCGCTGAAAAACTGGATTCCTCTAATTCTGGTTTCTGATACTTAATGATACAGGCAACTGAAGAGAATAGGTTATTTATAGTCGATCACCATGATATGCTTTTGCCATTTATGGAGAAGATGAACTCCTTGCCAGGGAGAAAAGCTTATGCATCAAGGACTGTTTTCTTTCATGACCGAGCTAATATGCTAAGGCCAATAGCTATTGAGCTTTCACTTCCTCCATCACCCTCTTCACCTGGAGAAAAACGTGTTTACACTCATGGGCATGATGCCACAACACATTGGATTTGGAAACTAGCCAAAGCTCATGTCTGCTCAAATGATGCTGGTGTCCATCAGCTAGTAAATCACTGGTAAAAGAATGGATTGTACTTGATGAAATTTTAAAATCAAGGCATGCGCATCTCTTACCTGTTTGTTTTTTTGAATTCTCAGGTTGAGAACTCATGCTTGCATGGAGACTTATATAATTGCAACTCACAGACAGCTTAGTGCAATGCACCCCATTTACAAATTGCTCCATCCTCATATGCGCTATACTCTTGAAATTAATGCAATTGCACGGCAAAGCTTAATAAATGGAGGAGGAATAATTGAAAATTGTTTCAGTCCTGGAAAGTATTCCATGGAGATTAGCTCTGCAGCTTACCAGAATATGTGGCGGTTTGACATGGAGGCATTGCCAGCAGATCTTGTTCGCAGGTAAAACTGTAATGCATTTTAATTTCATAAACCCTTTTGTATTTTCATGCATTTAGTGTATTACTGTTTCCAAAACATCACTTGCCGTGATCTTATTAGAATAAATGATCAAAAAGATGTTACTTGTGATGAAACTTTCAGGGGAATGGCAGTGGAGGATCCTTCAATGCCTTGTGGTGTGAGACTTGTGATAGAAGACTACCCCTATGCTTCAGACGGGCTCCTCATTTGGTCAGCCATAAAAGAATATGTAGAATCTTATGTTGATCACTTCTACTCTGAGCCTAACTTTGTCAAGTCTGATATTGAGCTCCAAGCCTGGTGGGATGAGATAAAAAATAAAGGTCATTTCGACAAGAGGAACGAGCCATGGTGGCCTAAACTCAATACCAAAGAAGATTTATCTGGCATACTTACAACAATCATCTGGATTGCATCAGGGCAGCATGCTGCTATAAACTTTGGGCAGTACCCCTTCGGAGGGTACGTGCCTAATCGTCCTACCCTCATGCGAAAACTCATCCCACTAGAAAATGAGCATGATTACGAAAAGTTCATCCGAAATCCTCAGCTCACTTTCCTGTCTTCTTTGCCAACTCAACTTCAAGCCACCAAAGTAATGGCTACTCAGGACACTCTTTCTACGCACTCCCCAGATGAAGAGTACTTGGGTCAGGTGAGCCATTTGCACGGCCATTGGATAAATGATCATGACATAGTAGAGTTGTTCAACAGATTTTCTGCTCGATTGGAGGAGATAGAAGGGATAATACATTTAAGAAATAAGGATGTCCGCCTTAAGAACAGAAGTGGTGCAGGTGTTCCGCCATATGAACTGCTCCTTCCCACTTCAGGCCCTGGAGTAACGGGTCGAGGAATCCCCAATAGCATTTCTATCTAAAAGGTTAGCCTGGTTTGAAGTCATTATAGCCTTGGCTTAGAAAATACCATTTTCTTTCTCGAAGAGCTTGTTTAGTTAGCGTCTGTAATAAAATGTCAAGCATGGATGTAATTTCTATCGATCCATATTTAGAGCTTTGCAAACATAGGATATGACGTAAAATCAACGAATTAGAAGCTTATGGGATTCATATTTAAAGTTTGAGGACCAATATGTATGTGTGGTATCAATGATTTTAGATGTGCGATGGTCAATTAAAAACCGAAGTTCCTTGCATGCTGAGGGCTTGGTGATGGTACGAATACACAATTATCTGTACAAGGATTTCATCAGAGTTGTTTTTATGTAAATTAGTAGGCGATTATGTGCGGAATAGGCTAGGTATTTTTGGATAATTGGAGCTTTTTAGACTTTAAGATGGTAACACTTCAATCCATAACTTTTCAAAACCAGCACAATGATCCTTGATATAATTGCAAGGTTCATCATTTACATAATGAAATTTACAGCTTAGGGGTGGCATTCGATAACGCAAGATTGATTAGTACCCTTTTCAGCACCTTACCGGTGGCATTCCTAGGTAATGATTCAATGAACATCACTCGTCGTAATCTCTTGTATGGTGCAACCTGCAACAAAATTATTTGGAAGATCAGATGAAAGATAAAACATGAACCAGGGTTTTTAATTCTTCTGGTATCATCATCGTGTATGAGATTTTAGCAAGTACCTGTCTGGCAACAAAATCCTTGATTTTTGATTCGTCAATAATGCTTCCATTTTGTCTTACCACAAAGGCCACAGGCACTTGACCTGCTTCCTCATCAGGAATCCTGCAATGTACAAGATGAAACTTAAACAGCCCTAGCACTAAAATGAATTTCAAAAGGTAAACTGTAAATCCTTGAACATTGTGGTGGTGATAAAAATGAATGGCTTACGGGATTACAGCTGCCTCAATGATATCTGGATTCGATTGGAGCAGATGCTCAAGTTCTGCTGGGGCAACCTGATGCAATCAAAAATTTGCACATGCAGCATACAACTATTGATCAAAGTTATGCGAGTTATAGAGACAAAAAAACCACTTAAATTTATCATTTGACGTCTGAATTTCATGTGCAGTAGTAATAGTAATGAGCCCAGCAACAAAGATAGAGGTATAAACCTGGTAGCCTTTGCATTTGATCAGTTCCTTAATACGATCCACGAAAAACAAGAAGCCTTCATTGTCGATATAACAAAGGTCCCCAGTTCTCAACCATCCTCCGGAATCCAAAGTTGCAGCAGTTGCTTTGTCATCGCCAATGTAACCTACGCTAGAATGATGCATATTCATGCAAACCAAGGTGAAAACTACATCCTAGTCGACCAGGCCTGATCTCTCGCAATTTCATCCATCACGACAAAATAGACTTAACATTGGTGCTCTGTACATCTAATGCACTAAAACGAATGTCATGAGGAAGACGAACGATTACCTTTCATAATAGTGTCTCCTCTAACCCAAAGCTCCCCAGGACTGGAAGGGGGAAGAGAGACACCAGTGTCTGGATCAACAATCTTTGCCTGGCAATTTGATATAAGCTTTCCTGTTGCTCCAATGACTTCACTTTCTTTAGGCCCTACTGTTGCAAATATTCGGGCCGTTGTTTCTGTCAGCCCATATCCCTTCATGTCATTAAGGTTAATCAACAATTAACATCATCAGCATCAGCATAAACTACTGCTCCAATAAGCTCTTAACAAAATAAAAATAAAAATCAACAGCAATATTACAAAATTGTGTTCATTAAGTCATTAATTATCCAATCTCAATTCTTCATGCTATATACTATTCAAAATTCAAATAAAATAATAAAAATAATAATAACCTGGGCAATATGCACATTGGGAAACCTTTCCTTAAACAGCTCAAGGACACTTTTCCTTAGAGGAGCTCCCCCACATGCCACCACTTCAAGAGAGCTCAAATCATAGCCATCCATTGCTCCAACATTTTTAACCATCGCCACCACTACCGGTGGTGCCACTGCCACGTGGCTCACCCTATAGTCTTGAATCGCACTCAGCATCGCACTTAAATCAAACCTCCCCATGGACACCAGCGTGTTCCCCATCGCTGCCAATCTTAAACAGTATACAAAACCGTACGCGTGGAAGTATGGCACCGTACACAAAGTGACAGCAGTGATCTTATTCTTCACGCCACGAGTCGCAATAGTAGCAGCCAGCATGGATATGAAGTTCCGGTGTGTCAGCAACACTCCTTTGAATCTCCCTGTTGTCCCCGAGGAGTAGAGAATCGCTGCCGGGTCCGATTGATAAACCCTTACTCGTTCCAATCCATTAACTGTGCCTTGAGTCTGACTCGTCATAAGCGATTCAAACTCTGGCGAGTCGAGGAGGATCGTTTTCTTAACCGAGTAAGGGATTTTGTGAGCAGTCTGTGACGTGACAAAAGCGATGACAGGTTTAGAGAGGTTGGTTTGGTGGAGAATCTCCCGTTCAGAGGAAAGCGGATTTGAAGGGGAGATAACAACGCCGAGAGAGAAGAGAGAGAGGTAGAGGATCGGAATGTGGATAGAGTTTGGAGAGAGAATAAAAGCGGTGTCGCCTTTTTTGAGGCGAAAACGGTTGAGAAGAGAGGAGGCTAGGGTTTCGGTAAAGTGAATGAGTTCAGGGAAGGAAATGCGGCGGCCAGTGACAGCGTCGAGGAGAGCGGTGGTTTGTGGAGGTGAAGGGGAGGAATGTAGGAGGAGAGAGATGGCGTATTCGGTGGCGGAAACAGGAGTGGTGATCGGAGGGAGTTGGAGGTGAGGTCTGAGGGAGTGGTAGGAGTTGGTCTTTGAGCAGAAGCCGCTTTTTGGATCGATTAACGTTGCTGGTTGATTCTCCATGTTCAGTATGTTCAGTTCAAATGAGTGTTTGGTTTGGTTTGAGTCGTGGACTGAAGGAGGGTGAGTTGCAATGAAGTTATTAACGGAGGCCTTAATAGTTAATTAATTACAGTGTAGGATTGGAATAAACGACGAGTAGCTAGTGGTCAAACTCAAAGGGAGAGAATCTACGGAGTCATTGATTTTGACCTTTTATACTGCATAAAGCCATCGGGGATAATAATAATAATAATAATAATAATAATAATCTTAATTCTCTCTGCCAGAGACAAGCGGCATTGCCAATTTAAGAACACCTTCAGTAACCAAAGTTACGTAGCCAATTACAAAAGCCATTTGGAAAAGTCCAATTATCAATATAGCATCCAAATAGTGTAATTTAGCAGCTTTTTATCTCACGTGACTCTTCGATGGGAAAAGGGCATTTTAATATTCCATTTTGTATTTTATATTATACAAAATGTGGAAAGAGAGAAATAAAATTTAAGGAGAAAACGTAGTTAAGATTTCCCCTTCATTCTATGATTTTTCTCCAAAAAAGAAAATATAGAAATGCTTGCGATTTATTAGGATAAATTAATCAGAAATTATTTTATTAAAAGCCATGCGAATTTTGATTTGATTTCCAATAAGGTTACGTTTCCAAGTGAAAAATGACCGCGCCGCCATCATTTCTGTCATGGATCGAGACAAAGCCTTGGGAGCATGAAAAACACGGACACAAGAGAGCGCGTTTTGACATCTGGAAGCTTTTCGAACAACTTCATGTGCGACAGCAACAACGTTGTGAGAGAACAAGAGAGCCAAGTTTTTAATTCAAACACGCCATCTGTACCTGCAATTTCCAACCAAACTTGGACTGAACTCTTTAATTCTCTATTTTCTTTGTATTTATATCTATCCAGTATACAAAAATTTTCCAAGCAGTTAGCCAGGGGACTACAGCATACCAACTAAGCACTTAACCAATTGCCTAAACTGTAACTTCATTTACTAACCCTCAACACACGAGGACCAACAATCATGATGTGGGTTTTATGTTGTTGAGGTATAGGTTTGGCGGATTGATTTAAGTTTTTTGAAATAATATTATTTTTAATTTTATTTTTTAATATTATATTAATGAAAATTAAATTTTATTATTTATTTTAATTTATTTTCTATAAAATTATCGCAAACTCATGACTCGAGCTGCAGGTTTAGCAGATTAATCCAATTGATTTTAGTTTTTTTTTAATTGATATTTTTTAAAACATTGGGTTAATCAAGAATTATAATTTATTTTGGTTTGCTTTTTTAGATTGTCCCAATCTTATGACTCGAGTAACGTGTTTTGCAGATTAACCCGAATAGACTCATGTTGTTTTATTGTATTTTTATATTGATTTTTTTTTAATTTCAACTTTCAAAATGAGTAAATTAAAAATCAGGGTTTATAATTTGTTTTAATTTGCTTTCAATTGGTTGTTATAGTCTCATAATCTTGGTTGCGAGTTTAGCATATTAATCTGGGTTGACTAGGATTATTTTTTATATACTTTCTACAAAGCTATCCTGATCTTATTACCCGGTTCATGAATTTGAAAGGTTAACTCAAGTCAATTTTTTGTTATTTTTAATCTATTTTTTTCAATTTCATCCTTCACGTTTGATTGATTTGGGATTAATCTTCATAAATTTTTTTTTATATTTTTTTTTCTATAAAGTTATCTCGATCTCATTACTTGAGTCATGAATTTGACGAATTAGCCTTGGTTGACTCAAGCTGTTTTTTATCTTTGTTTTAATTTTATCCTTCAACATTAAAATTGTTTATCTGGACTCGAGCGTTAACTCACATTTTTTGTTCTTTTTTAGTTTTTTTTTCAATTTCATTCTTCAATATTTGATTGATTTAGAATTAAACTTTAATTTTTAATTTTAATTTTTACTTTATATGAAGTTATATCAATCTCATTACCTTATCACAAGTTTGGATAGTTAACTCGAGTTGATCCGGTTTTTTTTTATTGATATTTTTTTCTAAGCTTTATAATTTGTTTCAATTGAATTATCCTAGTCACACAATCTAAGTTATAGTTTTCACAAGTTATCCCAAATTAACTCAAGTTGTTTGTTTTTTATCTTTTTTTTTAATTAATTTTTTTTTCAATTTCATCATTCAATATTTTTTATTAGAAGTTAGATTTTATATTTAATTTTGATTTGTTTTCTATGAAGTATCACAATCTCATGATCTAGCTTGCACATTTGACAGGTTAATCTGAAATAACCCAAATTAATAGTTAAATTAACTCGAGTTGTTTTTTTTTATTTTTTTTAATTGATTTTTTTCAGATTTTATCCTTCAACATTTTTTATTGGAAGTTAGATTTCATATTTAATTTTAATTTATTGTCTATGAAGTATCACAATCTCATGATTTAGCTTGCAAATTTGACCGGTTAACCTAGATTAACCCAGATTAATCCAATATATTTACATCTCTAATGTTAAAAAAACATATCTTAAATTTTTTTAATCAAACTATGTTCTTTATGATTTTCTAAATTGTCTTTAGACTCGTCAAGTTAACTCCGATCAACCCCCACTTAATTTAAATTATTTTCTACTAGAAAATATGTTATTAATACCTAAATATTTTTTTTACATTAAAAAAATTAATATAACACTTAGAAGCATAGCGCATACAATTATAAAGTAGATGACTATAACATTCTTTTTATAACATTAACATCCTACGAGGCACTTGGCAATGATTTAAAACGTTGCAGGTTTAACTTGCAAAAGTTTACACTACAAGAACAGAATCTTTAAGGGATTCAAATATTGTTTAATCCTACCACTGGGGCGAAAGGAAAACAATGAACAACTGCCGCCATGTGATCGCATAGATAAGGACCTCTACTGCTCTCCCACTATCGCTCCCCACTTGTTCTTCCTTTGTTTCTTTAAGACTATACTGGGCTTTATTTCCCAGTTTAATTAATATGGTTTATTGTTTTTAAATTATTTTTATGTGCTGATATAAAATTTAAAATAAAAAAAATATTATTTTAATACATAAAACACTTTATAAAACAACCAACACTTCACTTCCAAACAGTTACTAAATATAGATTCCAGTTTACGATTAGTTTGGAGAGATCTTGCAAAGTTCAATTTGCTTCTAATCATTTAAATTTTACTTGCATAAAGATAAATGCAATAGAAAAGAAACAAAAAACCATACCCCTAAAGGAGTGAACTGCATCATCAGATGCTAAACGCACCGTAACAAATCAAACCCCTTGGAGAATTGTATGGGTGGTTGGAAAATCCTTATGATGACCATCACATCCTTGTTGCCTGTGACATCTCAAACAATAGTAAAATGTATGCGACGCCCACAAATAAAAAGTAAAAAATTAGTACCGTAAGGTTGCTTGGGGTAAAGTTCCAGAATGAGAAGTGGATGCTTTGAAATCATTCATTCTGCCTGCGTCATCTATTATATGCATGCATCTAGGCATGGATAACAATATAACTAGTTACTCCCAACACAAAACTGCACCAGTGAGCAAAGAAGACTGCAAAAGACTCTCCTAGGATGAATCTCTTTTCTATGTGTGTGCATGGATTGGTGGAAGGAACCAGAGTTCAGCCGCAACAAATGATAAAAACCAAATCAACAGGAACATACTTTTGTAGTTGACATTATGCGAAATTATTGGGCAGGAAGATGCATTGTACTATGAAAGTTTTTTTAAACACTTAGATTCAAAAGGTCACCCAAAGTTTGGCAACCAAACAGAAAAACCAAAACAAATACTTTAGGTAACAGATACACAGGCTCAGTATACGCTCTACCTGTTTGATCACAAGCTTCACATGGAATATTAGCTAAACCAGTAATCAGTTTCATAAACTTGAGCTCGTCTAACAACTAAGAAGAATATAACGCAAGGAAGGATGAAAGCTGGAGACCCTTTGAACAAACTATGCATATGACAAGCACCACATCAGCTATTCAACTAGTGAACCAAGATGACAAATCGGTTGAGGTTACAGTCGCTATTCTTAAGCAACAGATACCCCATAACCAATACGCATAAATGCAAACAGTTCACCAGCCACTTAAAAGGTAATGTAAATTTTGTTTACGTGATGTCCCAAAAGATCCTTATTCTGCATAAATGTAGTTATATTAAAAATTCATCTAAAAGAAGCTTGAACATTTACTTGAAGGAAGAAAAAACTACACAATCCCAAATAAGCTGGGATTCCTTACCTTCTGAACAAGCTTGCCAGTTCTAATTACCATTTTTTTACTTGAAGGTAAATGTGTACTTTGTCCCACAATATCAGTTGCCAAATCTTGAAGATAGTAGAAAGTGTATTGCACGAACATTGAGGGTTGCTAAGGGGTTTAGGATTTTGGTCTAATACAAATACTGAAACCCAACAAAAGAATTGCACTTGATTTAAAATGTCATTAAATTTCTTCATGATAGTTAACGTCCAACAACACCATATTCTTTCTATAAAATTTTATAAGAGCTAATATAATCTCAGACTGACTTAATTTGTCCTAGATGAATAAATCAACATGTGGTAACAAGCATAAAATGTCCTAATAGGAGCTTTCATCTTTTCTTACTATAAAATGGGTCAGCATAAACAGGATGCGATTTAAAAGTGGAAAAGGACCCCTACATAGCTTGCAGTAATAAATGAAAGAATTTCCAAACAATTGATGAAGTGCATTGCTAATTGATCAAAAATGCAACCCTGCCAAAGTTGTGCCCAAGTCCTTGCCTAAATGCCATATGGATGGAATTATCAGAAGAGTAAAACCCCCCTCCTCCCAGCGTCAAAACAATAAAATAAAATCCAACCCAATTGAGAAGCAGGCCCTAAAGATTAGAAGTGCCAAATCCTACAGAAGATTACCATCACAGGAACAAAACCGACGGAGAACTGTGAAGAATAAGATCGCCTGAAGTACATTGACATCTAAAGGAATCAAATATTAAGAGATCAATCAGATGAATCTGAGGTTTGTGTTGTACCTCTATTGAGCCTGAAGACAACTAACTGAAAGTTCTATAAAATCCACATCAGGTAACCTCCCCGACCTGCTAGCTTTGATACTGCAGTGACATCCACAGACAATGTCATAAAAGCATTCTGATGGGTCAAATCTTCATCTTTCACATCATCAAATGTAAAACAGGATGAAAGGCTTCATATTTGCTCGCGCATGCTGCTCAAATTTTGATACTCAAGAATTTCAATTTAAGAAACTTGATGGGGAACAACTAATAGCAGCATAAAAAACAATGAACAACTAAGACAAAATGACTGTTTGAATACACCAAATGATATATTCTTCAATTAGAGAGAAGCATACAAAAACAAATCAAACAATTGATATCCTTTAACAAAGTAAAAGTTCTGCAAGACCTATCCACTATCAATGAAAATCAGGCAGGTAGAGGGAAGAACTAGTCAATTTTTTATGCGATGGCTTCACCCTTCCTCTGAAGTTCGAAATTACTACCTATTGCTTAGGAAAACAACAAATCTTTTAGCGATTAAAAGACATCAAACTAAAAACAGCATTTTCCAAATTGTTAGCGAATCATCAACAAATGAGTCATTGCCATTAGTCAACAACTTTTCAACTAATAACATAGAAAACTAAGTTACATTTTTTGCTAGGGAAACAAGGCTAGCAACAGTAGGGAAAGGATAAAGAGTACCACACTGCAACTGCAACTATCAGCAGGATTAGACAGAAGCTTGCACTACACAATTCTTTCCTTAGATTACTGACAGTTGCTTTCTTTATTTTTTAGTTTCTCCTTTTTCTTCAAAAAGTAGAAGAGCTATTTCTTGAAATTCTGCGGTTCACAGGGCCACACTTGTGACTGAAAACTTAATATGCAATAGCATATTCATATCAAGATAACAAGGAGGCCATCCACAGGCAGCAATATTGAAGGGTTACAGTAAAACAAATTAAAACAATAGACAGGCTAAGAATCAATTGTTTATGAGTTTTCACATTATGGATGGGAAGCACAATCCAGATTCTGGATAACATTCCGAAGATAATCAAATCAACAAATTACCTTTGACATTCTATGTTATTGCCTATTTCTTCATCAATGAAAAGCTAAGAACGTCTCCAGGACTTCACACCAACTGTTTCTTGCAAACACAATGTCAATATTAAAAGAGAGAGAGAGAGAGAGAGAGCGAAGGAGAAGAAAATAGAGCTGGCAGTGGGCAATAAATCAATATTGTTCTAATCACCGAAACCAAATTTAAATATAATGTTTAGTTTACAATGTACCAATGAAAATATGTTACATACATGGTTTCAGCTGGAACTGATATTTTAAAATGAAAAGCCATTATGCCACACCTTGCGATGAAAGCAGGGCCCCAGGCACATCTATATGTTAACAAAGCTGGAGAGCAGATTTAACCTGACACATAACTGGTTGATGGCAGGAAGCAAATATTTTCTTCACCCAAATCACCACAGAGGCCTGCTAAGAAAAGTACAAATTATCGTCTCAGAAACAATGTTCGCAACTTCCTTTCAATGGATATCTCTCACCTCAACCTCATCTTGTGTCAGTAGCATGCAAAATGGAAGAATTCAGAGCCAAGGTTGACCAACTAATCTCTCAGCCAAACAAACCACCAGTCCCTAACTCCCCTTGTTGCAACTCCTTTCTCCGCTGCTCTTCTAAAGGATCTGGACTCTTCATTATTCTTCGGAGACGCCTAATTATAACAAGAAATAACCTAAATGAATAAAGAAATAAAATACAAGGACCGGATTGATAAATAAATACTCAACTGTTTCTCATTTAAGATACCTGTCTTGAGCATGCTGAGCAGGAAAAGTAGGCATAAAATCTTTAGACTTTGGAAGAGGAACTTCACGAAACCAGTCATGGTTAAGAGCAGCTTCAGCAGTAATCCGCTACAAGAAAAATACAATGAGCCTTATTAAGTCATTATAGCAATAAACTAAACTATTTCTACTAAAAAAAATAAAAGCAATCAACTAACAGTAAAGCAAATCTACCTTCTCAGGGTCATAGGTTAGAAGCTTGTTCAACAAATCAAATCCAGAATCAGAAAGCACCGGTGATCCAGTGAAGGATGTTGGTGGAAATTTCTTACGGAGTAGGTTATACCTGAAAGGAACATATAAGGTGGTTAATGATAAAAAGAATTAATGACGTGTAACAGAAAAGTATCACCAATGGAGGCCAGATAACCAGACCAGAATCACCCAGCTGGAAGCCTGGGAAAACAGCAGCAAACATAAGAACAACTGCATGTTATCATTAACTTGAAAAATAAGTTCATGCAAAATTAGTACTTACTGCTGCTTGACAAAATTGACCTTCACTCCAGGTAAATTGGAAAACCCAGGCCAGATTGTCTCATTAGGTGTACCAAGGATTCGGAAAATCTGCAATAATAAAGGGCCGTGGAGGAGTAATTAGACTGCTTGCTCACTAAGCAAAGCAGTGGAAGTTTTAGTGATCACAGGCAAGTAGAAACCAACTGGTAAGTCTACCTTGTATTATCTTTCTGGAAATTTAATTTACCTTGTCAAGTTGATCAACTTCTGTTTTGCCATTAAACAGAGGGTCCTTTGATAACAATTCAGCCATAATGCAGCCAAGTGACCACATGTCAATTGCCGTAGAATACTGTTTGGCTCCCAAAAGTAGTTCTGGTGCCCTGGATAAATGGAAGAGAACATCAAACACATGACACCAAGGTGTTGATGCATGTCTATATTACGTGTCAACATCAAAAGACATAGAAGCAGCAGCAGCCAAAAAGGTTCCTATGATAACTGGCTGCAGAGACAAGACAATCTACATGTTCAATGCCAAATAATCGATAAAGGTTACATCCACAAACAAACAAGCCATCCTTCTATCATACATTTATACATAGCTGAGGAGTTGAGAGTACTACTAGCAAATAGCACTTTACTCATATGACTATATATGACCAGCGTTAATAGAAAAAAAATGATTCAAACTGATAAAAAGTTGCAAATAGTGCCAATTTACAATCATCAATATCAGACACCACAGAAAAAGTTGAACACTAATAGCACAGAAATACTTTGAAAATAAAGACACCACAAGCCTATTGCAAAAACAGTAAGAGATCAATTCGAAATAATCCAGGCAAAACACAGAGGATATCTAACACAAACAAAATAAATCAAACAAAACAGCTAGCCAAAGATATTAACTATGCAAGTGGGAGTATTATATGTGCAAGTTCAGCTTACCTGTACCACAGGGTAACTACCAAATGAGTATACGGTTTCAATGGGCTCCCATATTGACGAGCCAACCCAAAGTCACAGATCTTCAACTCACCACGATTGTTCAAAAGCAGATTTGACGTCTTCAGATCTCGATGAAGCACCCAATTATCATGAAGATACTTCGTACCTTCCAACAACTGGAGCATTAAGCATTTAACCTCACTCTGACTAAATGGCTGTCTCATAGACTCCATGAGTCCTTTAAGGTCATGTTCCATGTACTCCATCACCATAAAAATGCTATCAAGGTTACTCCCTACCACAACTTCTTTAACATCAACAATTGACGGATGATGAAAAGAAAGAAGAATGTTTATTTCCCTGAGAGAAGTCAGTGGAAAACCTTCCCGTTCTTTCTCCATCTTTACCTTCTTCAGCGCTACAATTTCCCCAGTTTTCTTGTCCCTAGCTCTATATACAACACCGTAAGTGCCTTCATCTATTTTATTCAATCTCTCAAACTCATCAACACTTCTACATCCCTGAAGCATGTTTATACTTCTTTGAGGTGGACCAGCAGGTTCTGGTGTTTCGCGCAAATCAATTTCATCTTCATCCTCAGGATCTGTATCAAAATCATTGTTATCATGTTTGTCATCAATTTCCATGTAGTCGTCCCTCCCAGAATCATTACCAGGATGATCATCCCCACTTGAAGACCTAGCACAGGTGCCTCGCTCATCAGATTCAGATGACCTCCCTCTAGCTGCGTCAGATCCTTCTCTTTTAAGATCCCCCGGATCAGGCGTCGATGACTTGTTGCGTACTCTGAAATCCAAGGACTCCAAACAAGGCATCTTCTTCCTTCTTTTAGGAACTTCTTGATCCTCCACAATTTCACCCTCGTCAACAGGAGAATTGTTCCCATCTGCCCATCGTGAAGATGATATATTCCTCATTGGAGCATAATCTTCATCTTCTATGTGCTGTGCTTCCTGGTCATTACCCCATTGCTCCTCCACTGGTGAGGAAGCCAACTCTATCGAAGACTCAGGTGCAGAATTGCCAACTGACCCTTTAACCACCGAACCCTTCAGTGGTGAAGAAGACTGCAGAGTCAGGTTTTTACTGCTTATAACAGGAGAAATCTCTACACCTCCATCTGGAATAACATTAGGTGACTGGCGGTATGCCTTAGGCAGGGGTGGCGGTGGAGGGAGAGCGGCCGCTGCAGGGGAACTCCAACTTTTTGATAAGCTACTGGTAGCTTTATCATCTCTATCCCAAACTACAGGAGAAAACTTCCTCTTCTTCTCCAATGGTGTTACTTTCAAAACCTCACTATCTTTATGAGCATGTGACTCAGGGTCAATGGCATCATCAGACCCACTCTCACTGGACAACTCACCTGGCTCCTTATCAGTGGCCCTGACAGAAAACCCACACCTCCGTGACCTTAGGGCACCACCACCACCACTACTTCCTGAATCACTCCTGCTGGAAGAGGACCGATACCCACCATTAGTCACGCCCATCTCCTTAATATCCTTCTGCCTAACCCTAGCGCTATCTCTTAAGTGATGAACTTGACCCCTATCATTTTCTGCATTACCATTCCCAATTCTATCATATTGATCCTTGGAATAAGCAAAATCCTCTTTTAATAGTTCAAAATCAGACTCCCGGTCCTTGAATTCATTATCGTGATAACCCCCGTGTCTCCCAGCGGCCATATATCCAAAACTCAAAGCTTCACAATACAAAACCCTAATTGCAATCCAACTACCCTTTATTCACGCCTATAAAACCCTAATCCCGCCACTTTTTTCAAGGTATCCCAAATTCACGAAAACTAAATTACCTAACCCTAAGGCAAGTAATTTGAAACCCCAAAGCAGCACAAAAGCTAAGCATTAAAGAGGTAAAAAACATCAATTCGAATCCCCTAAAAATAATATATTAAGTTCCAAACTTGCTCGAAAATCAAAGGGATATAAAAGATAGAGATTCGAAACCCTGGAAATTAAAAAACGAGAAAGAGAGAGAGCCAAGTGATAAAATCTCGATCTCGAAGTGGAGATAGAGCAGTTGGCAGCGGCCAGAAAAAGATAAATTACGGCTTACCGGTGAGAAAGAGAAAAGGAGGACGCCGCCGTTTCTGTTATGTGGAGATAGAGGTAGCGAGGATGCAAAGTACACTCCTCAATCGGAAAAGAGAGAGCCCAGACGTGATAGCGAAAGAGTGTTTTTAAAGTCCTTACATTTCTCAACTGTAAATTACATTTTAGACCTTAGTAAGTTTTCAATATTATAATTAGGTCCTCGTAGCTGGAAAATTGTGCAATAATGAATTGATAAACTTCTTCTAAATTTCTAATCTGCGCAGTCATTGTAATCAAACCCGACATCATGTAAATTCGAGATTCATATCTTGGTATGAATTAGATTTCAATTTAAATCAGTTTTGCTATTGACTCAGTTACTTAACAGGTTGACATTGTCGAGACCGGATCAAATTCGGCAAGATTATTTAAAAAAAAAAAATTGACTCGGAACCAATTACCCTAGCATATTAAGGGCTATTTGTGAGGGCTATTTGTGAATGTGATAATAGTTATTTTTTAAAATATTTTTTTATTAAAATATATTAAAATAATATTTTTAATATTTTAAAAATTATTTTTAATATTAGCACATCAAAATAATCTAAAAATATCAAAAAATATTAATTTAAAATTAAAAAAATAATTTTTAAAATACTTGAAAAACTCAATGGAGCTTCACTATTTATATAAGCAGTGAACCTCCTCTCTTTTTTTCACTTTTAGTTCATCATTCTTTTTTTTTTGAGTTTTTTTTAAACTTTATCCTAAAATATTTTTAATAATTATTTATTTTTAAATTGACAAAATCAACTAAATCACTTAGAAGCAACTCTCACGTAGTTTAATTTTAAACTTGAGTCATGCAAGAAGTTGAGTAAATAGGTTTTTTTTGTCAATTTCATCTATTTTCTCAATTTTATTCTTATATTATTTTTATTGATCAATTGGGTTATCTTGGATTTACTAAGTAGATTAGATCATATTAGGCAACTCCTACAAGTTTTAATTTTAAGCTTGAACTACGTAAGAAGCTAGGTCAGGTGGGTTTTTCTTTGTTAATTTCATTTTTTTTCTTCTCAATTTCATCTAAAAATATTTTTTTCCAGTCAACCAGATTATCTCTGGATTGTTTAAATTGACGGGGTTATGTCGGATTAATTTTTATATTATTTAATTTTAAATTTAAGTTAAAGAAAAATAAAATTAGTAAATTTCAAAATTAACATTTAATAACATCATCAAATATTTTTTTTACCACCAAGATAATTTTTTTGTCAAGATAAAAAAAAAATTCATCCGGGAGCGCAGCCCTGCGCTCTAAATTTGTAAACTTTACAGAATCAGACAATTGTACATGAAACAATTAATAAGCGCTGTCTTCGATAAAATTCCTGTGTCCTAAAACACTCTTCCATTATCATGTATTGTCATGCTCCCTTTGTTATGTTGGAATTTGAAAGGACGGAGTGGTGGGGAGTGGTTCTGGTGAGTGGCTGTGGGGTTGTGAAACTTTTCACCGGGATTAAGACATGTTTGTTTCTTGAAATTTACTTTTTAAAAAATTATTTTTTAAATTTTTTTGTGTTTATTTATCAATAAAAAATCTAGTCAACAAAAAACACTTTCCAATCAACGAAAACACTTTTCGGTCAATGGAAAATATTTTCCAGTCAAAGAAAAATTTGGTTTGGTTTCCAGGAAAGTGTTTTCCCTTTTGGCTGTGTTTGTTTTCCAGAAAGTGGTTTCCGGGAAACCACTTTCCAAACTTTCATGTGTTTGTTTGCCATTAGAAAAGTTAGTTAACAGAAAACACTTTCCAGTCAAAGGAAAATTTGGCTTGGTTTTCAGGAAAGTGTTTTCCTGTAAAATTTAGGCGGAAAACACTTTCTGGAAGTTGTGAAAAAATTAGAAATGTCATTATTTGCTGATTATATCAAATTTGATTCTCAAACTTTTGATTGCTATATATAATTTGTTTTGAATATTTATTTTTCAATTCCATCCCTTAAAAATTAATTTTTATATTAATTTTGGTCTTTATTTTTATAATTGTTATTTGCTTTTTTCTTATCATTTTTTTATTGAAATTTTTTATCTATCAAATTTGGTCCTCATTCTTTTGATTGTTACTTATTTTATTTGAAATAATTTATGAAATGTTAATTATTATTATTTTAATTTCTTCACCTTTTATTTTTTTTAATTTTTTAGATTTGATCTCTATTATTTTGATTATTATTTATTTTATTTGAGATAATTTATGAAATTATATTTTTTTTCAATTTTATTCTCATTCAACTTTTTAATTTGTAAGATTTGTTTCTCGTTATTTTAATAAACTTGAGAAAAATAAAACATTAATAAGTTATTTTCCAGCTTATTTTCTATGACATAACCAAACACTGGAAAGTGTTTTCCAACTTATTTTCCATTACACTACCAGACATCAAAAAATACTTTCACGGAATTCACTTTCTCCGGAATTCATTTTCCAAAAAAAAACTACTTTCCAGCAAACAAACAGAGCTAATAGTTTTGGATTTTAAGGCATAAATTGAAAAGGTGATGTGTCCAGTTTTTATTGGTGAATGCATGGAGTTTATGGTAAACCTTGTCGCACCAAACCAAGTCCTTAATTGTTTGGAGAGGTAACCCAAGATATCTTTTCCTCATTTTTATATTTTAAAAGTATTTTTTAAATAAATTAATATTTTTTATTTTAAATTAATATTTTTTTCGTATTTTCATATTATTTTAAAGTGTTAATATCAAAAATAATTTAAAAAAAATAAAAAAATTATTTAATATATTTTAAAATAAAAAATATTTTGAAAAATAACTATTATCATACTTTTAAATACTTTATTTATATCACATATAATACTTGATTTTCTATAAAGGTGTTAGTTTTGAGATGGAAAGATTTAAGTGTTTTTAAAATATTGTAAGTTATCACATAAAAAACTGGTGATATTTTATTGATTTGGCTTTATGTTATATTTTTTTTAATATTATCGATAATTAGTCACCTTTTATATTATATTATTTTTGAATTGATTGAAATTATACGAAACATGGGTTTTAATTAGATTATTGTGATAAAATGTGTTTTTTATTAATTTTTATTTTTAATATCAATAAATCAGAAAAAAAACACTTAAAAATATTAATTTAATATTTTTAAAATAAATAAATTTTTAAAAAACATCCAAAAATAAAAAGAGTACCGCTATCACTATATTTGATGTGTTTCTTTATTTTAATAATAGTGAGATCGTCGTTCATTTTTGTTTAACGGGGTATGAAGTTTTCAAACAACATTAAATTTATGTGTTATTTTTTTACCTTTATATTTTCTTCTTGACGTTAAATTTGACCAGACAACTTTCTAACAAACTGATGTTAGGGCTTTGATTTGATATAAGAAGAGGCGTCAGCATTTTGCACTTGGGTGTGTTCGTTAGAATGCCTAGCGAGTTGGATATTAGTTTTGCAGGGACAACAAATTTTTATTGTTGGGTCTAATTTTGTGAAAAATTGATAATTATTTTTCTTAGAAAAAAATTGAAAAGACGAGTAAATTATTCCATATTTTATAGCTGAAAGCATCATTTTATATATCTAAAAAAATCTCATCGCACTTTCATCAAGTAAAAAATATTTAGGATATTTTCAGAAATAACTACAATTAAACCAGTGATGACACTCACTGTATTTATTAGTGTTTTTAAACCCGATCCAGTTTAAGACTCGGGTCATGGGTTTTGACCAGGTCATCTGGGTTAACCTTTTTTTTTATAAATTAAAACGATATCATTTTGGTAAAAAAATAGTCAACGAGTTTCAACCGGGTTTTTGACAGAGTCTTGCCGGGTCAGCCAAGTCAGTCAGGTTTTTAACTACCCCTATTTTTTTATAAACTCGGTCTAGTTTCAACCTCGAATCAGCCAGGTCGACCCGCCGGGCTGGACCAGACTTTAAAACTATGATATTTATATTGGAATCAGGCTCAAATACCATAGCGAATCATTATAATTAACTCCATATATAATAGTTTTACCTCCTAGTTTACATAATTGCACTCAGTTTTGCACTACATTGTGGCTTGAATAAAAAAAAATTGAACATAATAATAAAAAAATATCCTAGCCAAAGTAAGGTTAAATTCAGATTTTGGCATAATTTTTTTTATTATCTAATTATACGCTATAGAATATAACTCTAAATCAAACCATTGCATCAAGCTAAAAATTTATTAAAAAATTTTAAAGAGATTTTTCTATGTCATGGTAAACTTTCAAGTCAATCGGAGTTCGGGAGGCCTTGCGATATAGGTCATAATAGATTATACGAGTTTTGTTATTTAGTTCTTTTTGACTTGTAGACTTTTCATTTGGCAATGATTTTTTTTTTAGGATGTGATAGCTTGTTGTGTAAATTTTTTGATTCTACAAGGATCTTCAATGAATTGCAGCATAATTTTCAAGTGTCGCAATGATTTATTAATATTTCAAAATCTTTCTTTTGCAATGATTTTTTATTCATCATAGCTGTATAAGAGAAAAAAACAGGTAAATTTAATGATAAATTAATTAGCTTATTTTAAGGAGTTTTTAAATCCTACAAGAAAGATTAAAGAAAGTCTAGAAAGGAATTTTTATATTTTGAAATGATTTTTTAAAACTATAATTAATTATCCTAAATCAGTAATAACCAAGAGGGAAAAAAATTCATAAAATAATGTTAGGGTTTTTTTTTCCCCGGACAGTGAAGTTTTATAATAAAAGTATTAGTTTTTCTAGGCCTTCTCTTGTTGACCCGGTCTTTATTGCCAGGCTTTTTCCTTCCTTTGCACTTTTTGCCGGTGGAAGTTCCCTTCATTTCAAAACTTACTTCTCGAATAGTTTTCTTTATTTTTTTTCTTTTTTGTTTGTTTGCTTAAAAAAATCATTATAATTTTGTGAGCATTTAATTTTTCTCACTTGTAAAAAATTTTGAGATTGCAAGATTTTTTTTCATGCATTATATTTAAATATTGATTAAATTCAAATAAAATTATGATCAAACATAATTATTAAACATAGCCTGAAATGTTATATAGGTTGACTCATGTTAACTCGAGAAATTTTTTAAAAAATATGTTTGAGGTTTTAATATTTAAATAGAAAATTTTTTGAAATAATACATGTGGATGCAAGTTATAAAAAACAAATATGAGGCATGAAATACAATATAATTATTTTACATCAAAAAAATTAAAAAAACAATCCACTTGAATGTAAATTATAAAGAAATGCAAGTTATGGAGTGTAGTATAATTATCTCACATCGAAAAATTAAAAAATAATTCATTTAGGCTATAAAAAAAATATAAGGTATAAAGTGTAATATAGTTATTTTATATTGAACATTTAAGAAACAATTCATGTGAATGCATGTTATATATATAGTTATTCAACATAAAAAAATTAAGAAACAATTTATATAGATGTAAGCTATAAAAAAACATGTGGCTAAATATTTATAAATTAATTTTATATTTTCATAGTTTATTAAAAAAATAAAAAATATTTAAAAAATTGGACATCACTCAATTAACTTAGTCACTCTAATATGAGTAAATTACATCTTTGAATTTTTTTGGTTTAAAACCTTGCTAAGACTCTAGTTCCCCGAGTCTCGGATCAACCCGTGAGGCCGGGTTAGAGTTTTTAATCAGGTATAAAAGTGAAAAATATAGTTTTTATTATTTGTAAATCATGTTTTTTATAAGAAAATGTTCAGGAAGTGCTCTATTTCCTTTTCAAGTACTGTGGTAATCAACAAGAATAAAATTTTTCGATTGTGATTCCTTAGTTTTTCTAATAAAAAATTTAAAAATATTATAAGCTAAAAAGACAAAAACAAATTATAACTGCTAAACAAATAAATATTAATCACCTGTTTTGCATTATGATAGCTTATAATTTATTTTTTCAAATTATTTTTCATATGAAAATATATTAAATTAATATTTTTTAAATATTTTTAAATAATTTTGATATCATGATATAAAAAATTAAAAAATATTTAAAAAATATTTTCAATTAAAAAACACTACCAAAAACACAATCAAAGCGTGCTGTAAAGTTTTATTCTAAGAAAAATAAAAAAAGAAGAAGATAGATAGCAGTTTTTCATAAGCATTGTTAAGATATTATAAGAAATATAACAAAACTCGAAATTTATAACTTGTTAGTCATTTATTTTAAAAAATGAACTTATTAATTTATACTTTTTTTTATTTTCTTATTTCCATCTTGAACATGCCACTTGATTCAATCAGGATTCTGCTTCATCACTTTTTCAAAACCTATCTCAATCCATTGATCACAGGCCAGGACAAAGGGAACAGAGAAGAACATGCAGGCACACCACTGTTCTTCATCTCCCCTCCCATCCTTCTGTTGAATACAATGATTGACATAAATCATAAAACTAATGAATTATTATTATCGCACTGCCGGGCTGCATACACTGTGTTGCAGTGATTTTTTTGGCACATGAAGAACTTTTTTAAGAATCGTGGAGGATATGTCAAAAATGTTCTTCTCAAAACGAATTTATTTATGCTGAAAATATCGTTGGGTTTGAAAACTCAAGAGAAGAAGTTGAGAATTGAATTCATGACAAGAACGTAACGTTCATCATCGTTTAAAAGTCTTCTTCTAAAAATAATTTCCTCTGATTCTGATACAAAGCTAGACTCCAATGGAATCTTATGAAGTTGAAGTGGGATTGGTGACAGAAAGCTTGTTAAATTGAAACTAGCAGAAAAGGGACTCTGCAGCCTTGCTTTAAGCTACAAATAGAACAGCCATGGAAGCAAATTTAAGAAAAAAAAATGCGTAATGGCATTTGTTCTGCTTTCCTGAATTGTTTGATCAACTATTGTCTTCAGCTTTTCCATTTTCTAAGCAACTAATTATTGTAAAGAAGGATTACTCCAAGTGGGCAGTTCAAGTTTTTTTATACTAGAGGAACCAGGCCCCATGAACGCAATCGCAGAATTTAGCATATAAAATGAATCCACAAGTTCAGTTATGTATGTCAAAAAAGTGAGATGAGAATGGTTTGCTAGCATATGTTACATGTAAACATAGTGCTGTGCTGCTACCAGCACAGGGAAGGAAACTTGAAGGAGAATGAAGAGGGCAAGTGCCCGGTCCTCCTTATATAATCTGCCGTTTCAGAAGTCTTCACGGCTTTCTCATTCAGTGTGGCCTCCGCATTTGAACGCTTCTCTTCAGCTATTCTTGTAGTCGAGGCCAGTTTGTTTGCCAACCGTTCTTGTGCTCGAGCTTTCAGCCTCTCAGCCTTCACCTATATATAAAGATTATGCACCAGTAAGCAGACAAGCCAAATCATAGAGATAGAGATAGAGACCAAGGTGAAACTTGAGCTGTACTCTTCACAGCAAACTAATGTAGCCAGTGAGCATCGTTGTTCCCAGAAATTAAACAAGACCCCCCTGAACAACAATATCAAGGCGTGAATTTGCAGCCCACATACCAAATTGCCGTTTCTTTTGTGATTCAGTCTCCTATTGTATATTTTCAAGCCTGTAAAAGGGCCTTGCCTGGATTTCACTGACATTTGACTAACCTGGGTTAACTGTTCAGGGGCTATGTAGACATTCATCATTTCATGGCAATAGGAGAATTGAGATATGTGCTGATGTAGGGTTATTGTTATGAAGAAAAGCAAAACTATAAAAGCTATTGATGCCGTTGGAGTTAGGTTAATTTTTTGCAGTTTGGATATGGAGGAAGTCTTTGTTTAAAATTAGCCACTTGTTGGTCTTCATTTCTTCAAGCAAGATGGCGATAGGGGCAACACAACTTTTTGGGACCCTACTTTTTGTTAAAATTGTAAGTACAAACAGAAACATTTCAGAAAGCAACGGATCAAAAATAAAGTAATTCTGTCTTGAAGGGACCAGTAACCATACCTCCATTTTCCTCTTTTCCATTTCTGCTTTCCTCTTCTCATGATTTTCCCAGGCTTGGATCTTCACCTCTTCACGCTTATACCTACATATTACATAACGAATGACCAATCTCAAGTGCATGAAACTCAGATATAAAGATATTGAATTAATCGAGATTAAAAGAATGAGCAGAGGCAAAAGTCACTGTGGATCACCTCGCCATGTATTTGGCTCGCTCTGCATCATCCCAAGCCATTGCTCTTGTTTCTAGAGTACTCACCTTTCTTGCTTGATCCGATTCCATATCCTCGTGTATCCTAGAACCATTGGATTCTTGTCCATAGCAATGCCTTGTTGCACTAACCCCTCTGGGAGCAGAACTGGCCTCACCTCTACTTTCAGTCATTGCTAAACCTGTTTGATAGCCTTCATTGCCCGGCAACCCGTTCAGGCCCCTCACTGGGGTGCAAGATCCTGAAGATACAGGGCTCCTCGCCGCCAGTGTAGTAGCTCTAATCGGTGTTGTTGTTCTTGAAGGCTCTTGGCTAGCAATGGGGGTCATCTCAGTCCCCATGTCCCTAACACAGATTGATCTAACAGCACTCATTGTTGAGTTCTGTGCAGGCTTATTAACTCTCCACACTGACTCATCGCAGTCTACCTTCTTTGTTTCTACTTCATACTGATTTGTGATTGAAATAGAACACCCATTTGCTGCTTCTCCTCCAACTTCATCTTCTCCACTTGAATAGTCATGTTCCATTTGAGGAACTGAAGCTATAAGTCTCCTATCGTCGGCATTTGAGTTTCGTGGCTGGCTTTCTTTTCTATCTCCTCCCCCTACTCTTGACAATCCCACTAACCATTTTTGTGCATCATCCCATTTGGATGGTGTTGGTTTGCCTAAAGCTGTTCGGTGATGACCACCGCGACTAGCTCCATTGCCTTTATGAAACTCAAAGCTAGTTGCTTTACTACTTGGAATCTCCTGAGTTGGTCCATGATTGTAACACCCTTTATCCTCCATAGATCTCATTCTCTCAACAAATCTTCTCACTCTCACAGTTACACACAAGGACAAGCAAAAATATGACGCGCGACCACTAAAAAGCACAGAGTCCCACTTAACTTGCCATGTGAGTCATGAAGTCTAATTCATATCTTTGAACAGTAGATCCTTAGTCAGCAAAATGGTCCAGATCCTCTCTGGAGATGTAAACCTTATTAGATCTCTAACCCTGTACAGCAAGTCAGTGAACTGACTTGAGACAAATAAATTGAAACATTAGCTAATAGCAAAAGAAATATTATTTGCTTGACATTAGCTAATCCAAGGATTGATAAATAGATTTTTCAGTGATTAAAACACAAAAGACATTGAATCTAACCACCCACCCTGTGCTGTATGGTCTACTTTTACAAGTGATTAAAACACAGATGCCAAAATGACCATATCAAAAAAAATAAAAAAAATAAAAGCTCAGCCAGAACCTCTCAGGGTCCAAAATGTCTCCACCTTCCTTTCCGTCATTGCACAGCTAGGGACCATTTAAAGATATCCAAATGGATAACTACTTCCCCACCTAAAAACTCTATCTGAAATCAGCAACACATGAGAGAGAGAGAGAGAGAATGGAAAAGCTAATAATAATGGTAGCTTATAAAACCCTAGAAGCGGAAAGCATATAGTAGTGCTGCACTTTATGTTTAGTGTGTCTAGTATCAGAAACTATCAAAGCTTGTTAATTGTCTGGAGCCACCAAAAAGATGGAGCGGAGAATTCATCTTGGTTATGCAAAAACAACAGGAAAACCAGAGATGGACTGGATTTTGCAGGGAAAGAAGAGCTCATCTGCAGGGAATAATACCTTGAAAGTTGAAACCATGAATTTTTGAGACTAGCAGAGTCATTCATGAAAAGTTTAGATCCATTGCACACCAAAAAAACAATATAAAAATTAACCTGCACGGTTGAAAGTCGAAATGTATGGCTGTAATAGTAAGAAAAGGTTAACTACAAAGAGGTTTCCAGTCGTTTAATTACATCTCAAACCAGTCCTCTAACTACAAAAACTAGCATGTTACATCTCAACATGGATACATCGAAGGATTCCTCCATGTATAAAATGAAAACAATGCATCTTTCATTTAAGCAATGTACACAGCTGTCGTTGTCTTCACATCTACAGAGACAACTCCAGACTCCCTATTATTCACACGAACAAGTTAGCTTTCGTTGTTGCAAATACCTGTGAAAGGACTAACATGGATAACCAGTGAGAGCTTGGTGATGTTCTTTCGAGTTTTTTGTAATTAGGGGACTGGTAGTGGTGATCCAAAAGGAAAGATCGTAAATTTACACTGTCCCGTGTAATAATTAATGCATTGATTCTTGTGTACACTGTCTTATTGGTGAGTGCTTCTTTTACAAAACGGTTGTCCTCCTAACGGTAACTGGGATGGTGAGGTGGGGGGGTGCAGGGGACACGTGGACAGCAGAGATTTGACTAAAGTGCCAGCTGATGAGGAGGATGGTGTCGGGCTAAGATTAAGAATGTGGGTTTTCTGACTTGTTCACGTGACTGTGATGGGCTGGGTCTGTGGGGCTACAGTTTCTGGGTTAATGAGATGAATTGACTGTTCTTTTTTATTAATTGTAATTGTGTACGGTTTGACCAGAGCGGCGGAACTACATGGCTGGTGTTTTTTAGAGGGTGATTGAGAGGAATGCGGCTTTGTCATTTTTAAAGTTTTTTTTCATTTAAAATAATATTTTTTAAAAAATTATTTTTAATTTTAGCTAATTAAAATACATTTATATTAAATAATTTTAATTTTTTAAAAAGCACTTTTTTAAAGACATTCTCTTTCCAAATAAAAGCATTATGGGAAGTTGAAAGAGTTAGATAATATTAAATTAAGGATGAAAAAGAATTTTTTATTTAAAAATATATTAAAATATTCTCAATCCAAGTAAAAGTACATGAAAAGTTCGGGAAGTTGAATAATATTGATTTAAGTGCGTGTTTGGAGTCGTAAAGCATAATACCATGTAAAAATAATTTTTTAAAAAATATATATTAAAGTAATTTCTTCACTATATTTTTTTATATTAGCATGTTAAAATTATTGAAAAGCTATAAAATAATTATAAATTTAATAATTTTTAAAACACACAAAAAAACAGAAAATATTACTCTTAGAAACACTCATTAATTAAATTCATTCAACCCAACCGAATTTTTTTGTGACATAATTAATACAACTAAGTTCAATATAAACCTGATTAACATGTAGAAAAATAATAATTATTGTGCCCCGTTTGTTCGCTGAAAAATAGTTTTTTTAAAGTGAATTCCAAAAAAATAAATTATTTTTCGATGTTTGTTATTATAATAAAAAATAAATTAGAAAATACTTTCCAGTGTTTGGTTATGTCATGGAAAATGAGTTGGAAAATAACTTATTAATGTTTTATTTTTTTCAATTTTATTAAAATAATGAGGAACAAATATTACAAATTAAAAGGTTGAATAAGAATGGAATTGAAAAAAAATATAATTTCATAAATTGTCTCAAATAAAATAAATAATAATCAAAATAATAGAGATCAATTCTAAAAAATAAAAAAATTGAAAGATAAAGAAATTAAAATAATAATAATTAATATTTCATAAATTATTTTAAATAAAATAAATAATAATAAAAAAATGAGGATAAAATTTGATAAATAAAAAATTTCAATTAAAAAACGATAAGGAAAAAAAATAACAATTATAAAAATAAGGACCAAAATTAATATAAAAATTAAATTCTAAGGGATGAAATTAAAAAACAAATATTCAAAACAAAATATATATATAACAATTAAAAGTTTGAGGACTAAATTTAATATAATCAGCAAATAATATGATATTTCTAAATTTTTCACAACTTTCGGAAAGTGTTTTCCGTCCAAAATAAAAGGAAAATACTTTTCTGGAAACCAAACTACATTTTTCTTTGACTGAAAAATATTTTCTGTTGATCGGAAAGTGTTTTCCGTTGACCAATCTTTTTAACGACAAATAAACATAAGAAAGTTTGGAAAGTGATTTCCTGAAAATCAGTTTTTTTTTTTAAAATATAGCCTTAATTGAAAATAGATTGGATTTTTAAATTAGATTTAACGATATACTTTTAACATAATTGAATATATTTTTATGATTTAATTAAAGATAAATTATTCATACAAAGTTTACTTGTAGAACCTAAGTTAGATTGAAGTTGTAATAATTGGGAACCCTCGATCGTGCATGTAACATATCCATCGTCCTCTACAAAAGTATTTTGCGTGTTTTTTCCTTTGCTTTTTTTGGTTTATTGCAAAAGAAAGATTCGAACTTTAAGATTTATTGTAAGAATTGAAGTACTGCAAGGGGAGGACGCTGTTTCCCATCATGTCGTGTCCTTGTTGTCATGGCGTTAGAAGCTCCAATTCGGCGTCGTGTGAGGAGGGACCACATGGGATGTCCTTGGGCCTACAAAAAGGGTGGTCTTGTCAGACCCATTTCAGGAGTTCCAGTTTCATGGGTGTCATACTAAATGGGCTTCGCAAAAATGAGCCCAAACAATTATAGAAGGTTTTTTTCCAGGAAAAGATGGTTTATGAAAGTCTAGATTTAAATAATTTTTATTTAAAAATAAATTAAAATAATATTTTTTTTATTTTTATTAATATTAATATATTAAAATATAAAATATCAAAAAAATAATTTGAAACATAAAAAAATCAAATTCTTTTAAAAATATTTTTAAAACGAAAAAACAAACTCTAGATATTTAATAAAAGCACTTTTATATCCCCTGGCTAATAATTAATTTTTATCTTTTTTTTTTTATTGTTAAGGTTTTAGAGACAACATTTGAAACAGGACATAACTATTGTAATTTTTTTTTTTAAAAAAATCTTATGATCTACAATACAAATCCTACATGATATGTATTTAGTTTTTATCTTTTAGGCGTGTTTTTTTTTGCAATTTAATTTGTTTTTTAAACTGTTTTTCACCCAAAAAAAATTAAATTAATTTTTAAGTGTTTTTCAATAATTTAATACACTAATATTGAAAATTTAAAAATATCATTTTAAAATTAATTGGAGTACAGTTAAAGAAGCTAGAAGATCTCAACTTCCATGTCTGTAAACCTGAAGGCCTTGATGATGAGCCCTTCAGGGGTGGGGAATTATTAATGGGGCATGAGTGTGTTAAGATCAATGCCACTGGTCGATCTGTAACTGTAACTGCTTCTCATCTCAAGGAAGGGAAGTACACAGAGAGGAATATTAGCTGCAATATCCTTGTTGGAACAGATGGTGCAGGAAGTAGTGCACGGAGGGAAGCTTGCTGGAATAGATCGAACTGAGAGGTGAAAAAGACCTGCAAAAGCTCGTCAGTGTTCATTTTTTAAGCAGAGACCATGGACAATACTTGCTCAATGAGAGACCTGGAATGTTGTTCTTTATCTTCAATACCGAAGCTATTGGGGTCCTTGTTGTTCATGATCTCTAGCACCCCAGCAGAGCCTTGAAGATTTCAGCCAGGAGGTAACTTTCATTAATTCATTTAAGATGGACTTCTGGACGAGATTTTTCAATGACCTCAATGTTTTTCTTATTGTACTCGAGCATAAAGAAAAGGGGAGTAAAGCTGGTTCGATAATAAGAGCTTGTTAACAATGTTGGTGCTGTAGAACTAAAATGATGCTAGGAGATTAGTTTCTGTGGTGGTAATATTTAGGGTGTAATTTCGGGGTGCCTTCTCCATGCCAGTAATACTTTGAAATGTTCAGCCTGTAGACATGCAAAAACCTCATCTTCAAATTGGTTGGCCAAGAGTTTTCAGACATTGATGTGATCGACATAAAGCCATGGGTGATGCACGCTGAAGTTGCAGAAAAGTATGCGAGCTGCGACAATCAAATAATATACTTGCTGGGGATGCAGCTCATCGATCTCCCCCAGCTGGTGGTTTCGGTGAGTTCCGCTGTTTTGTGAAGTAAACAAATTCAAGTTTGTCTTTCACCCCGTAGCTTATGATAATAATAGCACCTTCTTGTTTAATAGAAAGTTAAAGAGATCAGCAATCCTTGGCTCCAAACTTGGGAGAACTATATAGATGTTGCAGAATCTAAGAAATCGTCAAACTCATTTTCATGGTGGAGCAATTTTAGTTAGGCCTGACGAACACATTGCTTGGCGTGTGAAGTCAGGTCTTGACGGGGATCCAATTTTAGAGATGAGAAGGGTTTTTTTCTGCAATATTGAAGGTAAAAAAAAAACATGCATAGAAGACATAGGATATCTGTGTATGTGGGGTGAAGTCCTCCACCTGAAACCACGATTACACCGTGTTGGGACATTCAAGCAATCAAACACACACAAATTTACGTAATTCGGCAACTTGTCTATTCCACGGAGCTACTGGTTTGTATTAATCAAGCTTAGAAGCAATACAAACAATAAAACAAGGAGGATGAGAAAAAACTTCTCTACTTAACTCAACTCTCACTCTAGCTCTCTCTGAAACGTCTCACATATCAGCTCTCAATAGCACCCTCTATTTATAGCTGATATGGGAGACAATCTTCTTTATTTAGTCAATTATGGTGGCCACCGTTTTCTTTGTTTAGGCACCCACCATTGACTCTTACCATGCAGCCATGTTTGACAGCAGCCATGCTTGGCATGGCTGCCAATAACCATATTTGTGTCCATACCTAACAATCTCCCACTTGAACACAAATGGCGCTAGATCTGTCTTTTAATCTTTGAGACCAACTGAAGCTTTACACAGCTTCAGTTTATCAATAGTAACTCCTTTGGTTAACATGTCAGCTGGATTCTTGCTCCGCAAACCTTTTCTAGCATCAGTTGCTCCTCATCTAGCAATTGTCGGATGAAGTGATATTTGATCTGAATATGCTTAATCCTTGAGTGAAATGCTGGATTCTTGGCAAGGAAGATTGCACTCTATCGCTATACAAAGTACCCTTTTCATTCATCTTGCCCAATTCTTTCAGAAAACTCTGCAACCATACGATCTCTTTTGCAGATTCTGAGACTGCAACATGTTCAGCTTCTGTTGTTGAAAGAGCGACGATCTTTTGCAAGGTAGAACTCCAGGAAATAGCAGTACCTCCTAGAGTATATACATATCCTGTAGTGCTCTTTCGGCTATCAACATCTCCTGCTAGATCAGCGTCTACAAAACCTTCAAGTTTCAAACCATCAGCTGTGAAGGTGAGACATGTCTCCGATGAACCTTTTAAGTACCTCATGATCCATTTCACCGCCTCCCAATACTGCTTTCCAGGATTGCTCATATATCGGCTTACAACTCCCACTGCATGGGCAATGTCTGGTCTGGTACAGACCATAGCATACATCAAAGAGCCGATAGCTGAGGCATATGGAATCTTATCCATGTATTCACATTCTAGCTTAGTTTTTGGTGACTGGTCTTTGCTGAGCTTGAAATGATTCCCCAGAGATGTACTTACTGGTTTAGCATTATCCATACTAAACCTGCTGAGAACCTTCTTGACATACTCTGTTTGTGAAAGCTTTAGTATGCCTTTCTCTTGATCTCTGATAATTCTCATGCCAAGTATTTGTTTAGCAGCTCCCAGATCCTTCATTTCAAACTGTTTTGACAATTGTTGTTTCAGCTTGTCAATCTCCTCAATGCTGGATCCTGCAATCAACATATCATCCACATATAATAGTAGAATGATGTAGGAGTTGTCAAAATGTTTGACATAGTAACAGTGATCAGCCTGGCATCTTGTGTATCCCGAACTACACATGAAGTTGTCAAACTTCTTGTACCACTGTCTTGGAGCTTGCTTCAAACCGTATAGGCTTTTCTTTAGCTTGCAGACTTGGTTCTCCTTTCCTTGTATTTCAAACCCCTCTGGTTGTTGCATGTAAATGTCTTCCTCCAATTTTCCATGAAGAAAGGCTGTTTTTACATCTAATTGTTCAAGATGTAAATTCTCTGCTGCTACTATCCCCAGAACAACTCTGATTGTTGTGAGCTTCAAAACTAGAGAAAATATCTCAGAGTAGTCAATCCCTTTCTTTTGTTGAAACCCTTTTACAACAAGTCTTGCCTTGAACCGTTTGCTTTCGTCATGCTCAGTCTTTACTCTGTAGACCCATTTGTTTTGCAAAGCCTTCTTTCCTTCAGGTAGTGTGGTCAGCTCCCAGGTCTTGTTCTTCAGCAACGAACTCATCTCATCCTTCATGGCTAACTCCCACTTGCTTGAGTTTCCATCTTGTAAGGATTCTTCATAACTTAGCGGCTCACCACCATCTGTCCATAAAATATAATTCAGTAGAAGTGTGAACCGTTGTGGGGGCTTTACAGTCCTTGAAGACCTGCGAACATAAACAATTGGTTCACTTGGCTCTGCATCGTCTTGGGTAGTGGTGGGTACAGATGTGCTTGAATCTTCTTGTAAAGACTCTTGAGTTTTGTTCTGCTCGGTAACATCGGGAAGGCCTTCTAATCTTATGAATTCAGATTTTTGTGGACTTGTATCTGAATCAGTCATATCTGTTTCTGCACTTGATTTGTCTTTGTACAAAACTTTCTCATTGAAGATCACGTTCCTGCTTCTGATAATCTTTCTGTTCTGATCATCCCAGAACCGAAATCCAAATTCTTCATCTCCATAGCCAATGAAGAAACATTTCTTGGATTTGGCATCTAGCTTGTTGCGAGCATCATAATCTATATGCACATAGAAAACACACCCAAAGACCTTTAAATGAGAGAGTTGTACCTCTTTTCCTCTCCATACTTCCTCGGGCAATCTAAACTCCAAAGAAACTGATGGTCCATGGTTGATCAAGTAAACTGCAGTATGAACTGCGTCAGCCCAGAATGTTTGAGGTAGCCCTGAATGCAACCTCATGCTTCTAGCTCGTTCATTGATGGTCCGGTTCATTCGTTCAGCAATGCCATTTTGTTGTGGTGTGCCTGGAACGGTCTTTTCCATTCTGATACCATTAACAGCATAATACTCATTGAAACCTCCATCAATGTATTCTCCTCCATTATCAGATCTTAAGCATTTCAACTTCAAACCTGATTCATTCTCAATCATAGCCTTCAACTTCTTGAATGTGTCGAACACATCAGATTTATTTTTCAGAAAGTAGACCCATACCTTTCTGCTGAAATCATCAATGAAAGTTACGTAATACCAAGAACCTCCAAGAGATGCTACTGGAGAAGGTCCCCACAAATCTGTGTGCACCAGTTCTAGTTTTCTTGGTCTTAAGGTCCTGCCAACCTTTAAGAAATTGAGCTTCTTCTGTTTTCCAAGAACACAGCTTTCACAAATGTCTAGATCAACATTTTTAAGCTTTGGCAGCTTTCCCTTCGATTGAAGTATCTTCATCCCCTTTTGACTCATATGGCCGAGTCTATAGTGCCATAACTGTGCTTGATTTTCTGTTTCAATAGAGGCAATAATGTCTGCAAATCTTGTGGTCATAACAAGGTGCCAGTTTTCTTTCCACGAGCTAAAACCATTGCTCCCTTTGAGATCTTCCACATACCTCCAGAAAAAAGAATTGAATGACCACTATCATCAAGTTGTCCGACTGAGATCAACTTCTTCTTTAGTCTAGGAACATGCCTTACATTTTGCAAGTTCCATGTAGATCCATTCAGTGTCTTGATTTGCACATCTCCTATACCCACAATCTCCATTGGTTTTCCATTGGCCAGATAGACTACACCGTGATCTCCAGCAACATAGTTTTGCATCATCTCATGGTATGGTGTACAGTGGAATGATGCACCAGAATCAAGAATCCAATCATCAATTGGACTTTGTACAGCAAGAATCAAAGCGTCTTGCACCTCATCTGTGGTAGCGTTTGCAGAGTCAGCTTCAGGTTTTTTTGGTTTTGTGCAATTCCTCATGAAATGACCAGGTTTGCCACAATTCCAACATTCAACCTGCTTTCTAGGTCCGGACTTGTTTTTACTTCTGTATCTTGATTTGGATCTGCCTCTGGATAAGCCTCTATCATGTCTCCTCCCTCGAGTGTTAATGTTGAGAGCTGATCCTGAACTTGAACTTTCACCTGAGTCTTTCCTTCGCACTTCTTCAACTAAAATCAAGTCTCGGATGTCATCATATTTCAGTTTGGATTTTCCAGCTAAGTTGCTCACGGCTGTCCTCATACCTTCCCAATTGCTTGGAAGTGAAGCTAGCAAAATAAGTACACGGATCTCATCATCAAACTCAATCTCTACAGATGACAATTGATTTGTGATGGTATTAAAGTTGTTGAGATGTTGTGTGATGGAGGTGCCTTCTGTCATTTTCAAGTTGAACAACTTCTTCATCAAGTGCACTTTATTGTTTGCCGAGGGCTTCTCATACATCCCAGACAAAGCTTCCATTAGTCTTGCAGTGGATCTTTCTTTTGTAACATTGTGAGCAACTCTTCTTGATAAGGATAACCAGATAATACCCAAAACTTGTCTATCAAGACGTAGCCAATCTTCTTCTGGTATATTCTCTGGTTTGCTCCCCAACAGAGGAAGATGAATTTTCTTCCCATATAAATAGTCTTCAATTTGCATTTTCCAATATCCAAAATCTGTTCCATCAAATTTTTCAATTCCCGCAGCTTTTATTTCATCTGCCATTTTAATACATCTTGGATTTGAATCTGTCAAATCTGACCTTACAGATGTGTCCAGAACAGCCAAAACTATTGGAAACGACACTAAGATCACCCAAATCGGACTTCGGATGGCTCAGATTTTAACAGTCAAAGTTTTAGGTCAACAGATGGTGCAGATGAAGCCGCGTGTCAGGCCAAAATAGTGTCTGCGAAGCACTGAATCAAACCCTAAAGTGATAACGTGGCATCCACGTAAGCAATTATGGGCCCACCGTTGCTGATGTGGCAAAGGCATGCATAATCCGCGTTGACGTGGCAGATGATGGGTCTGATGATGTGGCAGATGACTGTGTAGAATAGCTGGCGTGGCTGCTAACTGGCTGATGACGTGGCAGGTTAACCCGGTTCAGTTGCAGGAATTCGGGCGAGGAAGACGCGTGTGGAGAGTGAGGCGCGTGGGCAGGCCTGACGTCGGCGCGTGTGGGCGCGTGCGGGCATGTAGGACGTCTGTTTTTCTCCAGGTTTTCAACAGTGAATTCGTCTTGGCTTCCCCTACACAATGGTAATGTCAAAAACACGTTTTGAGAACTTTTATTTTTAAGTTTGGATCAAACACCCTTTTTTTCAAGAACAAGCTCTGATACCAGTTGTTGGGACATTCAAGCAATCAAACACACATAAATTTACGTGGTTCGGCAACTTGCCTACTCCACGGAGCTATTGGTTTGTATTAATCAAGCTTAGAAACAATACAAACAACAAAACAAGGAGGAGGAGAAAAAACTTCTCTACTCAACTCAACTCTCACTCTAGCTCTCTCTGTGTTTCTCTCTGAAACATCTCACATATCAGCTCTCAATAGCACCCTCTATTTATAGCTGATATGGGAGACAATCTTCTTTATTTAGTCAATTATGGTGGTCACCGTTTTCTTTGTTTAGGCACCCACCATTGACTCTTACCATGCAACCATGTTTGACAGCAGCCATGCTTGACATGGCTGCCAATAACCATATCTGTGTCCATACCTAACACGCCGGTGCTGCGTCTATTTTGAATTGGAATGCCGTATTCTGATCTCCTTCCTCTTCATTATGGGAAAATATTTCGGACAATTGAAGAGAGATTGGTTGTATACAGAACTTGCCATTTCCCAGACAGCTCTCATGGATGTCAGAGCTCCAGAATTTTGCCTGCTTCGGTGTGAGTATTTCAGGGCTTCACAACATTGTTCTGAACATGAACACGTGCCATTTTAGAAGACTACATTTTTTTTTTCTTTCAGTTGCTTTCAGATTGAAGGGCTGAAAGACGAGTCCTGAGACAAATACAGCAGTGGACTGAAGTTTAGAGAAATGCTTGCCATGCCTCTGAGTTGACAACGATGGGAAAAATCTGCAGTCCATTCTGAGCTTCAAATTGATAGTCTTCTGACACCATGAGTGCTCAATTTTTTTTTCTTATCTTCCTCATAATTAATTGGATAACTGATGTCTATTCCAGGAAAAGAAAGTTTACGAGAGCTAAGGATAGCTCAAAGCCTCCTCTATTGCCACTCCCGACCTTTTCTTTCTCCTCCCTAATTCTTAACCATCATATCTCTTGCACTTCAGTTGAAGCATAGCTTCCAACACTGAATAATGTTATAAATTACTGGTTATTTCTTATACAACTACAAAGATATATTAATTAATCAAATAATGAATAAACATTAAATTAAAAAGAGTTTGATAATGATTGTTTTGAGATTCATTATTATCTTAAAAAACATATCTAGGTTGAGAAAGACAAATCTAACCCGATTTGGTTTCGGAATTTTAAACTCTTTTTTTAGGAATTTAAGATGGTAAACAATGTGTTATCTATTCTAGTTAAGAAAAAAAATAAAATAAAATCAAGGTTCTGAGTTTGAAGGCCCGTATGCTTAAGGCTCTTTCTTATAAAAATTAAGGCATATTGGGCCATAGACCCACACGTCTAGGTTTTTTTCTTTGTCTTTTTTTATGTTTTTTTTAATTTTATATTTAAGTTAAATATAAAATTAAAAAAAATTATTAAACTTGGTTGAGTCCATGACCCAGATTATAGATTTGACGAGTTACGCCATAACATTTAGGTTGTTATTTTTTTTTGTTTAATGCATTTTTTGTCCCTTAATTTTCTTTTAAAAATAATTTTACCATTTGTTATTGATCATTTATTGATTATCTATTTTTTTTATTTAAAACTAAAATAAAAAATATCATGTTTTATCATTTTTTGTTTCTCTTTGTTGTTGGTGATCTACTTTTGCCTTCTCAGTCTCAAGCATCTATTATGTTTTTTTTTCTTTTAAAAAAGTATTTCATACAAAAAAAATCTCATGAGTTTTATTGTCATATAATTAAATGGAAAATAATCTCCGAGATAAAAAAAATTATTGAATCTGATGATGTATATGAATTGCATTGTAAGTTTGATTTGTTGATTCGAGTTCACTTAGGTTTTTTTTTTTTCCAGTTGAGTGCTACTTTTTACCCAATTTGTTTTTTGTTTTTTTGCAAGATTATCCTTATGGGTTTTACTTTGCAGGTCAACTCAGGTAAATTTAATATGTTTCTATCTCACTATTAGATAAAAAAAATATTTAAAATCTATTAATTTTTTTAGAAAACACATTAACAATGCCTAGACTCTTTTTTTTTTTTGCATAAAAAATTTATTTCGACTCACAACATAGTGCATGCTAATTCTATTATCATTTGATTAAATAAAAAATTTATTCTATGAAAAACAGTTATTAGATACAGCTAGATACACACCCCATGTTACGAGATTAAATATCTTGAACTATATTTATATCTTAATATCTCAAGTTTAGTCTTTACTTATCTTTAACGCCTTGTTTTTTTTATTTGTTGACATAGATTATTCTTAATTTACTGAATTAGAAGTATGCATAAGCTTTAATTTAATTGAGAATTTCTTTTTATAGCTAAAAATATATTGGAAAAGATTGCATATTCATTTTTTTACTAAAACATAAAATTATCTGACCGCCGCGAATCGCGGATGAAATAGCTAGTGCAGATCTGACTCCTGTAAAATTGCTTTTGCAATCTGCAAGAATTATATACCGGTAAAAACAATGGGATGAGTTCAACATGCATGATGATTACATCAGATACTGCAATGCTGCAACTAGAATGAATACAAGCTACGTTCAATGGAAGAGCAACTATGCTGCATTTGAGACTACACAATCTCGAGTTCTCAGCATTTGAGCTTTTATGCACCACTACAATTACAGGTCTCCAAGTTTCTGTCCTTTCAGTGATCTGAACTTTAGAATCAGCTATATGGTACGTTGTATCTCTGATCTCGTCAGGTATCAACTTCGACTAGTTGTCAGGATCGTGATCAGATGGCCAATAACTGCTGTGACAAGACCAAGCAAACCGCCAGCAATAACCTATCATTAAAAATAAAAGGATTATCAGACATTGGTACATGGACAGCTTCCTGAGATCTATGTTTCTTGGAAATAGAAAATGTAACCTGCAACTCACTACTATTCAAAGACAGGGAAGGGTAAGGCCCCCAAGCTGGGAAATAATTCTGATGGACGGGTGTTTATTCTCGAAGTTAGAAATCACAGGGAAAAGAGGCATTTCCATTCTTTACAATTTCACCATTTAAATTCTCGAAAGCTAGAACTTTCACATGTAATTTTAATTCTATGTATGCTAGAGAACACTAGGATCGCAGACATTTACATGATGATGGTTGTTCTTTAAAGGAATCAATGCTATGAATACAATTAACGCTTATGATGATTTAACAGTACCAAAAACTGATTGTTAGGAGCTGCGTAAATAAATCATAAATACATCAAAGGAATCCGATAGGTGATGACAAGGGATTTGTCTAATGCAATCATACAGACCTGAGGCGGGGTGTGCCCAAGAAGTTCACGCAGCGGTCTGCTCTCAGAAAGAGGATGTTCAGCAGGGAGTTCATACAGGATTTGATTCAGGACCTGAAGAAAAGAAATCCTGTTTGAATACACGAAACAAGGAAACGAAGAGCCGGCATTTCAAATGTGAAAAAGGATAGAGAAGCATCAAACCTCTGCTTGGCGTCCAGCCTGTAGTCTTACACCTGTTGCATCATACATCACCTGCCACCAAAATCCTTGTACATTATAGGCAAGTATTCATCCACGATGAGTAAAACCATAAAGAAGAGAGATGGGAAAAAAAAATCATACAACGCATGCTAATATCAATGCAATCGAAAACAACGATCCTCCGAAGCCCTCTTGGAATCCAACGGCCATGGCAAGAGCAGCAACTGTAGCAGAATGTGAGGATGGCATTCCACCAGATCCAACTAGCTGCTTAAGATCCCATCGTCTTTCCTTATACCTGCAAATCTAGGTATGCTTAAGGCTCGTAGGGGGACTAATCAACGTGAAAGCATTACAAATGCTCTCTCTATAAAAAGCATTCCACAATTTTCGTAATTTATCACTTTCCCTCGATTGAATTTCGCAATCAAAGACTACCCAATAACACGATTCCTAGAAAGCCAATTTGGGCTATATATATATATATTCCGTTAAAAGAAGTTTGATTCTCTCTCCCATACATTTATTTATTTTGATTTTAGAGAAAAAATGGACAGGGAAAAAAAGATGGTGTAATCGGCACTCGAAGTCAAAGACTTTAGCTGAGAGAATCGAAACTCATTACAAGATTATCGAAAACAAGCGCGTACGCAAGTACGTACCAGGAGGTGAAAAACTTAATAGATTGGGCAATAGCGAAGGCAAGAAAAGCAGAGATCAGTGGATAATTCGTCAATATTGACTCCGACGACGATAAAGAAGACCCCGAGTTTTGGATCGTCGTCGTCGACGACCCAGTAGCCATCTCAACCATCCTCCTTGAATCGATCTCTCTCTCTCTCTCTTTATTTTTCAGAAAGGAAATTAGAAGACGAGTCTGGTTTCTCGGAAGGAGAGAAGAGAGTTCGTTTGTTTTCTTGTTAAGACAGAGCATAACCTCTAAAGAAGAAACAAGGGCAGTTTGGCTTTGCTGCTTCCTTTCTAATGCTAATTGCTATCAACTAACGGTCTTTGTTTTTTTTGTTCTCTCTCTCCTGACTTAACTGAATATGCTTCTCTCTCCTTCAAGTGGTGTCTCGAATATACCCTCGGAAGCATAACCTGCATTTATATACCCTCCTCCTCCTTTTTATTTACTTTTTTTTTCTTTTTGTTGCTTTGGTGTTTTTTATTTATTTGCAATCATCTTTATGCCATGAAGATTGATGGGAGATTATTTTGATTTTTAAAATTAAAAATATTTTTTAAAAAATAAAAATATATTTTTTTTCAAAAAAAATACTTAAAAAATCAATTATTGTAAAACGTTTGTTCTTGTATGTATAGTGGGAGATAATTATATACAAACGGGTAAGGGATAAACTATGAAAGTTGAGATACACTTGAAGTGATCTTAGCCTGATCCTTATCTCCTTCTGCAGTAGTGGATAAGCTGAGATTAACTGTATTGTTAGTAGGTTCGACTAGGTCTCTAATACGCCCCTTCAAGCACAACGGTATGGGAAGAACGTTGAGATTGGAACGCAGAACACCAAATCGTGAGGAAGAGAGTGGCTTGGTGAAGATGTCAGCGAGTTGATCTTTGCTGGAGATGAACTTGATGGAGAGAAGTTTCTTGGCTACCATATCACGTACAAAGTGGAAGTCAATTTTCAAATGTTTTGTTCTGGCATGAAATACTGGATTTGCAGATAGATAGGTGGCGCCGATGTTGTCACACCATAATACTGGAGGTTGAGACATACGAATGCCAATTTCAGAACATAATGACATGAGCCAAGACAATTCTGCAGCAGTGTTTGCTAGTGATTTGTATTCGGCTTCAGTGCTTGATCGGGCAACTGTTTGCTGTTTGTGACAGCTCCATGATATTAAGTTCCTGCCAAGAAAAATGCAGTAACCCCCAGTGGATCGTCGATCATCACGACTTCCTGCCCAGTCGGCGTTAGAGAATGCCTGGAGATTAGTGGATGTGGAAACATAAAAGTGAAGTCCATGTTGGATGGTTTGCTTGAGATATCGAAGTAGACGTTTGACAGACTGCCAATGAAGGTTGGTTGGTTTGTGCATAAACTGTGATAGTTTATTTACACAAAAGGAAATATCTGGGCGTGTGATGCAGACATATTGAAGGGCGCCAACGACACTTTTGTATAGAGTCGGATCCAAGAGAAGATCACCTTCAAAACTTGAGAGATGAGTAGAGGAAGCCATTGGAGAGCTAATCGGCTTTGCGTCTGCCATTTTTGTTCGTTTGAGAATGTCCATGATATATCGCTGTTGTGAGAGTATGATTCCCTGATTGCATGGCATAACTTGAATACCAAGGAAATAGTTCAGTGGCCCTAAGTCTTTGACTGCAAAGTCATTGTGTAGTTCTCGGAGTAGTGACTGAATAGCAGCATGACTGGAGCATGTGATAATGATGTCATCTACGTAAATTAATACCAACATGAGATAATCAGTGGAGCGAGAAATAAATAGGGAAGTGTCTTACCGTGAGTTGACGAAACCAAGTTGAATCAACTTGGTGCTTAACCGTGAAAACCAAGCCCGTGGGGCTTGTTTTAAGCCATATAAGGCTTTTTGTAGCTTGCAGACATGAGACTGGTGTTGGGGATGAATGAAGCCAGGCGGTTGTGTCATGTAGACAACCTCAGTTAATGTTCCATGTAGGAATGTATTTTGTATGTCAATCTGATGTATAGGCCAGCCACTGCAAAGAGCAAGAGAGAGAACCAGACGTACCGTAGTTGGTTTTATCACAGGGCTGTAAGTTTCACCATAATCTAGTCCAGGTTGTTGGTGAAAACCTTTTGGTACAAGTCGTGCTTTGTAGCGATCAATGGAGCCATCTACTTTTCGTTTTAACCGGAACACCCATTTACAGCCAATGACATTTGATGCTTCTAAAGGGGGGACTAAAGTCACGTTTGATTCTGCAGGAGTGCATCAAACTCAGTATTCATTGCTTTTCTCCAACATGGGTGTTGCATGGCAGTGGAGTAACAAGTGGGTTCCATGGCTGGTTGAGTAGATTCAGTAAGAAAAGCTCGGGGTAAGGGATAACGGACAGTGCCATCTGTATGAATTTTTGGTTTGGTGATGAGGTTCTTTGCACGTGTGGTCATGGGGTGAGTTGATGAGGGGAGGGCTGTCTGTGAGCTGGTGTCTGGGATAGTTGGGTAGGAAGGATCAATTGGGGGAGGGGGGTGTAAGGAATCTGAAATGGATAATGAGTGATTTGGTGATGGTGTTGTGTCAAGAGTCCGTTGGATGATATTATCTGTTGATGATGGAATGTCCAAAGAAGATGCTGCCGTGGGCTGATAGTCAAGAGGAATGAGTAATGGACTTGGATTGTTGAATACCTGCACAGATATGTTAGGGGACAAAGAAGATGTAGGAGAAGCAGACGTGCATGGAAAAGAGTTTTCATTAAATACTACATCCCGGGAAATATAAACTCTATTTGATGGTAAGTGAAGACATTTGTACCCTTTATGAAGGGGACTATACCCTAAAAAAAGGCACGGTAAAGACCGTGGTTGGAGTTTATTTTTATTGTAAGGACGTAAATTTGGCCAACATGCACAATCAAAAGTGCATAAGAAAGAATAATCAGGTTCACGATGAAAGAGAGTGTGAAAAGGTGAATTATTTCGGAGCACAGGGGTGGGCAAGCGATTAATAAGATAGCATGCTGTAGAAAATGCATCTTCCCAAAATTGGAGAGGAACTTTGGCATGAGAAAGTAAGGCTAGGCCTGTTTCGACAATGTGTCGATGTTTGCGTTCAATTTTGCCATTTTATTGATGTGTGTGTGGGCAAGAGACACGATGGGAGATACCGAGAGATTGAAGGAGTGTGTGAAAGGGGCGGTATTCACCACCCCAATCAGATTGGACTGTACGAATTTTTTCCTTGAAAAAGCATTCAACATAATTTTTAAATTTTTGAAAAATTCTAGTGACATCACCCTTACAATAAATGGGATACAACCAAGTGTATCAACTAAAATCATCTAAAAAGGAAACATAATATTTAAAACCATATTTAGAGCATATGGGAGCAGGACCCCAAACATCTGTATGAATGAGCTCTAAAGGACAGGTGGAGCGAGAGAGAGACGCAGAGAATGGTAATTGTTTGGACTTGGAGCTGAGGCACGCGGAGCATGGATCAATGATTGTGGAATTGGAAACTGGAAGTTGAAAGGAGGAGAGAATTTTTCTGACTAGCTTGAGGGAAGGGTGGCCAAGCCGTGAGTGCCACTGAGGAAGAGAGACACGCTCACCAATTAAAGCGGAAGGGGATGTTTGATGATGAAAAGATGGAAATTGATAGAGACCATGACTATTCGGGCCGTGAAGCAGCAACTTCTTCGAACATCGATCCTTCAAAAGAAAATAATTTGGGTGAAATTCAAAGAAAGTGTTAGTATCAGATGTGAATTTATGAACCGATAATAAATTCTTGGAAATTTGAGGAACATGGAGAACATTAAGAAGGTCAAAGTGAAGATTTGGAGAAAAGAGACAGGTGTGTCCAATATGATGAATGGACAGCCCTTTACCATTGCCAATTCGTATCTGATCAGGGCCATGGAATTCTTCAGACTTGAGGTTAAGGTTTTTCATGTCAGAAGTGACATGATGAGTTGTACCGGAGTCTGGATTCCAATTGAGATCAGGACCATGAGAAGGAGCGGAAAGGTAGGCCTGTGGTGGCTGAGGGGAGTCTCTAGTGAAGGACTCGTTGTAGCGGTTGGAACAATCAAGAGCGATGTGTCCCACACGGTTACAGACTTGGCAAACAGGGCGAGGAGAAGAGCCACGGCTAGGAAAGAAGAGTGTTGCGCCCCCTGCCACGTGACTGTCGGTTGGAATATGGTCTTGAAGGCCCCCTTCCAGAAGGTGGGGCACCAAGGATGGAGTTGTAGCCACTACGATGAGGTCGGAAAGAATTTCCTCCACGGGCAGCATAGTGAGCCCCAGTGACAGAGAGGTCAATGGATGAGTGATGGTGCTCAAGTCTGAGTTCATGAGAAAGGAGATGGCCATAGATTTCTTCCACAGACAGGGGTTCAACATGAGTTGTAACTGACGTTACGAAGGAATCATAATCGGGTCCTAACCCAGCAAGTAGGAAAGCCACCATTTCAAAATCATTAACAGGCTGACCTACGGTGGCCAAGGAGTCAGTGAGAGACTGGAACCGTTGAAAGTAGTCAGCAACAGAGGAGCTTCCTTTTTTTAAAGTGGCCAATTGATAGTGAACCTGCATGGTGCGTGCACGAGATTGGGACGTGAATAGTGTCTCCAATGTTGTCCAGGCAGATCTGGAGGTGGTGCAGCGTGTAACATGAGTGAGCATTTTTTCGGTGAGAGTGGAATTTATGGCACCAAGAATGATTTGATCTTGCATGGTCCAATGTAAGAAGGCAGGGTTCAGAGAAGTGATAGTAACACCATCAATTATGGAAGAAACAGTGGATGGTGGGGGGGGGGGGAGTGGTGCCATCTACGTACCCGAAGAGATTTCCACCTCTAAGATGAGAAACAATTTAAGGGAGCCATAAGGGATAGTTGTCCCGAGTGAGTTTAACAGGATTGAAGTTAGTGAAGGTGATCAAAGAAGGGGTTTGAGTGGAGGAGAGGGTTGCTACTGCAGACATGATGATGGAGGAAGAAGAGGAAGATTTTGACATAAGTCAGGTGGGCTCTGATACCATGTAAAACGTTATAATATGTTCACTGCAATGCCATAACATAGGCGTTGTTCTTGTATTTATAGTAGGAGATAATTATATACAAACAGGTAAGGGAAGTGATCTTAGCCTGATCCTTATCTCCTTCTATAGTAGTGGTATTGTTAGTGGGTTCGACTAGGTCTCTAATAATTATTATCACAATCTCATTCACTCTTGAAATTCAGGATAGGTAGTAAAAATAATAATTAATGTAAGATAATTTCACCATTAAAATTAAACTGTCAATTGAGTTATAGTTAACTGACATTATCAATGTAATTTGAAATAGAATAGTATGTATCCTCTCGCCATAACTAGTGCATTTACAGAAAATGGAAACATATTTCGTACTTTTCAACGAGGGCTGCTGAGTCCTCCTTGGGAGGCCAATGCTTCTTTGGGCACCAAAACATAACAATACCCAGCTCTCCTGATTATTATTATTATTATTATTATTATTGAAGGTTAACTTGTGCCCGTGATTGTGCACTCCTATCCATGGGAGGAGAAAAATAAACACACAGGATAGAACTGTCCTTGTGGGCATGTTTCAATTACTTGCATCCATTTCAGTTTAACCCTCACGCCATCCTCTTGCTTGTACGAAACCGCTTGCGAAAGGTTTTGTTGACTGGTAATTGGCTTGATTCATGCTCACGTTCTTCATTAGCTTCTTCAAGCATTGATAATCCAGATCAGCCTGTGCCCTGCAGCCAGATTGTATGAAAATGCATGGAGTGATGATAAAAACACAGGTCCTTCACTTATGTAGCTAGCACTTGGTACTCCCGAACTAAAAGATAACGCGGTCACGCTCAGCAGTCCCCAATGGAAACTCTAGTCTCTAGCCAGTTTCTGTAAAATCCTTTCCCTTTGACACGCTCCTAGACTCGACCAAGCAGAAAAAATCAGATCGTGCACAATGTTCACTGTTGTTGATAGCAGACTATCCAAACCAGTATTGAGACGTCTGTGACATTATTGATTTACCACCTTTAAATCTTTCTCTCTCATATAATTGATGCACAAAATACCTGCTCCAGTCTGTAATTGAAATGAATCTGAGTGTGCAGTGCAAGCAGGACAAACAGAAAAAGGTCACCAATCATGTGGGTTGTATAGCTTGATTTATCTGAAATTTCACTCGTTCCCTTAGCTGTTACAAAGATTAAACCCCCTTGATTTGAAACAAACTATTGACCTAGCGAAGCCTCACACTAAAATCAGCTTGAGAGATGAAGAAAGCTTACCTATAATAACTCCGTAGTCATTGCAATTTGATTTCTGAAGTCATGTGTTGACATAGACTGGTTTGAGGATGCATGCCTTTTCGTAATCCATAGATCCAACCAGACCACTAACTATCTGCAAGGAAACAACCAAGCAAACGTATCTCGTTATTGAACAAAAGCTTAGCTTGGCAGAGCAAAATACTCTGAATAACTAAAGATATCTCAACATTTTATACCCTTCAGTCCCCTCCAAAATAGTTCCATGGACATGAAGCCTGATCCTTAAAGTCTAGAGGGCATCCTTCCCAACAAAATTCATGAGTTCCACCTTCGCAGCTTCCATGACCACTTGGAAGTCAATCTGCGTATACCTTCCCCTGCAATACGAGATTAGTGAGAAGCACATTTCCCATTGATGAAGAATTTCAAACAACTGTCATGCACTATACACACATATATAGCCAGGGAAACAGTAGCAAGGAAGGGGGTCAAGTGATTTAAAATAGATTAGAAGCTACAGTCTCCAAGTATCATTGCTCATCACTCACATTCTCCAAGAGCTACACACATTAATCTACTCGAATGACAAGAGGAATAAAACTAAAGGTGTGCACGAGTAGTTATCTGTTAAAAATAGAAATTGGCTTCCCCGCACACATTTTACTTGTCAAGGACTGGACACCCTAGAAAACTAACTAATGCATTCCAGTAATTTTGTCAAAAATGTAAAGTAGTTTTAAGATACCAGAAATGAGTTCTAGACCAAGTTGTAGATGGATAGGCTGGGCTAGCAATGCCATGCATTATTCTTGCAATGGCTCGGGGGGTAAATTTGGCCTGTGAATGGCCCTGCAGAAACACCTGTATTCCAAGAAATGAGCACATAAACATAAGTTGCTTTGAGATGGAATATTAGTACACCTGTGGTCTGCGCATCCTCACCTTTATATCTGCTCGTAAAAAAGGGCTGCACAAAATAAATGACACTTCAATTGGTATGTAGTATTACATTTGCCAAAAAAAAACACAACAAAATTAAGTGTATGAACAGGCAGAGCGATAAGCATGATTTATTTTTCAATATCTAAGAACTATCTTGGTGCTATTGAAGGCAATAAAGATCCAGTCCCACCTGCTTTGTCCCATCTTGTTAGGTATATCACGTCTACCATCATCCTTGAAGTAATCCAAGATCTTTCGTTGCAAACATGGTGTGTGCTGGGTACCATGGCAGCCTTGCATCTTCTCGCAATCATTCACAGCAAAGATTGCTGCGTTAAACATTGCATCTAGTTTTTGTACCTGATTTAAGAAATAGACAGGTGTTATAAGTAGATAACAAAGAAAAATATAAATACTATAAGAGCATGCAGTATGCGTCATTAGTCTGATTGATTAAAATGGACAACACTTCAATGATTCAACAGCTATATTGCATGATCTCGAAGTTAACTGACTTAGTGAAAGTAAATTTGCATCTAACAAGTACGAGGATTTGTATAAGTCATCCCTTGCATTGGAATATGTTGCTATTGAGAAACATATTAAAGACAGACAACATAAAAAAGTCAATTACCTTAAAACATTCGACCTCCAATAACCATTTTGTAAGATGCCTTGAGAGAGAACAAAAATCCCTTGGGACTTCCACGATTGAATAACAATAGGCAGGATCCTTGACGTCATATGTTATTTCGCCCTTCAACTGGTATGGTTTAACAGTCAAGAAAAAAAAAGAGAGTTTAACAGTGCAAACCACAGTTCTGAACCAAGGAAAACATCTATAATCTTAAACGTAGACTAATTCTGCACGTAATGAGCATTCCAATCTCTTCACACGGAAAAATAAAGAAACAACTCAGAAAATGCTCCAGGTAGGATGGCAATGCTGTCATTCAAATTGAAAGAACGATATTCATACCTTCAAAACTAGCTGCAAGGAAACAAAACATGATTCCAATCACAAAAGCCAGCACGTAGTTTTGTGGCTGAATTTCAGGTTAATTACAGCTCTGTTTGAAATTGCAATGCTGTGGTTGCTATTATGACATTTAATCATTGTAATTCATACTTTGCAACTATATTCAAGAACCAAAATATCTATTGCGGGTATCACCAATGTCCTAGGTGTCTTGAATTAGTGAAAGTACAGAAGTTAATATGTTATCCACAAATATTAGGTCTTGCTATTTCAATAGAGAACCTGACCAGTTTGCTCTGGCGAAACCTTGATATTAGCATAACATGTTCTCTTTCACTTTCTTTTTTTTGTATTTATTTTCTGATGTTTAAAGCATGCAGTTAACTTAAAGATGATAAAACGAAGGTTCTATTCCAGGAAATCACTATAAGGAAGTAATAGAAATATGATTTGACTCCATGTTCAACACCTTCAAACTTTGTAGATGATTTGATAGCTCAGTAGTTGTAACCCCGATGCTATTTGCCACGGTAGGTATGTCAAATACATATTGACCTTGCTTAGTTTCAGACCTGAAACATCATGAACCATAACTCAGCACAGAGAATGACCTTATTGAAAGTGACAGTCATCAGAAATTAAGAGAAAGTCTATACTCACTTTTTAAGAATTGCTGAAACCACATTATCCTTGTCAGAAAGCAACATTGGAGAAGTCTGCATTTACACATTTCAAGCATCAGTAGATGTAACGAGAATACTATGAGATGGTAAACAGATGTTTGCACAGCATCTTGAAATTTTCTTCTACTTCAAACAAAGTTCTAGCAAACTATTTGAGGTTCAAGCTTAATCAATCCGATAGATAGTGGATTCATTCGGCTTGTATTCTTTCTCAAAGCTAAAAATGGTAGTGTTGAGGCTTTGGTTAATACATTTTCAATCACCCCGCCCCCGAGCACAACCCACCAAGCCACTAGAACACTCAAAAAAGGCAATAGAGAGGGGGGGATACATGGAATTTAAGTTGCACTGCCAACCAACCTTGTAGAAATTCAAAGTGCAAGTAACATTTAGCTGTGGAAGTAGATGAATGTATTGCACTTCACCCAACTCCAACTGTGTTAAGAGTGTGAGCATAACCTGTCAAAGTCAGAGCAACAATACAGCATTTCAGGAAATAAAATATACCAGATGAAATTCAGCAAGAGTGTGTGTGACTTCCTCCTGTTCGTGGTTTTGGGGCATTGAGAAAATGTAGTGTTTATCATTTAGCATTGTGCATAAAATTTAACAGGTGATACGGGTAATTCAGCCAAAGCAATGATTCTAACATGCCAGGAGCCTCAGACTGAAAATGTAGAAAATTAATGCAGCATTAGTAAATAGGCAGAACCTCTTCTTTCATATCAAATTTGCGAGATGAAGATTCTTTGATTATTGCATGGATTTTCCCCGGGTGCTTCATGTCAGTGGAAAATATTTCGAAGAGGAACTTGTTTACTGCATATTCATCTACTCCTTCACTGAGAACACAAGGTCACAGGTCAAGTCCAGATCTTGCACTTACAAAATAACAGCAACAGAATATACAGTTTATATGTGACCACCTGTGCATAAGACTTCGAAGCTTGAAATAGGTGGTATCATCAAAAAAGAGATGGCAATAGGACAATCTCCCATCTCGTCCAGCACGTCCAATCTCCTATAAAAGTATAAAATTTATTTCATTGAGTAAAATGTAACATAAGGAACATTTGTTCTAGCAACCAGTGTTGGAACCACCTGAACATACTCTTCCAAGCTTTCTGGCATACTATAATGAATTACCTGAAACAAATGCAATAAAAAAATTCACAACCTTTTCCATTATTACATGCCAAAGGAGATGCGTGTGTATGGTGATTGTAAATGTAGGTCCACCAAGAGCACCCAAACTTAAGTACAGAGCGATGTCAACATAATATCTGTAACTATGGTATCGGTAAAACTTCCATAGGAGATCGATTGCTACTAGCTGTGGCCAAAGCAAATGCAAGGATGGAAAAAGTCTTTGATACCATGTCACAAACTAGACAGCATAATCCCCGTTAGTGAAAACAGTTCCTTCTGTAAATCAAAAAACATCTTGTTTTCCTATGAAATCAGATTTTTGTATGAAGTAACAAGTCTAGAGCAAAAACCAAATGCAGGGAACACACAAATTAGAGTTCAAGCACCAAAGTGCTTCCCTATATGTCCATCATGGTTACTATTATTGGCAAATCAGCTTCATGGTTTGCTTCATAAATGCATCAATACTAGAAAAGGTAACACGAATGCAGGGAACACACAAATTAGAGTTCAAGTTTTTTTTTTCCTTACGGCTCCAACATCCCTCTTGTCAAGACCCATGCCAAAAGCCACAGTTGCAACCACCTTCAAGTATAAATGCAAGTCAGTAATCATGAAAGTGACATTTACCATCAACCTGCCTATCAATCTATACATACATACATATATATATAGCAAGACAGAGAGTGACAGAGTGATTTTTCTTACCACTCTAATCTTGTTTGAACAAAACAGTTCTTGTATACGGCTGCGATCTTTTGAAGTGATAGAGCTATGGTAACTCTAAGTAGCCATTCAAAACCATCTTGTCAGACTTTATAGTTATCATCAGAGGCACAGTAACTTGAAGAAATCTATGTGATGCACAGCAGGCAAATAGAATACTAACCTTTGCTGAGATGTTGTTATCGCATAAGTATCTGCTTATTATATCAGTTTCAGACTGCAAATCAATAACCAATTATTAATCTTGTTAGTTATAACAGGAAGCTTTTAACACTGTATACCCAATATAATGGAAAATAACGTAGACACACATAAATGGAGAAAGTGAGTGAAATTGTATTAACTGGTTACAGAAACAACTCTATGCTCACAACAATTTCAATTATATTTTATTCCTTTCACAGCAATGACTTCGGTGCATAGTAAGCTGATCAGGAAATTCTAAATAACCAGGGGAAGATCTCATCCACAAGTCAACAGCAGTGTAACAATGCATTTAAGCTGTCAAATTTTTTATCTTCACAAAGTATTAGAATGGAAACATAAAAAGTCTGAAATGCATATGGCTCATTACCTGAAATTTGCAGTATATAATGATGCTTTGAAGTTCTACGAAGGGAGGAGACTTAATTAATGTCAGCAAATCTTTCGTTCTGTTAAATTCAAGGTAATGGTGATAGGTGAGCTTTAAGAAATTGACTTAAATTAAAAAAAATAAAGAATAACCAAAAAGAAAAAAGGTCATTTGCACTTGCCTATTTCCACTTAAAGATACTGACAATTGCATATTATCCCTCAACTTGGCATTTTGAATGAGGTTGGTGGAAGGAATCTCTAGAGCAGACATGATAGCATTCAAAGTTGTTGTAGTAGCAGTTGCAGTCATTGCAAGAATGCATCCAATATTGAGCCTGGTGCAAAGTAAAGATGCACGGAGCCTCATATATGAAGGCCGGAAGTTGTGTGACCTGTTGACAAAATGCAACTTATTGGGTAAGCGTAGTACATAAGAGAAACCCAAAGAAAAAAGAGGTAACATCCCAACTCACCATTCAGAAATACAGTGAGCTTCATCTACCACAAGAAGTGAAATGGGAATAGGTGAGAGAATCGACAAGAATTCCGCATTTAAGAACCTCTCTGGTGAAACAAAAAGCACCTGATAGATAACCAAAGAACCACAGCCGTAGCAATGATGCAAGAGGTAAGAAACACTGAAACATGGAGCCAAATGCCATTCAAAATTAACCAAAGAAGCGAAATTTAAAAATAACACGAGCATTAACCAACCAAAAAGAATACATAAATGCCAAAATATCAGTTGGTATTTAATAGCCGAACACTCAGATCGCAAAAACTTAAAAGAAAAAAGAAATCAAAAACCGCATGCAAGGCTTTCATTGAACTCACCTTTATGCCCCCTTCTTGCAGCAACCTTAGTGTCTCACTAGCTTCTTGGGGTGTCTAGAGCAATTGACAAAACAATTAACATTAAACAACACAGTTAAATTTATACAAGTAATAAGAACAAAAACAGAAGAGAGCACAGAAAGTACCTGACTGCTGCACAAAAGGCCACCTTGAATCACAGGAGGCAGCTGTTTCAACTGATCAATCATCAATGCCACTAAAGGGCTCACCACAAGTGTAACTCCTGAGAAAACCATTGCTGGTATCTGATAACACAGTGATTTACCAGCACCAGTAGGCAAAACAAGCATAGTCGATTTTCCATCTAGCACCATCTTGATTGCCTCCAGCTGCCCTTCTCTAAATGAATCATATCCATACACCACGTTCAGCAACCTCGCTAAATTCTCATCCGATGCCTCATTTTGCACCTCCAAAACCGCCTCATCAATTAACTCACACCCCTTCTTCGGCTTCTGTTGCCCAATTTCCGTGACCAAACCTTCCTCGTCGCACACGCTCTCCATCTCCACATCACCTTCACCTTTCGATTTTCTCTTACTTCTCCTATAAAATCCCCTGCTGCTCGACGCATAACTGCTTTTCTTTTTCCCTTTTCGGTTCACAAACTTCCTTCTACCGTGATTCAAATTTAGCTTCACAAAATTACCTTCACTGCATTTACGCAATTTCGCAGGTGGTAAGGGCGCATTAGCTCCTATTAAATTAGGATGCTTCTTAATGAAATTATTCGGTTTGTTTTCCGGTGGAGCCCGATCAGCAGAAACCGGCGGGCAAGTAAAGCTTTCCGACGGCTCGAAGTTTAGGGAAGGCCTTTGGATTTTGGAAAAGAATGTAGATTTAGAGAAGTAGCCGGCGGGGAGGGTTTCGATCAGATTTGGGCGGTGAAGATTGGAGGAGCAACGGATCTGGAAAGGTAGAGTCGAGAGGGGGGGGAGGTTGAGTGAATTGTCGTCTAGAGAAGGTTGTGGAGGCGGTTCGGCTGGTTCAGATGGTGGTTTTCTTTGAGATTTTGAGCTAGAGGAGGAGGATTTTAGCCTAATTTTGGATTTGTGAGAGGAGAGTAGAGTTGGCGGCAGCGGCGGCGGCGGCATGGGGTTTCTGGGAGGAGTAGAAGAGATGTGGGAACCGTCGGAGTCTGAATCGGATTCCATTTGGTGAGGAGTGAGAAGTCGGGTTTTGGAGGGATTATTGAAGTAGAAATAGAAACGAGACTGCTTTATTCATTTGCTGATTTTCCCGCCAAAACTGTTGCGCTTTTATTTAATCTCTTGTAAAATGTCCGAAAATCTTTATTTATTACTGCCGTGCCATTACTATAGATTAAAATCTCGATCGCAACGACTTGAACACGATATGTCAGTCTAACCGAAACAATTAGAATTTAAATCGATCTTTTCCACGTGATTAAATTGTATGTTGAAAAAGTGTTTTTTTATAAAAAAATAAATTATTTTTACTTTAATGCTAATTATTCCCGTATGGTAATATTTTCTTTAAAAAAATATTATAGCATTCTTTTTTATGAGCAGTATTGTAGCTGTATTCGGTCATGTACAAAACTCACCTCATGTGATGTCATTGATTTTTATTAAAAATCAATAAAACTTAAATTATCTTATGAGTTTGTTTGGCAGTATAGTTGTGGTTGTTTTTTAAATAATTTTTCATGTTGAAATACATGTCAATAATATTTTTTTTATTTTTTTAAAAAATATTTTTGACATCAACATATCAAAACGATTCAAAATATATTAAATATATTAAATTTTAACAAAAAAAATTAAATTTTTTAAAAACGCGTCCAAAACAATGTCTATGTCATACTTGTTTTTGAATATTCTGTTTTATATAACCTTGTTTGCTTCCTTGTAAATTTTATCATAATAATTTTGTTTAAATTAATTATAGTTAGGTTATAATAATCTTGTTTGAATTGATTACAAAACTGATTTAAATTAATTTTTAAATTATTAAACACAAGATATTTTAAAAAATATCTTTGGTAATGGACTTGATGTAAGATAGCAACATGACATGGTTATAAATAAAAATTTTAAAAAAAATCAGTACAGTTATTGTGAAAGATAATAAGTCAATTAAATCTCAAATTTATTAACTAGATTATTAACCTGCATCATGCTATGAGTCGGATCAATTTTATTTATTTTTCAACACAAAGAAAAAGGTGCATGCATTGCTAATGTTTTTTCTGGTAGTTTTTTTTATTAAAATTATTTAGGAATTGATTCAATGTGATCCAGTCAATCTGTATGATCTAAAAATAACCTAAATAACCAATAAAAGCATAAGTTGACTCAAAATAAATATTTAATATGAATTTTTTTAATAAATATTGAGACGACAACACATTTAATCGATTCAAGTCAACTCAAGTTAACTTTCTAATCCGCATGTCAAATCACGAGACCATAATAACCTCGTATAAAATAAATAAAAACAAATTGCGAAACTCAATTTCTAATTAACAAGTGCTGAAGGATACAATTGGAACAACAAATTCAATTAAAAAAAAATGATCTATGTTAACCTACTAAACTCGTAATCGGGTAATGAGACCGGGTAACTTAATAGAAAGCAAATAAAAATAAATTATGAATTATAATTCACGGTCAACATAGTATTGATATATGAAATTAAAAAAAAAATATCTAATTAAAAAGGACATGTAAAAAACAACCCGGGTTTACTTATTGAATTTGCAACTTAGGTCATGAGACATGAATACCTCGTAAAAAATAAACACAAATAAATTATGAAATCTAATTCTCAATCAACCCAATATTAAATGATGAAATTAAAAAAAAATCAATTAGAAAAAAAACTCGAGCCAATCGAGTTAACTTGTTAAATTCGTAATTCAGATCATGAGACCAATACAACATAATAAAAGTAATTAAAAAAAAATATAAATCTTAATCCACAACAAACATAAAGTTGAAAGTTGAAAGGTAGAATTGAAATTTTTTTTAAAAATAAAGGAACAATAAAGAGTGTTTTTTGATGGGTGGTACAATAAAATATTTCAAGAGCATGTTATTCATGAACACAGACTAAATTGTAAAATCTCCATAATTTAGAAGCAAAACCATAATTTACAAAATTCAAGAACTACACCAAAACTACCACAAATCAATGAACAAACTAAAATTCATCATTCTTAATTTCACAATCATTACGTGACAATGTCCATAATTTCAAAATATGTTTCAGAGGTCAAAATAAAAATTTAAAAAATATAGGGATTAAATTAAGATTTTCACAAATAAGAGACTATATTGAAATTCCATCATCTTTTACCCAGAGATAATTGTTTTTTCCCGGACGCAACACTAGTTTTCTCCACATAATAAACCTCATAATTTAACAAGTTTATATAAATAAATAAAACCATTACAAAATAAACTAAGAGTCATCAGTGATTCATCATGAAGAAAGACCAGTGATTGCAACAATGCAATTACATTTTTTTTCTCCGTGCACAAGCCATGGAAGCACAAACTAAGGGGAAAACTTGTCTTGTCACGAAGCTAATTCAATATCATCTAATTGATCAAGTTAAATTGATCATTTTAATTTTTTTTTACACGGCTAAAAATGTAAATTACCCTTAAAAAACATAAAAAATCACATGACATACAGTGGTCTTTTTACTTAAAAAACACAGTAAAATAAATAAATTACCTCTAATAACAAGAGCTCCTAAACTTATTGTCATGGTGTTTTTTTTGTTTTTTTTTATTATAATTTTTTGTTGTTTTTGCATGGGTTAAAGGGTGATTTGATAATTTATAAAATTAAATATTATTAAAAAAAATAGCTAACATGAGGGTAAGAGACAGGAAAATTTACAGGGGGGGGGGGGTTAGGAGTTAGGACTAGGATTTTTTTTAAGGGGTAAAAACTCAATTTTTTTAGCTCTGGCTCTAAAATTTTAAATTATTGAAGGGGGAGCAATTAATTTTGTTTTTTGCAAGGGCCTGGACAGACCAGTGCAGGCTTCCCCTGGCTTGGGCTTTCTTGACACCCATTTATAGATATGGATTTTAAAGATGGTTTGGTTTAAGTTTTTATATATATATTTTTAATTTTTTTATTTGATATTATAAAACTCGAAACTTTCTTGGTTTCTGGCAAGCACTTTCAGCGGGGCAATTGTGTTTTTGGCGTCATAGGAGAGTCCAGCTCTGGCTAGAGAAACCTGGCACAAAAGAACCAATTTCTGGAAACATGGCTATCTGTTGGACCAATGCCAGAGAAGAGGAAGCACTTGAAAGATATAAGTTGATCACAGGAAATATAGTTTTGTTTCCCAAGTTTCAGGTCCACGGTAAGAACAACTTAGAAGATGACTGGCTTTGCAGCTTCACCTGATGGGCTAGTTGACAAGTGTTCTGGGTTGAATCCCAGAGGAGTGCTGGAAATAGAGTGTCCATTTTTTAAAAGGAGAAAAGATTAGGGCGTCACGTAGGCATGAATTGTATAGCTATATAGTTTATTAGCGGGCAACTTCAAAACTGATGCAGCTAGGACTTGATGAGCTGAGCCATTTCGCTACAGTTTGAATTTTTTTTTTTTGGGTTGAAAATCAAGGCTTAAAGCTCGAGGAAAAAAAACTATATTGAATGAGGAAGAGTGAATCCAATAAAATCATAATACAAGGTCAAAAACAATTCTAATGATATATCTGAATAATTCAATTATCTCTATTAATTTAGTTTCTAGTGAGATTATAATATGCTAATCAGTCTGCTGTTGTGTTAGCCTCCCTAAATATGTGTTGAATTCGAACATCCCAATCCTTGGTTATAAGCTCTTGTGCTTTCATAACTAGGGTATAACTTGTATCTATTTTAATAGTTGTGGCCTTGTAATTAGCTTACCACCAATGAAGAATCCAATTCCAAAATGATCGTCTAATCCTAAGAGACCAGGCTAGATCCAAACCAGTGATAACATCCCATAATTCTACCTTGACTGATGAACAAATACCCTACAATTTGAATAGTTGAAAGTGTTCTTTTTCGTTATTTTCATTTGGCAGCCATGAGAAAAGTCAAATGTATCTGATATTAAACAAACTATGACCCCTTTCTGGTTGGTGGAGCTTGCGTTGCATTTTCTCCACCATTTTCAGTTGGGTATTTAAAAGTGTGATAATAATTATTTTTTAAAGTATTTTTTATTTGAAATTATATTAAAACTATACACAAACTTAAGAAAAATTAATCTTAAATAAAAAAAGAAAAATTTCCAAACTTTACCTAACCCGGTTTGTAATGCAAAGCCAAAGAGAAATCATAAATTGGCTATCATTCATTATTCTTGAGCAAAGAGATGATACATGCAAATCCATAGCAAATATATAGTAATAGGGAATCGAGGTAGCTCCTCCTAGCTACCTAACTCTTTTATGTAAAATATATTATTTTGCCAACAAATTAACATTGATTAGTTTCCTCGGGGAAGAATTTATTTCGTTTCAGTCCTGATCAACATGATACGATATCCCAGAAATGAAGTTTCCATGCAAAGAAAATGAAATATGGTTGTTTAAACACGACCTGGATTAATATGGCCAGCCTCTGATTTAATTAGTTAGCTAGGCATGTACTTCCAAGCCCGCCCTCTCCAAACAGACCTGAAAGTCAAGATGGTTTCCCAAGGCATCACGCCTTGCTAACATTGTCAAACACTAAATCAATATTCTGAAGCATTAAATATTAAATATTAAGTATTAATAGTAATCCACATTTATTTATTTTTTGCATTTTGACCTTTTTGTTTTCTTTGGTTATTAATCAAAATCGGGGCTTAAAACCCATAGTACAAGGTTAAAAAAACCCATGACAGTGACTCTGAATAATCTAAACATCTCTATTAATTAGTTTCTAGTAAGATTATAACCTGCTAACCAGTCTGCTATTATATTAGCCTCCTTTAATATGAATTCGAACCTCCCGATCTTTGGTTATAAGCTTTAGTGCTTTCATAACTATGGTATAATTTGCATCTATCTTAATAATTGGTCTTGTAATTAGCTCAATCACCAATAAAAATTCAATTCCAAAATGACCTGTTTAATCCTAAGAGACTAAGCTAGTTCAAAACCAGTGATAACATACCATAATTCTGCTTTGGCTAATGAATAAATACCCTACAATTTGAATAGTTGAAAGTGTTCTTTTTCGTTATTTTTCATTTGCACTCACGAGAAAAGTTAAATGTATCTGTTATTAAATAAATAATGACCCCTTCTTGGCGGTGTAGGTTGTGTTGCATCTTCTTTTAGTTGGGTATTTAAAAATATAGTAATAATTGCTTTTTAAAGTATTGTTTACTTGAAAATACATTAGAATATTTTTTTATTTTTAAAAAATTATTTTTGATAAGCACATAAAAACTATCAGAAAACATAAAAAAATTAATCTTAAATAAAAGAAGAAAAATTTCCGAACTTTACCGAACCCGGTTTGTAATGCAAAGCCAAAGAGAAATCATAAGTTGGCTATCATTCATTATTCTTGAGCAAAGAGATGATGTATGCAAATCCATTGCAAATACATAGTAATAGGGAATCGAGATAGCTCCTACCGAACTCTTTGATGTAAAATATATTAATTTGCTTATCAATACACATCCACGGCAACATATTGATCGAAGGCAGCTCATACAATTATTTTGCCAACGTTGATTAGTAAATTTGGATGCTAGTTTCCTCGGGGAATTTATTTCGTTTCAGTCCTGATCAGCATGATCCGATATCCCAGAAATGAAGTTTCCCTGCAAAGAAAAGTCAAATATGGTTGTTTAAACACGACCTGGATTGATATGGCCAGCCTCTGATTAAATTAGCTAGCTAGGCATGTACTTCCAAGCCCGCCCCTCTCCAAACAGACCTGAAAGTCAAGATGGTTTTCCAAAACATCACGCCTGCCAACATTGGCAAACACTAAATCAATATTCTGAAGCATTAAGTATTAAATATTAAGTATTAATAGTAATCCACATCTATTTATTTTTTGCATTTTGACCCCCTTTTTTTCCTTTTGATTATTGATTTTTTTTAAAAAAATTAGTCTTTATACGATGTGTTAACAGGGATTCAGAGTTGATAATTTATTTTAATTTTTCTTTTATATTATTATTGCGATAGCAAAAAAATATCTTAGCATTGCGGTATGATCTATCTTTTTAAAAAGGACATTAAACTTTGTGAAGTTAATGACCTGGTTTGCTAGTTTGGTGAAGTAACCTTGGTTGCCCCGGTTCGCGGGTTTAGCAATGATTTTTCTTTTTACTAATTAAACTTGATTATGTGATCATCTATTTTTTTTTATCATATATGTTGCACGCGTGCGGCGTCGCAGCGACTATCCTCCCGGATTGGGATAATCATGAATGATGTGAGTGGAAAAGACATTGAATTCTTGTCATTTATTAGTAAAAAAGAGGGAATGAGAGTCGTCACCTAATATTTTTATCACTAGGAGCCCTAACTGGTCTCAGAGTTTGGAGAAGTAGACTAATTGCATAAAATTAAGTTTTTAGCACCCATAATACACATTATCTGAGGAAAATTGCATTGTTTATTTGTCTGATACAAACTAAGAAAATATTATGTTTTCTAACTATTGATCTATTTAAGGTTGAAGAAAAGTCCTTCTCAGTAAAGAGGTCCGTATCTTATTAGGTAAAAAACCTAACCGTTATAATGCCAATAAAAAATAAAAATAAATTATCTTTTTTATTTAATATTAGGACTATATCTTACGTATAAGTTCGTAATTCTATATGTCGCTGGGCACATGACATCAAGCGACGACGGGTCTGCCGCTTGAGATATTGGTGAAAAAGAAAGGGGTTTTGGGTATAATCATAAAGTTATAATTATAAAATTCAGGAGTCACCATCTAGTGTTATGATTACTACGAAACCTATGGTCTATGAAAGTTTGGGTAATGGACTAATTATGCAAGGGAAAGACGTATCACCCCCAGTGCACCCTACCTAAGGTAAGTTACATTATTATTTGATTATTTTTCTAAGTTGTGTTTCTGTCCATTGGTCTTTTTTAAGTTTTAAAGTAGATCTCCCTTCGTGAGGAAGTCTCTATCTTATTGGGTTAAATTTTAATCATTCCAAGGGCCAAACTTATCTATTTTTGTATTTCTTAAAACATGATCGTTATCTTTTAGAAAATATGCATGAAAAACCTTTTAGGATTTGGCCGTATACACTAAAACAAAACATTTTTTTTTGTTTTTTTAAATAGAAAATTAATTTAAAATTTTTTGAATTTTCAAAAAAAAATTTAGAAAATTTTTGCAGAAAACCAGGTATTTTAATACTAGATTTGTATCTTATAGTGTAAATATACAACCCGATATTATACAAAATTATTGCAAAACATGCGAGAAAATTAAAAATATTTTGAAAGGACTCTTGGAAATTTTTGGATTTTTTTTTGTTTTTATAAAATATTATTTATTTATTTATTATTATTATATGGGCCAGGCCCGGCTCGACCCAACCATATATAGGCCTGACCTAGCAAGGTCAGTTAGGTCAACTACGACCCAACAAACCTGACATCTCTCTCTTTTTTCTGTTTTTCTTTTTTACATTGGGTGGGCTAAACTCGACCCAACCATCTTGGTTGGGTTGGAAAGGGTCTAGCCCAACCCATGTTAATGGCATTTTGCCATTTGCATGGAAAAAGTATTCTACATGCAAATGGTTATAGAGGAGTTTTAGAGAAGATAAAGGAGAGGAAGGCTTGCCTGGTTGAAGGAGAAAAGAGGCTGGCGGCGTTCATGGTGGTACAAGGAAGACTGACATGTGGTTGGTGGCGTCAATGACGGTGAAGATGCAGTGGTTATAGTGGTGTAAAAAAGGCTAGTGAAGGGGGAGAAAAAAACTGGGGAAATAGTACTTTAGCCTCTGATTTCTTGATGCTCAATGCATCGAATTCACCCCTATTTATAAGGGGTGAAAGAGGGACATTATTTCTTTACTCCTGCCAAATCTTGGCCTTTGATTCGATTCGGAAGGATCCTAACCGTTGGTTCAAAGTTGCTGTCAGGGCTTGGAAAAGTTGCAGCTAAAGGCTGGTCGTGGTAGCCACTTTGGAGTGGTGTTGCAGTGGCTGTAGGGCCAGTTGGCTGACGAGATCTATTCTAGGGTGTAGTACAATGTTAGGCTATTATGGTGGCGTATTGTCTGGTTTGGTTGAGAGATGAAGCATTAAATGCCCGTGAAAAGTAGCCACCCGATCAGCTTTTTCGGGTAAGAAAGTTAGGGGACAATGAGCAGTAACCAGATGACATGTCATCTGATCCTCTTTTTTTTTTTTGACAAAATAGCGTCGTTTTTCAGTCTTGGGGTTTTAAATTCAGGGATTTGGTCAAAGTTCAATTTGATGATTTGACATCTGATTTTTTTTAATTACATCCTTAATTGGCTTCAAACTTTTAATTTTATGTAGTTTTGCCCCTATCGAACTTCAACATCGCCCCAGCATTCCGGTGTGTTTTTCATTTTGATCTTTGGTCTTGGATTTATGCAATTTGACCCTCAATTGATCATTAAACTTTTATTTCTCTTTAATTTCACCCCTAATTTCAATCAATTGAGTCTTCATAGTTCGACGCCTTTTGAAAAATTATCATTGGTTGTGAATTTCTTCAATCTAGCCCGTAATTGACCCAAAACTTTTAATTTTCTTGCAATTTTACCCCCGATCTGCATCAATTGACTGGATAAAAATTAAATTTGGTCTCCTAAAATTTCAACCTTCTTAATTAAGCCCAAATTAGGCTCCCAAACTTAATCTTTCATGAATTAAGCCCCTAAAAAATTAATTTGACCCATTTAAAGTTTAATTAAGTCCTTGCAATTAATTAAATCTTTTAATTGGACCCAAATTAATTCTTTAACATAATTAAACTTTTAATTTTGTCCATTATTAAATCAAATCGGCCTATTAAAAACCTAATTATATCATTAGACTTAATTTTTATACAAATTCGTCCAATAAACATTTAATTTGACATTGAATCTGCATTGTCTCTTCAGTCTTAGGTACAATGGGGTATAATTAAGCTCCTAATTCATCCAAAATTGAAGCTTGACCTTCCTCTATATTTGAAATCCTTTCAGCTTGCTTTTACCCAAAGGGCAATCTATCCAAGTAGAAAAATACGAAGGTTTTTCAAAATGTTCTCATTGTAATGGGCGACCTGCCCAGGTGAAGAATACAAATGTTTTTTCAAATGGTCTTATTGTAATAGGCGACCTACCCAAGTGGAAAATGCAAGACCTTTCAAAGTGGTTTCATTGTAATGAGTAACCTAGCCAGGTGGAAAAATATTAAGATTTTTCAAAGTCATCTCATTGTATTGGGTGATCTGCCTATGTGAGAGATGCGAAGATTTTTCAAAATGATCTCATTGTTATGATGACCTGTCCAGGTGAAAAATGCAATGATTTTTCAAAGTGGTATCATTGTAATAGGCGGCCTGCCTAAATAAAAAAATACAAATATTTTTCAAAGTGGTCTCATTGTAATGGGTAACCTATCCAGGTGAAAAATTCAAAGATTTTTCAAAATGGTTTCATTATAATGGACAACTTGCCCAGGTGGAAATGTGCAAGATTTTCAAAGTGGTCTCATTGTAACGGGCAACTTGCCCAGGTGGAAAACTACGAAGATTTTTCAAAGTGGTTCATTGTAATGGACGACCTGTCCAGGTAAAAAATGCAACTTACCTGGTGAAAGGATTTATCTAGAGATGCCTTATAGAAACGACAAGATAAGGCTTGAGGCATACTATTTAGAAGATGAGAGCTTAAAAAAGCACTCACAGGGGAAAATGATAGGGTTTGAAGGTGCACTATCTGAGAGATGAAGTCTCAAAGACGTGCTTAAAATAAAAAGATCGGGTCTGAAGGTGCACTATCTAAGAGATGAGGGTTTAAAGGCACACTCAATAAGAATGAGATATACAGATAGGCTAGAAAACACACTATCAGAGGGATGAGGGCTAAAAAGCCCACTCAAAGGAAGAGAGATAGAGGTGGGACTAGAAAGCGCACTATCTGAGAAGCGAGGGCTAGAAGGTGCACTCCAAAGGAAAATAGAGATAATGCTATGAAGCGTACTATCTAGGATGCAAGGGCTCAAAGACGCTCTTAAAAGGACTAGACATAGGGCTAGAAAGTGCACTGTTTGAAATGATTGAGGACTCAAAGGTATATTTTAAAAGATAGGACTGGTAAAATATAAAACCATTAAGGATTCTTTTTCTTAGATTCTTAACAATGACCCAATTGCAATGTATACTTACCTAAGAAATATAGATCTCTATTTCTTCATGAATTGCCTCCTTTTGAAGTTAGATCTCTATTAACTAGCTTCGGTGGCTTCTTGTTTTTTGCTTACTCGAGCTGTCGCTTATGATCTTGATTTATAGAAATAATAGATCATTAGACTGTATCTAAATTGCACCCTACTTAAAGACCTTTATATTCAATTTTGTTCAACATCCTCTGCCTTCTCAAAAAAGGAATCTCAGAGTCTTCTTTGGATTGCTCCAACCTAATCATATCCTCAAATGTTCTGGGCTTTGAGTTTCTTTTTTTAAGTATAAAGTTGTGTGAAAGAAGATTTGATTATTTACAAGTATTGCTTTTTCAAAAAAAATTTGGAACTTCAAATATTTACACAACATTGTAATTAAACATAAATCATAACAAAAACAAAACAAAAATCATCAAAATCCTAAAAGAGACCTTTTAGAGGCTGGAGATAGCTTGAGGAGACTGCTACATGGTGCTGGAAATGGAGAAACAATGGTGGTGTCTGGGTTTCACGCGTCACTGTCACTGTCAGCGCATGGTTACACGCATCACTGTTGGTGAACTGGAAAACAAGGTGGATTTGAAGCGATTTCTTCTTCTCTTTCTTCTTGTGCTTATGGTGGCTCTCACCATGACCTGCAACTAAAAGAAATCACACAGGTAGTTAATTTGTCTTTTTTAGATATGTTTCTTTCTCTGCTGCAAATAATGGTCACGATTAAAATCAAGGGAGGGAGTGGCTAGTATTTGAGCTCGCAGGTTGCTGGAGGGAAAGATGGTGAATTGTTATTGTTAAGGGTTGGTGACTGACGTCTATTGTTGGTGTGGGGTTCAGTTTTGGCAGTTGTTGATGGTGCTTGTATGGCGTGGTGGAAATCGTAAAGAAGAAGAAGCTATTGTGTCTCAACCACCGTGGGGATGAGAAGTTGATGGTGTTGGTCGTGGGTGAGTTGCAGTTAAAAGTGGATGGTTGGATCGATTATTTTTTTATGTTGTTGGACAGTGGAGAAGAAATAGAGGCATCACATGTGGGGGCTGATGATGTTGTCGTAGTCGTCCGTGGTTGGTGTTGTTGAAGTCGAAGAGACTCTTGATTGCTATATATGGTGGATGCTTTTGTTGTATCTCTTAGTGAAAAATGGGTGCTGCTCATAGTGGTTGGTTCCAATAGTGGTAGCGAGTTGGAGGAAAGGGAAGCTGTTAAAGGTGGTGGCGATGATGGCCAATGATGGATCAAATGGTCATATGAGAATGTTGATTTACTTTGATTGGTTCTACTAAAAAAATAAAAGCAACTGGGTTTGGTTCTTTTACGGTGATAAATGAGGGGAGGTTTACTTGTTATTAAGCTTACAATGGTATAGGTTGGTTTTTCAGTTGTACTGGAGTGAAGAGGGAGGGCTTTTTAGAGTTTTGTTTGTTTGTTTGTTTTTTTTTGTAATGGACCCCTCCACTTCTTGTATGAGTTAAACACCCTTATATTAGTGAAAGATTTTATCCTTTTTTTTCAATTACTTGGTACAACAAGCAACCTAAAGATTTTATCCTTTGTTTGGTTTTCTTCCTTTTCATTTTGGAATCTTTGTCAAATTTTTTTTTTGTTTTTTTGTATTTTGGTTTTAAAAAAATAGACAATATTAACGCTAACTCAAATGAGAAAAATCAACAATTTTAAAAATGACACCTTAAATGTGAACGCGTTGTAAAGAAATTTGAAATTTAAATTATTTTGAGATGACACTAAAAATGCTGAAAATAACATAAACACATCAAGAATATATTTTTGATTTTTTGTATGTTGAAAATATTTAGAAAAACAAGGGGTCAAAAATTAGGCTACAACAATATAGTTATTTTTTTTTATAAAAAAAACATGTTATTAAATTTTAGAAACTTCATAGGCATGTGGAAGGGTTTAGCGATTTTAACTTTTCTTTTTAATTTTTTTTAAATTCATTTTTTTTTATTTTATAATTCAATATTGAGCTAATTGAGAATTGAGTTTCATAATTTGTTTCGTTTTTTTATATGAAGTTATCATAGTCTCTAAAAAAGTTTCAGTATTGGTTTGACGCTCGATTTTACAATAGTTTACTTTGGTTATCATATAGTTAAATAAAAAATAATTTTGAAAAAAAACAAGTTATTAATGCCAATGGAGTCCATTACCCGGTTTATGGGTTTGACATGTTGACTTGGGTTACTTTGTTCATGGGTTTAGTGAGTTTATCCATCAAACCTCCGATATGTTTTTTTTTTAGTTTATGGCCCTTTGATTTTTTTAATTATTTTTTTAATTTCATTCTTCTTCAATATTAAATTGGCTGAGAAAAGAACCTTATGGTTTATTTTATTTTTTACTTTCTATAAGGTTATCATGACCATAGTTTTGAAACCCGACCCGACGGGTTGGCTTGGGACCCGGCTGACCCAGGGCTGGAATCAGGCCGGGTTTAAGAAAAAAATAAGAGAAGTCAAAAACCTGGCTGCCCTGGCAAGACCTGGTTTCAACCCGTGACTATTTCTTTTTTTAACCAAAATAACATCATTTTGATTTATATATATAAAAAAGAGTTGACCCGATGACCAGTCAAAACCCGACGACCCGGGCAAAACCACTAAACCAGGCCTTAGGCCAGGTCGACCACTGGGCCAGTTTTAAAAACTTTGATCATGACCTTAAATAAACATCATTTTAGGGCTGGTGCTCGATTTTGCAAACATATAATTTTATCAAAAAATTAAACAAAAATAATTTACAAAAACAACAAAGTTATTAAACTCATTGAAATCCATGACCCAGGTCGCAGGGTGACCGAGGTTGATCCAATTTGATATCGTATCAATATTAAAAAAATTATCGTTTTAATTTTTTTAAAAAAATATGTCATGTTTTTACTGGTCATGCAAGTTATCTTTGGACCCATTAAATTAAATGATTTACTTTGAATCAACTCCCACGCAGTTTAATTTGAAACTAAAGTTGGGCAAGAAGCCGAGTTGACAAGTTTCAAGATCGAGTTGCTTGAATAAATTTAATGATACTGTCAAAAAATATCTATACTTTGAATATTTTTTTAGTTTAGAAAAAAATAGTCCAACTCGTAGCGAAGCGTGAGCGAATGTATTAGTGATATATTGAAACAAGATAAAAGAAGAAGAAAGAAGAATAATTTTATCAAAAAATTAAATAAAAATAATTTACAAAAACAACAAAGTTATTAAACTCATTGAAATCCATGACCCAGGTTGCAGGGTGACCGAGGTTGATCCAATTTGATATCGTCTCAATAGTAAAAAACTATCTTTTTAATTTTTTTTAAAGATATGTGATGTTTTTACTGGTCATGCAAGTTATCTTTGAATCCATTAAATTGAATGATTTATTTTGAATCAACTCGCACGCAGTTTAATTTGAAACTAAAGTTAGGCAAAGAGCCAAGTTGATAAATTTCAAGATCAAGTGCTTGATTAAATTTAATGATATTATTAAAAAAATATTTATACTTTTAATATTTTTTAAATTTAGAAAAAAATAGATCAACTTGTACCGAAGCGTGAACAAAATGTATTAGTGATATATTGAAACAAGACAAAAGAAGAAGAATAATTAAAGTACATTTCATGACATCGTGTGATGAAGAATGTGAGGAAAACTAGAGTTTTCAATCCATAAAATTACAACCTGGCAGAGAAATAAATAAAATTTTATGATATTTTATAAAAATCTTAGATTAACTTTTTTTTAAAAATAAAATAATCATCTCTATTTATACTAGTTTTAGATCTAGATTACTATAGAAAAGAATTCATAATAAAAATTTACTTAACTAATACATTTCATCTAGCAGGATTATCCATCATGTCTGTGCTACTGAGAATCGAGATCATGCAGAGAGAAACCATCAAACCATCCTCTCCAACGCCCCTTCACTTAAGAAGTCTCAAGCTCTCTCTTCTGGACCAGTTCATGCCAGTAGTTCACATTCCACTGCTGCTATTTTACCCCAGGAATGGAAACGACACTGATCACCTAGCCAAAGCCACGGAAAGGTCACTGCTACTAAAGACCTCACTGTCTGAAGCCTTGACTCATTTTTATCCATTCGCAGGCAGACTCAAAGACAATTCGTCCATTGAATGTGATGACCATGGGGCTGAATATATCGAGGCTCGAATCCATTGTATTCTCTCTGATATTCTCAAAAAGCCTGATACTGAAGTGCTAAAACAACTCCTGCCTGCAGCTATAAGTGAAGCAGCCACGGCCAGGGATAGTCAATTACTTGTCCAAGCTAATTTCTTTGATTGTGGTGGCTTGGCAATTGGGGTGAATCTTTCTCACAAGGTTGCAGATGCAGCCACGGTAACATCATTCATCAAGTGCTGGGCTGCAACCGCTCGCAGGTCGAGTACTGAGGTGGTGATCAGTCCAGTGTTCATGGGTGCTTCTATTTTCCCACAAATGGATTTACCAATCCCAATGCTTCCAGTAGATTTGATTCAAGGAGAGTCTGTCATGAAAAGGTTTGTGTTTGAAGCTCCCAAAATTACTGCGCTCAAGGCTAAAGCCATCAGTGCAAGCGTGCCAGATCCAACACGGGTGGAATCTGTAACAGCGTTGATCTGGAAATGTGCGATGAGCGCATCAAGATCAAACTTGGGGGTTCCTAGAAAATCTGTGTTGTCTCTTGGCGTGAATATTCGGAAGAGGCTTGTGCCAACCTTACCAGACAACTACGGTGGGAACTACGTAGGTAGTATATCAGCGAGGATGGAGGATCATGATGATTTAGAATTGCAAGGTATAGTGAGCCGTATAAGGAAAGATCTTATAGATTTTGGTGAAAATTATGCTAAAATAACCCAAGGGGATGATACTTCGTTAGCAATTTGCAAGGCGGTAGAAGAGTTTGGAAAGATGGCCATGAGCAAAGATATTGACTACTATAACTGCACCAGTTGGTGTAGATTTGAACTTTATGATGCTGATTTCGGATGGGGAAAACCAACATGGTTGAGTACTGTTTTCACTATAGAGCTGAAAAATCTTTTGTGTTTGATCGACACAAGGGATGGTGATGGAATAGAAGCGTGTATAAGCTTGAGTCCAGAAGACATGGCCTTGTTCGAATCCAACAAGGAGCTGCTTGAGTTTGCTGCTGCAAATCATAGTGTATCAGTTTAGCTCAGATGGAAAGAACATGTTTGCGAGGTCCAATGTGTGATGTAATGCGCTTGAATCATCTGTTCATTACATTTCATTCTCTGTTTTAGCGGTGGTGAAATTTCTTTTCTTTTTCTTTTTTTCTTGTTGTCTGGCTATCAAATTTTACAGTAATGTAATAGAGTTTCTCAACAGTATCATTTTAGTTGCTCTAATTTTACGAAATGCCACCACAGGTGAGCCATTGAACAAAAATCAAGCTGTATTTTTAAAAAATCATAACAAATATGAACACTTGGGGGTTTAATTCACACCTTTTCTTCCGGAGCACTTGAATCGGACGGGATAACTAACAAGAATATGGCACCTGGAGCAGAGCAAACACAAATCTCCAATGCCTTGCGCCTAATGACAAGAAAAACTTTACATTTACGTCACCAACACATGGTGGTGCTTCTTACAAATAAATTGGAATCAACATAAATGAATTGGCAATAGTCCATAGAGCCCTGAGGGGGGGTGTTGGTGATAACAAAACATTACTCTCCGGAGACAATCAAGGCAGCAATCAAATAGAAAACCACTCCAAGCATCAAGGAGCAATCCATGGAAATCCAGACGATATATAGGAGCTGATTAGTTGCACGTATAGAATCTTAGATATCTTTCTTTATAGAGCTTGTACTGTTATTATTATATTTTAATAGTTTTCTATATAATGAAGAATTCTACACCATAAGCAATCGCTGTGGTTTTCATCATTGTCTCTAAAAACTCTTCACATCTCGTTCGGAAGCCCAACATTACGAACCATAGATTCATTGGCACTCTCATCGTTCTCGGTCTTGTTGACAAGTGTTCTGGGCTGAATCCCAGAGGAGTGCTGGAAATAGAGTGTCCATTTTTTAAAGGAGAAAAGAGTAGGGCTTCACTTTGGAAGCGGATCCCTCTTTGTTGTGTCCCACAAGCTCAAGGTTTAGTGGAAATGCTCGACAAGGATTGGATGGATTTCTATGTTTGGACTCCTAATGGCAGCAGCAAGTCTGCGTTATATCAAGACGAGGCATAATGGATGCTCTGAAAACAGCACTTTCTGATCTCTGGATTAATGATGTCCTCTCAGCAAAGGAGTTGTGCAGTAAAAGAGATAGCAGATCCCCTGAAAGAATTAGGATCATTGAAGCCCGAAGCCTGCACTAGGCATGAATTGTATAGCTATATAGTTTATTAGCGGGCAATTTCAAAACTGATGCAGCAAGGACTTGATGAGCTGAGCCATTTTTGAATAGTTTATAAAGGCAATCATATTATTATTGTTGCATCCGTATGGGAAATTCTCGTATGGTAGATCAAGAGATAGATATCGGGTCATAGCCTCTATATATAATGGAATTTTCATAGATACACAGGATTGATTACATATGAAGTGCTCTAGCTTGACTTAGGAATTCATTTGCTTTATCAATATCTAAGAAAGGAGTCTTCAATTTGCTGCTATTGCAGAACATCGATCATGCACTAAAATAATAGTACTAGGAAGTTGACGTTGGGCTAATGCCACGAAAAGTAGTTCAGTGGGACTTGTACTGTTGTACAGTGTATGAAAGGTTTCCACATATCGTATTAGGTAAATTAGGTTAGGACAGCCACTTAAGGCTTTTATTAAGAGCTGATGCTAACATGCAGGAAAGAAGTGTTTCCTTCAAGGAGAACCACATGTTTGAGAGATTTTATGAGGCTTCCAATCATGAAAAGTTGGAATTGATGCGAAACCTCAGCTCTTGGGCAGATAATGCTGGAGTTGCTACATTCCAGTGGGATTCCTTGTGCTGAGATCATCAAATTATTTTTTAAAATGTATTTAAATAATATTTTTTTTATTTTTAAAAATAATTTTTGATAAGCACATAAAAACTATCCGAAAACATAAAAAATTAATCTTAAATAAAAAAAGAAAAATTTCCAAACTTTACCTAACCCGGTTTGTAATGCAAAGCCAAAGAGAAACCATAAATTGGCTATCATTCATTACTCGAGCAAAGAGATGATGTATCCAAATATATAGCAAATATATAGTAGTAATAGGGAATCGAGGTAGCTCCTCCTAGCTACCTAACTCTTTTATGTAAAATATATTATTTTGCCAACAAATCAACATTGATTAGTAAATTTGGATGCTATTTTCCTCAGGGAATTATTTATTTCGTTCCAGTCCTGATCAACATGATACGATATCCAAGAAATGAAGTTTCCATGCAAAGAAAAACATCACGCCTGCTAACATTGTCAAACACTAAATCAATATTCTGAAGCATTAAATATTAATTAAGTATTAATAGTAATCAACATTTATTTATTTTTTGCATTCTGACCCCTTTTTTTTTCCTTTGATTATTGATTTTTTTTTTAAATTTAGCCTTTATATGATATGTTAAGAGGGATTCAGAGTTGATAATTTATTTTAATTTTTCTTTTATATTATTATCGCAGTATCAAAAAAATATCTCAGCATCGCGGTATGGTTTATTTTTTTAAAAAAGTTTAGTTAAATAAAAAAATAATTTCTAAAAAAAAAGGACATTAAACTTTGTGAAGTTAATGACCCGGTTCGCTAGTTTGGCGAGGTAACCCTGGTTGCCCCGGTTCGCGGGTTTAGCGGTGATTTTTCTTTTTACTAATTAAACTTGATTATGTGATCATCTATTTTTCTTTTTATCATATATGTTGCACGTGTGCGGCGTCGCAGCGACCATCCTCCCAGATTGGGATAATCATGAATGATGTGGGTGGAAATGACAATGAGTTCTTGTTATTTATTAGTAAAAAAGAGGGAATGAGAGTCGTCACCTAGTATTTTTATCATTAGGAACCCTAACTGGTCTCAGAGTCTGAAGAAGGGGACTAATTGCGTAAAATTAAGGTTTTAGCACCCATAATACACGTTACCCGAGAAAAACTGCATTGTTTATTTGTCTGATACAAACTAAGAAAATGTTGTGTTTTCTAACTATTGATCTATTTAAGGTTGAAAAAAAGTTCTTCTCAGTAAAGAGATCCGTATCTTATTAAGTTAAAAACCTAACCATTCTAATGCCAATAAAAAATAAAAATAAATTATCTTTTTTATTTAATATTAGAAATATATCTTACGTATAAGTTCGTAATCCTATATGTCGCGGGGCGCACGACATCGAGCGATGACGGGTCTACCACTTAAAATTTAGTCTTTATATGATGTGTTAATAGGGATTCAAAGTTGATAATTTATTTTAATTTTTCTTTTATATTATTATCGCGATATCAAAAAAATATTCCAGTATCATGTTGGTATAAAAAAATATCTTAGCATCATGGTATGGTATATTTTTAAAAAGTTTAGTTAAATAAAAAATAATTTCTAAAAAAACTAGGATATTAAACTTTGTGGAGTTAATGACCCGGTTTGCTAGTTTGGTAAAATTATTGAAAAGCTATAAAATCATTGTAAATTTAATGATTTTTAAAACACACAAAAAAATAGAAAATATTACTTTTAGAAAAACTCATTAATTAAATTTATTCAACCCAACCGAATTTTTTTGTGACATAATTGATACAACTAAGTTCAATATAAACCCGATTAACATGTAGAAAAATAATAATTATTGTGCCTCATTTGTTTGTTGTAAAGTAGTTTTCTTTTTAAAAGTGAATTCCGGGAAAGTGAATTATTTTCCGATATATGGTACTATAATGAAAAATAAGTTGGAAAACACTTTCCAGTGTTTGGTTATGTCATGGAAAATGAGTTGGAAAATAACTTATTAATGTTTTTTTTCAAGCTTATTAAAATAATGAGAAACAAATATTACAAATTAAAAAGTTGAATGGGAACGAAATTAAAAAAAATTATAATTTCATAAATTATCTCAAATAAAATAAATAATAATCAAAATAATAGAGATCAATTCTAAAAAATAAAAAAATTGAAAGATGAAGAAATTAAAATAATAATAATTAACATTTCATAAATTATTTCAAATAAAATAAGTAACAATAAAAAAATGAGAATCAAATTTGATAAATAAAAAATTTCAATTACAAATGATAAGGAAAAAGAAAATAACAATTATAAAAATAAGGATTAAAATTAATATATAAATTAAATTCTAAGGGATGAAATTAAAAAACAAATATTCAAAACAAAATATATATAACAATTAAAAGTTTGAGGACCAAATTTGATATAATCAGCAAATAATATGATATTTCTAAATTTTTCATAACTTCCGGAAAGTTTTTTTCGCCCAAAATAAAAGGAAAATATTTTCCTGAGAACCAAGCTAAATTTTTCTTTGGCTGGAAAGTATTTTCTGTTGACCGGAAAGTACCAATCTTTTTCTAACATCAAACAAACATAAAAAAGTTTGGAAAATGATTTTTCAGAAACCAGTTTCTGAAAAACAAACATAGCTTTAATTAAAAATAAATTAGGTTTTCAAATTAGATTTAACGATACAATTTTCACATAATTAAATATATTTTTATGATTTAATTAAAGATAAATTATTCATACAAAGTTTACTTGTATAACCTAAGTTAGATTGAAGGTGTAATAATTGAGAACCCTCAATCATGCATGTAACATATCCATCGTACTCTACAAAAGTATTTTGTATGTCTTTTCCTTTTCTTTTTTTGGTTTATTGCAAAAGAAAGATTCGAACTTTAAGATTTATCGTAAGAATTGAAGTACTGCAGGGGGAGGACGCTGTTTCCCATCATGTCGTGTCCTTGTTGTCATGGCGTTAGAAGCTCCAATTCGGCGTCGTGTGAGGAGGGACCACATGGGATGTCCTTGGGCCTACAAAAAGGGTGGTCTTGTCAGACCCATATCAGGAGTTCCAGTTTCATGGTGTCATACTAAATGGGCTTCGCAAAAGTGAGCCCAAACAATTATAGAAGGCTTTTTTTCCAGGAAAAGATGGATTATGAAATTCTAGATTTAAATAATTTTTTTTTAAAAATAAATTAAAATAATTTTTTTTATTTTTATTAATATTAATATATTAAAATAATCTGAAAATATTAAAAAAATAATTTGAAACATAAAAAAATCAAATTCTTTTAATTTTTTTTTAAAACGTAAAAACAAACTCTAAATATTTAATAAAAATACCTTTATATCCCCTCACACGTGGTTAATAATTAATTTTTATCTTTTATTTTATTTTATTATTAAGGTTTTAGAGACAGCATTTGAAACAGGACATAATTATTGCAATTTTTTTTTTAAAATCTTATGATCTACAATACAAATCCTACATGATATGTATTAAGTTTTTATCTTTTAGGCGTTTTTTTTTGTAATTTGATTTGTTTTTTAAATTATTTTTCACCAAAAAAAATATTAAATTATTTTTTAAGTGTTTTTCAATAATTTAATACACTAATATTGAAAATTTAAAAATTTAAAAATATCATTTTAAAATTAATTGGAGTACAGTTAAAGAAGCTAGAAGATCTCAACTTCCATGTCTGTAAACCTGAAGGCCTTGATGATGGGTCCTTCAGGGGTGGGGAATTATTAATGGGGCATGAATGTGTTAAGATAAATGCCACTGGTCGATCTGTAACTGTAACTGCTTCTCATCTCAAGGAAGGGAAGTACACAGAGAGGAATATTAGCTGCAATATCCTTGTTGGAACAGATGGTGCAGGAAGTAGTGCACGGAGGGAAGCTTGCTGGAATAGATCGAACTGAGAGGTGAAAAAGACCTGCAAAAGCTCGTCAGTGTTCATTTTTTAAGCAGATACCATGGACAATACTTGCTCAATGAGAGACCTGGAATGTTGTTCTTTATCTTCAATACCGAAGCTATTGGGGTCCTTGTTGTTCATGATCTCTAGCACCCCAGCAGAGCCTTGAAGATTTCAGCCAGGAGGTAACTTTCATTAATTCATTTAAAATGGACTTCTGGACGAGATTTTTCAATGACCTCAATGTTTTTCTTATTGTACTCGAGCATAAAGAAAAGGGGAGTAAAGCTAGTTTGATAAGAAGAGCTTGTTAACAATGTTGGTGCTGTAGAACTAAAATGATGCTAGGAGATTAGTTTCTGTGGTGGTAATATTTAGGGTGTAATTTCGGGGTGCCTTCTCCATGCCAGTAATACTTTGAAATGTTCAGCCTGTAGACATGCAAAAACCTCATCTTCAAATTGGCTGGCCAAGAGTTTTCAGACATTGATGTGATCGACATAAAGCCATGGGTGATGCACGCTGAAGTTGCAGAAAAGTATGCGAGCTGCGACAATCAAATAATATACTTGCTGGGGACGCAGCTCATCGATCTCCCCCAGCTGGTGGTTTTGGTGAGTTCCGCTGTTTTGTGAAGTAAACAAATTCAAGTTTGTCTTTCACCCTGTAGCTTATGATAATAATAGCACCTTCTTGTTTAATAGAAAGTTAAAGAGATCAGCAATCCTTGGCTCTAAACTTGGGAGAACTATATAGATGTTGCAGAATCTAAGAAATCGTCAAACTCATTTTCATGGTGGAGCATCTGTCAGATGACTAACGAAGGAGCAATTTTAGTCAGGCCTGACGAACACATTGCTTGGCGTGTGAAGTCAGGTCTTGACGGGGATCCAATTTTAGAGATGAGAAGGGTTTTTTTCCTGCAATATTGAAGGTAAAAAAAAACATGCATAGAAGACATAGGATATCTGTGTATGTGGGGTGAAGTCCTCCACCTGAAACCACGATTACACCGGTGCTGCGTCTATTTTGAATTGGAATGCCGTATTCTGATCTCCTCTTCATTATGGGAAAATATTTCGGACAATTGAAGAGAGATCGGTTGTATACAGAACTTGCCATGCCCCAGACAGCTCTCATGGATGCCAGAGCTCCAGAAATTTGCCTGCTTCGGTGTGAGTATTTCAGGGCTTCACAACATTGTTCTGAACATGAACACGTGCCATTTTAGAAGACTATATTTTTTCTTTCTTTCAGTTGCTTTCCGATTGAAGGGCTGAAAGACAAGTCCTGAGACAAATACAGCAGTGGACTGAAGTTTAGAGAAATGCTTGCCATGCCTCTGAGTTGACGACGATGGGAAAAATCTGCAGTACATTCTGAGCTTCAAATTGATAGTCTTCTGACACCATGAGTGCTCAGTTTTTTTTCTTATCTTCCTCATAATTAATTGGATAACTGATATCTATTCTAGGAAAAGAAAGTTTACGAGAGCTAAGGATAACTCAAAGCCTCCTCTATTGCCACTCCCGACCTTTTCTTTCTCCTCCCTAATTCTTAACCATCATATCTCTTACATTAATTAATCAAATAATGAATAAACATTAAAAAGAGTTTGATAATGATTGTTTAGAGATTCATCATTATCTTAAAAAATATATTTAGGTTGAGAAAGATAAATCTAATCCAGTTTGGTTTTGTGATTTTAGACTTTTTTTTTAGAAATTTAGGATAGTAAACAATGTGTTATCTATTCTAATTAAGAAAAAAAATAAAATAAAATCAAGGCCCTGAGTTTGAAGGTCCGCATGTTTGGGCTCTTCCTTACTTAAGGCATGTTGAGCCATAGACCCACATGTCTAGGCTTTTTTCTTTGTTTTTTTTATGTTGTTTTTTTTTAATTTTATATTTAAGTTAAATATAAAATTAAGAAAAAAATTTATTAAACTTGGTTGAGTCTATGACCCGGATTATAGATTTGACGAGTTAAGCCATAACATTTAAGTTGTTATTTTTTTTTTGTTGTTTAATGCATTTTTTGTCCCTTAATTTAAAAAAAATAATAATTTTACCATTTGTTATTGATCATCTATCTTTTTATTTAACTTAAAACTAAAAAAAGATATATCATGTTTTACCATTTTTTGTTTCTCTTTGTTGTCGATGATCTACTTTTGCCTTCTCAGTCCCAAGCATCTATCATGTTTTTTTTTCTTTTAAAAAAGATATTTCATACAAAAAAAATCTCATGAGTTTTATTGTCATATAATTAAATGGAAAATAATCTCCGACATAAAAAAAATTATTGAATCTAATAATGTATATGAATTGCATTGTAAGTTTAATTTGTTGACTTGAGTTCACTTAGGCTTTTTTTTTCCAGTTGAGTGCTACTTTTTACCCAATTTGTTTTTTGTTTTTTTGTAAGATTATCCTTATGGGTTTTGCAGGTCAACCCAGATAAATTCAATATGTTTCTATCTCACTATTAGATAAAAAAATATTTAAAATCTATTTATTTTTTTTAGAAAACACATTAACAATGTCCAGACTCTTTTTTTTTGCATAAAAAATTTATTTCGACTCACAACATAGCGCATACCAATTCTATTATCATTTGATTAAATAAAAAATTTATTCTATGAAAAACAGTTATTAGACACAACTGAGTACACGCTCCGTGTTGCGAGATTAAATATCTTGAACTATATTTATATCTTAATATCTCTAGTTTAGTCTTTACTTATCTTTAACGCCTTGTTTTTTTTTATTGTTGACATGATTTACTGAATTAGAAGCATGCATAAGCTTTAATTTAATTGAGAATTTCTTTTTATAGCTAAAAATATATTGGAAAAGATTGCATATTCACTGACCGCCGCGGAGCATGGATGAAATAGCTAGTGCAGATCTGACTCCTGTAAAATTGCTTTTGCAATCTGCAAGAATTATATACCGGTAAAAACAATGGGAGGAGTTCAACATGCATGATGATTACATCAGATACTGCAATGCTGCAACTAGAATGAATACAAGCTACGTTCAATGGAAAAGCAACTATGCTGCATTTGAGACTACACAATCTCGAGTTCTCAGCATTTGAGCTTTTATGCACCACTACAATTACAGGTCTCCAAGTTTCTGTCCTTTTAGTGATCTGAACTTTAGAATCAGCTAAATGGTACGTTGTATCTCTGATCTCGTCAGGTATCAACTTCGACTAGTTGTCAGGATCGTGATCAGATGGCCAATAACTGCTGTGACAAGACCAAGCAAACCGCCAGCAATAACCTATCATAAAAAAAAGGATTATCAGACATTGGTACATGGACAGCTTCCTGAGATCTATGTTTCTTGGAAATAGAAAATGTAACCTGCAACTCACTACTATTCAAAGACGGAAGGGTAAGGCCCCAAAGCTGGGAAATAATTCTGATGGACGGGTGTTTATTCTCGAAGTTAGAAATCACAGGGAAAAGAGGCATTTCCATTCTTTACAATTTCACCATTTAAATTCTCGAAAGCTAGAACTTTCACATGTAATTTTAATTCTATGTATGCTAGAGAACACTAGGATCGCAGACATTTACATGATGATGGTTGTTCTTTAAAGGAATCAATGCTATGAATACAATGAACGCTTATGATGATTTAACAGTACCAAAAACTGATTGTTAGGAGCTGCGTAAATAAATCATAAATACATCAAAGGAATCCGATAGGTGATGACAAGGGATTTGTCTAATGCAATCATACAGACCTGAGGCGGGGTGTGCCCAAGAAGTTCACGCAGCGGTCTGCTCTCAGAAAGAGGATGTTCAGCAGGAAGTTCATACAGGATTTGATTCAGGACCTGAAGAAAAGAAATCCTGTTTGAATACACGAAACAAGGAAACGAAGAGCCGGCATTTCAAATGTGAAAAAAGGATAGAGAAGCATCAAACCTCTGCTTGGCGTCCAGCCTGTAGTCTTACACCTGTTGCATCATACATCACCTGCCACCAAAATCCTTGTACATTATAGGCAAGTATTCATCCACGATGAGTAAAACTATAAAGAAGAGGGATGGGAAAAAAAAATCATACAACGCATGCTAATATCAATGCAATCGAAAACAACGATCCTCCGAAGCCCTCTTGGAATCCAACGGCCATGGCAAGAGCAGCAACTGTAGCAGAATGTGAGGATGGCATTCCACCAGATCCAACTAGTTGCTTAAGATCCCATCGTCTTTCCTTATACCTGCAAATCTAGGTATGCTTAAGGCTCGTAGGAGGACTAATCAACGTGAAAGCATTACAAATGCTCTCTCTATAAAAAGCATTCCACAATTTTCGTAATTTATCACTTTCCCTCGATTGAATTTCGCAATCAAAGACTACCCAATAACACGATTCCTAGAAAGCCAATTTGGGCTATATATATATATATATATTCCGTTAAAAGAAGTTTGATTCTCTCTCCCATACATTTATTTATTTTGATTTTAGAGAAAAAATGGACAGGGAAAAAAAGATGGTGTAATCGGCACTCGAAGTCAAAGACTTTAGCTGAGAGAATCGAAACTCATTACAAGATTATCGAAAACAAGCGCGTACGCAAGTACGTACCAGGAGGTGAAAAACTTGATAGATTGGGCAATAGCGAAGGCAAGAAAAGCAGAGATCAGTGGATAATTCGTCAATATTGACTCCGACGACGATAAAGAAGCCCCCGAGTTTTGGATCGTCGTCGTCGACGACCCAGTCGCCATCTCAACCATCCTCCTTGAATTGATCTCTCTCTCTCTCTCTCTATCTTTCAGAAAGGAAATTAGAAGACGAGTCTGGTTTCTCGGAAGGAGAGAAGAGAGTTAGTTTGTTTTCTTGTTAAGACAGAGCATAACCTCTAAAGAAGAAACAAGGGCAGTTTGGCTTTGCTGCTTCCTTTCTAATGCTAATTGCTATCAACTAACGGTCTTTGTTTTTTTTTGTTCTTCTTTCTCTCTCCTGACTTAACTGAATATGCTTCTCTCTCCTTCAACAATGGAAACATTTACAGAAAATGGAAACATATTTCGTACTTTTCAACGAGGGCTGCTGAGTCCTCCTTGGGAGGCCAATGCTTCTTTGGGCACCAAAACATAACAATACCCAGCTCTCCTGATTATTATTATTATTATTATTATTATTGAAGGTTAACTTGTGCCCGTGATTTTGCACTCCTATCCATGGGAGGAGAAAAATAAACACACAGGATAGAACTGTCCTTGTGGGCATGTTTCAATTACTTGCATCCATTTCAGTTTAACCCTCACGCCATCCTCTTGCTTGTACGAAACCACTTGCGAAAGGTTTTGTTGACTGGTAATTGGCTTGATTCATGCTCACGTTCTTCATTAGCTTCTTCAAGCATTGATAATCCAGATCAGCCTGTGCCCTGCAGCCAGATTGTATGAAAATGCATGGAGTGATGATAAAAACACAGGTCCTTCACTTATGTAGCTAGCACTTGGTACTCCCGAACTAAAAGATAACGCGGTCACGCTCAGCAGTCCCCAATGGAAACTCTAGTCTCTAGCCTGTTTCTGTAAAATCCTTTCCCTTTGACACGCTCCTAGACTCGACCAAGCAGAAAAAATCAGATCGTGCACAATGTTCACTGTTGTTGATAGCAGACTATCCAAACCAGTATTGAGACGTCTGTGACATTATTGATTTACCACCTTTAAATCTTTCTCTCTCATATAATTGATGCACAAAATACCTGCTCCAGTCTGTAATTGAAATGAATCTGAGTGTGCAGTGCAAGCAGGACAAACAGAAAAAGGTTACCAATCATGTGGGTTGCATAGATTGATTTATCTGAAATTTCACTCGTTCCTTTAGCTGTTACAAAGATTAAACCCCCTTGATTTGAAACAAACTATTGACCTAGCGAAGCCTCACTAAAATCAGCTTGAGAGATGAAGAAAGCTTACCTATAATAACTCCGTAGTCATTGCAATTTGATTTCTGAAGTCATGTGTTGACATAGACTGGTTTGAGGATGCATGCCTTTTCGTAATCCATAGATCCAACCACACCACTAACTATCTGCAAGGAAACAACCAAGCAAACGTATCTCGTTATTGAATAAAAGCTTAGCTTGGCAGAGCAAAATACTCTGAATAACTAAAGATATCTCAACATTTTATACCCTTCAGTCCCCTCCAAAATAGTTCCATGCGACATGAAGCCTGATCCTTAAAGTCTAGAGGGCATCCTTCCCAACAAAATTCATGAGTTCCACCTTCGCAGCTTCCATGACCACTTGGAAGTCAATCTGCGTATACCTTCCCCTGCAATACGAGATTAGTGAGAAGCACATTTCCCATTGATGAAGAATTTCAAACAACTGTCATGCACTATACACACATATATAGCCAGGGAAACAGTAGCAAGGAAGTGGGTCAAGTGATTTAAAATAGATTAGAAGCTACAGTCTCCAAGTATCATTGCTCATCACTCACATTCTCCAAGAGCTACATCCATTAATCTACACGAATGACAAGTATGACGGAAGAAAGGAATAAAACTAAAGCTGTGCATGAGTAGTTATCTGTTAAAAATAGAAATTGGCTTCCCCGCACACATTTTACTTGTCAAGGACTGGACACCCTAGAAAACTAACTAATGCATTCCAGTAATTTTGTCAAAAATGTAAAGTAGTTTTAAGATACCAGAAATGAGTTCTAGACCAAGTTGTAGATGGATAGGCTGGGCTAGCAATGCCACGCATTATTCTTGCAATGGCTCGGGGGGTAAATTTGGCCTGTGAATGGCCCTGCAGAAACACCTGTATTCCATGAAATGAGCACATAAACATAAGTTGCTTTGAGATGGAATATTAGTACACCTGTGGTCTGTGCATCCTCACCTTTATATCTGCTCGTAAAAAAGGGCTGCACAAAATAAATGACACTTCAATTGGTATGTAGTATTACATTTGCCAAAAAAAAAACACAACAAAATTAAGTGTATGAACAGGCAGAGAGATAAGCATGATTTATTTTTCAATATCTAAGAACTATCTCGCTATTGGTGCTATTGAAGGCAATAAAGATCCAGTCCCACCTGCTTTGTCCCATCTTGTTAGGGATATCACGTCTACCATCATCCTTGAAGTAATCCAAGATCTTTCGTTGCAAACATGGTGTGTGCTGGGTACCATGGCAGCCTTGCATCTTCTCGCAATCATTCACAGCAAAGATTGCTGCGTTAAACATTGCATCTAGTTTTTGTACCTGATTTAAGAAATAGACAGGTGTTATAAGTAGATAACAAAGAAAAATATAAATACTATAAGAGCATGCAGTATGCGTCATTAGTCTGATTGATTAAAATGGACAACACTTCAATGATTCAACAGCTATATTGCATGATCTCGAAGTTAACTGACTTAGTGAAAGTAAATTTGCATCTAACAAGTACGAGGATTTGTATAAGTCATCCCTTGCATTGGAATATGTTGCTATTGAGAAACATATTAAAGACAGACAACATAAAAAAGTCAATTACCTTAAAACATTCGACCTCCAATAACCATTTTGTAAGATGCCTTGAGAGAGAACAAAAATCCCTTGGGACTTCCACGATTGAATAACAATAGGCAGGATCCTTGACGTCATATGTTATTTCGCCCTTCAACTGGTATGGTTTAACAGTCAAGAAAAAAAAAGAGAGTTTAACAGTGCAAACCACAGTTCTGAACCAAGGAAAACATCTATAATCTTAAACGTAGACTAATTCTGCACGTAATGAGCATTCCAATCTCTTCACACGGAAAAATAAAGAAACAACTCAGAAAATGCTCCAGGTAGGATGGCAATGCTGTCATTCAAATTGAAAGAACGATATTCATACCTTCAAAACTAGCTGCAAGGAAACAAAACATGATTCCAATCACAAAAGCCAGCACGTATAAGTTTTGTGGCTGAATTTCAGGTTAATTACAGCTCTGTTTGAAATTGCAATGCTGTGGTTGCTATTATGACATTTAATCATTGTAATTCATACTTTGCAACTATATTCAAGAACCAAAATATCCATTGCGGGTATCACCAATGTCCTAGGTGTCTTGAATGTTGGGAAAACTAGGGACAACTAACCGGATCAATTCAGCGGAATACAATTCACAATTCACAAGTCCTAATCCTTTTTCCCTCTTTGTGCAGTAAAAAACAGAATCAAAGAATGATAAAATATAATGCAAATAATCACACAAATCAACACCAAGATTTTTACGTGGAAAACCCGATGCGAGAAAAACCACGGGACCGGAGTCCACCTAAAAACTTCCACTATCACAAATAATGGGTTCACAATTGTTCTTCCTCAGATTCAACAAAGGGCTACAACATATATATCATCAAGAACAACTTATTCTCGGATTACAACAAGATTAAAGAGAGTTATGTTAGAGAAAAGCTCATAACACTGACAACCCCGTTTTCTATCAGAACGACCAGCTTCCACACCACCAATCTTCAATCCAACCGTTCAGAATGAAGAGGAACGTGTCTAGAAGCTGCTGTCAAAATCTCAGCCCGATCCAACGGTGAACGAACTGGAAATCAAAGAAAGAAGATAGACTGCTCTACTGCCTCCTCTTCTTTCTTTCTCACGTTTTTCTCCTCTGTTTTTGCTCTCTTTTAATTATGTTCTCTCTACTGTCTACAGTAGCCGACCATTTGATTTTAATTCCAGGAGACAGCAGCTGTCTCTTGCCAATTAATGTGGTGGTCCCACCATCACATGGTGCGGGACCACACATGTGATGTTTTGAATAAATAAGTAGGAAAATACAATAAAGCCCTTGAAGGCTTAAGATTTAGGAATAAATAAATGAAGGGTATTGTAGTATTTATATAAAGAGATGATATATATAAATAGGAAGTAAAAAAAAAAAAAAAGGAAAGAGGGATCTGAATTTTGAGAGAGAACCGGCAGGAGAGAAAGGGAGAAAGAAGAAGAAGAAGAGAAAAGAGGGGAAAATAAGGGAAAAAGAAAAGGAGTTGGAGGAAATAAGTAAAAAGGGGTAAGATTATGCTTTAATGTGTATAATATGTTTTCTTTAGCTTTAATTTCAGTTTTGATGAATGTTAGGGTTTTGAAAATTTGTGTTTTGGGTTGATTGATGAGTTAATTTGGATGTTGTAGGGTTAATTGTTGTGGGTATTTGATTATTTGGATGATTTTGAGAGATTGAATTGAAAGATGATGATGTTAAGTTATAGTTTTGTTTGAATGGTGAATTTTGAGTTAAAAATCAGGGGAGAACAGTAGGTTTCTGTTAAAATTCTGGATTGGAGGTTGAAGATGATGAAAATTCAATCTGGTCCCTCAATTTTGGAAAATTACAGTTTAGTCCCCAAACTTTGGAAAATTTGCAGAATGGTCCCTGGAGCCTATTCCGAGATTCTGAACAGAATAACATATGAATTATGGACAGAATTATTGTATAGATAAGAGAATTTAACACTTTCAATTTGGTCCTCCAATTTGACAAAAATTACAATTTGACCCTTAAAAATATGATAAATTCCAGATTAGTCCCTAGCTGTACTATTATCTTTTTCAGATTAGTTTGATGAATAATTGAGGGTTATTTAGTGAATTATTACCAATTTTATTAATTGTTTTATTATGGATTAGATTTCGGAAAAACCATTAAATGTTGGGTTTTTAGGAAAGATAACTAGTTAGTTCAAAAACATTTAGGGTTATGGAATACACCCTTAGATAAGTGTATTAAATAGGTTATATATATTCTTTTGAATCATTCTTAAATATGTCTCCTTTATATTCAGATAATCCTGATATTCTACCGGCGGGACGTCAGTAGGATTTTCTTCGATATCAGCTTTGAGTTTTGTTGCTTTCGAGTCAGGTGAGTGGATAATTTTCCATATGCATGAGAAATAGTATAAATATTTGATTTGTTAATATGAATTGAATCATGCTTCTTGATAATATATATGTTGATTATTATCCTTGTTATGATAAAGCATGATCAATTATTGAATCTGAATTCTTGATATGAACCAACATATATTTTGAATTGACTTCTGAATTGATAGCTCCTCATTTGATTGAAGTCATGAGTTGAGCTTTGAGATATGAATATGTTTGTTAGATTATGATTATGAACCTATGGTATGTCAGTCAGAATACCCATGCTAACAGGGTAGTGTTAGTCTTTGTGCACATCGTATCTGAACCCTAGTTGGTCGGGGGAGTCACCAACCTGTGTGGACTGATCATCCCACAGTACGGAGCCTCATGCTCATTGCATTTTGATTTTCTGACGAGTTTTACCATATGATCTTCTTGTTATGGCCAATTTGAGAAACCTTTCTATAAGAACCTAGAGCCATACTTGTATATATATTTCTCATTGCTGTATTACCTCGTGTGTGTATATTGAACGTTATCTACTCACTGAGTTGTTGAACTCACCATCTCATTATTTATCCTTTTCAGGCTTATAGCTTGATAGCAGGTCATTTTGTTGGACCTTCAGAACCTGCTTTTTGGTTGTACTTCGTACCTTTCCTTTATGTCTAGTTAGTGCTCCAAAACTCTGAACTTTTATAAACTTTTGTATTAAGACAATTCAATTATATTATGAAATTGATTTTGTTATTAATGCTGCGTTGAACTCTAATTGAGTTAGGATAAGTTTGTGTGTAAGTTTGGGTTCGCATAGGTATGGAACCTTGGAGGGGAACCTTGCCTATGTGCCGGTCATGGATCCAGGATTCGGGTCGTGACAACACAACAAATCTCCCCCTCACGCACCATGTGAGGAATTCGCCATACTGGCGATCAATATGTAAACTTCAATTTAGGAGGCTCTGATAAGCCTGCTTCTCTTCTGCAAAACTCAAACTTCTCTCTCGGTAGAGGTTTGGTCATCATGTCTGACACGTTGTCATCAGTATGGATCTTCTCAACAACAAATGACTTCATCTCCATAGCCTCTCGAATCCATTGATATCTAACCTCAATGTGCTTTGACCGAGAGTGAAAAGTAGGATGCTTACTGAGATGGATTGCACTTTGACTATCATAGTGCAACACAAATTTCTCTTGAACTAGGCCAAGTTCGTGTAAGAACTTCTTCATCCATAACAACTCTTTGCCCCCTTCAGTAAGAGCAATAAATTCAGCCTCTGTAGTGGATAATGCAACACATTTTTGCAACCTTGATTGCCATGAGACAGCTCCCCTTGCAAACTTCATTAAGTATCCTGATGTGGACTTTCTATAATCAACATCACCAGCCATATCTGCATCTGTGTATCCATCCAACACAGGTTTATCATTACCAAAACATAAGCTGAAACTAGAAGTACCTTTGAGATACCTGAGTATCCATTTCACTGCTGACCAGTGTTCTTTACTAGGATTGGAGAGGAACCGACTAACCACACCAACTGCATGAGCTATATCCGGCTTTGTGCAAACCATGGCATACATCAAGCTACCAACTGCGGATGCATAAGGAACCTTTTTCATCTCATCTCTTTCTTCATCACTTGAAGGACACTGCTTAGAACTTAATTTAAAGTGGCTTGCAAGTGGAGAACAAACCGGTTTGGAGTTGCTCATGTTGAATCTCTCAAGTACTTTTTGGACATATCTCTCCTGAGATAGCCAAAGTTTCTCCTTCTTCCTGTCACGTGTGATATTCATACCAAGAATCTGTTTTGCCAGTCTTAAGTCTTTCATTGCAAAGGACTTGCTTAACTCTTCCTTCAACATCTGAATCTTCTTAGCATCATGACCAACAATCAACATATCATCCACATACAACAGGAGAATAATAAAGTCTCCATCTGGAAACCTTTTCATAAATACACAATGATAAGAAGTGGTCCTGTCATAACCATGATCCACCATGAAAGAATCAAACTTCTTGTACCATTGTCTTGGAGCTTGTTTTAACCCATATAAGCTCCTTTTCAACTTGCAAACTAGCTGCTCTTTACCTTTTGTTTCAAACCCTTCAGGCTGTTCCATATAGATCTCTTCATCTAAATCACCATGGAGAAATGCAGTTTTCACATCAAGTTGCTCAACTTCAAGATTCAAACTAGCAGCTAAGCCAAGCACAACTCGGATAGAAGACATCTTAACCACTGGTGAAAAGATTTCTTCAAAATCAATACCCTTCTTCTGACCGAAACCTTTCACAACCAATCTTGCCTTGTACCTTGGTTGTGAGCAATGTTCATCAATTTTCAACCTGAACACCTATTTGTTCTTGAGTGCTCTCTTACCTTTAGAAAGCTTTACTAACTCAAAGGTATGGTTTTCATGCAAGGATTTCATCTCTTCTTGCATTGCTTTCAGCCACTCACTTTTCTTCTTATGTGACATAGCTTCATCAAAGCATTCTGGCTCTCCCCCGTCAGTAACCAGCACATACTCATGAGGAGAGTATTTGGTGGAAGGTTGGCGAGGTCTAGTTGACCTCCTCAATTGTGGCTCATCTGGATCTTCCTGCATAACCTGTTCAGGAATAACATCAATATCATCATTAGCTGATTCAGGATCACCAACTAATGGCTCATTAAGAAAACCACCATTTTCATCATTTTCATCATTTTGCAAGTCTCCCCCATGATTAGCAGGCATCAAAGGTAACTGTGGAGTAGGTCTTGGATTTGAATTAGATGGAATAAAAGTAGTAGACTCTGTTTTCTCCTTCAGTTCAAAGTCTTCAATGGTTTGATCTTCAAAGAAGATAACATCTCTGCTTCTCACAATTTTCTTCTCCTTTGGATCCCACAACCTATAGCCAAACTCATCATCTTCAGAGCCCAAGAAAATACACTGCTTTGTCTTGCTGTCAAGCTTAGACCTTTCATCCCTTGGAACATGTACAAATACTCTGCATCTAAACACTCTTAATTGTGCATAAGAAACATCCCTTCCTTTCCAAACTCTATCTGGAACATCAAACTCAAGAGGAACTGATGGAGAAAGGTTGATCATGGCAACTGCAGTCTTCATTGCCTCACCCTAAAAGGACTTAGGCAGCTTTGCATGAGAGAGCATACATCTAATTCTTTCAACAATTGTTCTGTTCATTCTCTCAGCCACTCCATTCTGCTGTGGAGTCTTAGGAACTGTCTTCTCCAACTTGATGCCATGTTCCCTGCAGTACTTCTCAAAAGGACCCCTGTATTCACCACCATTGTCTGCTCGAACACATTTCAGCTTTCTACTAGTTTCTCTTTCAACTCTGGCATGAAAATCCTTAAAGACATCAAGCACCTGATCTTTGGATTTCAAACAAATGGCCCAAATCTTCCTGGAGTGATCATCAATAAAACTAACAAAGTACAATGCACCTCCAAGAGACTTATCAATCATAGAGCAAACATCAGTATGAACTAAATCAAGAACATGTGATCTTCTATGTGGAGGTGATCTTTGAAATGCAACTTTATGTTGTTTACCAACTAAACAATGAGTACATGTGTTCAAGTTCATACCTTTTAAAAGAAGGTAGTTCTTCTTGGCAAGGATGCCAAGGCCTTTCTCACTCAAATGTCCAAGCCGCTTATGCCATAGATCAGTAGAGCAATCTTCAATTGCATTCACCTCCCCTTTGATCACCTTGGCTTGTGACATGTAGAGACCCATCTTCTTCCCTTTAGCAACAATTAGGGAATTTCTGGAGAGCTTCCATTTACCATCTCCAAAGTAATTGTGATAGCCTTTTTCATCAAGAGTACCAGTAGAGATCAAATGTAGGTGTATATCAGGCACATGCCTAACATCTTTGAGTAGCAACTTGCACCCAGTATTGGTTTCCAACCAAATGTCTCCAATGCCCACAACACTGGCCATCCCTTGATTTCCCATCCTAACTTGACCAAAGTCACCAGTAGTGTAGGATGTGTAAAAATCACGTCGGGGTGTAACATGATAAGAAGCTGCTGAATCTGCAACCCAGGTGGTATCTTGACATGCAAGATTAACACAGCCATCATCACACACAATGGCAACATCACCATCAGATACAACTACAGCTGTACCATTCTCTTCATTCTTGTCTTCATCTCTACCCTTTTTATCTCTTTTATACTTTCTGCAATCTTTTTGCATATGCCCAGGCTTGTCACAATAATAACACTTAAAACCCTTCCTTGACTGAGATCTTCCTCTTAGCTTCCATTTGCCTTTTCTATTGCTGGATTCTCCATCTTGCTTGCCGTGAGAGAACCTGCTTTGACTTCTCCCTTGACTTTCTGTAACAAGTGCATGAGACTCGGAAGTGCTTGTCCCTTTCCTCCTCTTCTCTTCATTGAGGATACAATCCTTCACTGTTTTCAAAGTGAGCTTTCCATTCGGAGTAGAATTGCTAAGTGACACTACCAAAGTCTCCCAACTATCCGGCAATGAACTCAATAGGATTAATGCTTGCATTTCATCGGCTAACTCAAGGTTCATCAATGACAGCTGATTCAAGAACCCTTGGAATACATTTATATGCACTGAAGCATCTTCACCATCTCTGTACTTCAAATTCACAAGGTCTCTAATTACAAAAACCTTGTTTTGTGCACTCTCCTTGGCAAAGGTTTCTTCCAACATCTTCCACACTGTATAGCAGTCATGTTCTTGAGAAATATGATTAATGGACTTAGAAGATACCCATTTTCTAACATTAGCGGTAGCCTTTCTATTTAGTCCATTCCATTTTGCATCATCCATGTCATCGGGCTTTATTCCTTTACATTCAATCGGCAAAGCCAAATCATTGCAATATAAGTGATCCTCCATCATTGTTTTCCATAGAAAATAATTTGAGGAAGTGAGCTTTATCATACCCGAATCTTCCTTTTCCATTTTAACTGCACAAGAACTCAATCTACATAACCAAATGCTCTGATACCACTTTGTTGGGAAAACTAGGGACAACTAACTGGATCAATTCAGCGGAATACAATTCACAATTCACAAGTCCTAATCATTTTTCCCTCTTTGTGTAGTAAAAAACAGAATCAAACAATGATCAAATATAATGCAAATAATCACACAAATCAACACCAAGATTTTTACGTGGAAAACCCGATGCGGGAAAAACCACGGGACCGGAGTCCACCTAAAAACTTCCACTATCACAAATAATGGGTTCACAATTGTTCTTCCTCAGATTCAACAAAGGGCTACAACATATATATCATCAAGAACAACTTATTCTCGGATTACAACAAGATTAAAGAGAGTAATGTTAGAGAAAAGCTCACAACACTGACAGCTCCATTTTCTGTTAGAACGACCAGCTTCCACACCACCAATCTTTAATCCAACCATTCAGAATGAAGAGGAACGTGTCTAGAAGCTGCTGTCAAAATCTCAGCCCGATCCAACGGTGAACGAACTAGAAATCAAAGAAAGAAGACAGACTGCTCTGCTGCCTCCTCTTCTTTCTTTCTCACGTTTTTCTCCTCTGTTTTTGCTCTCTTTTAATTCTGTTCTCTCTACTGTCTACAGTAGCCGACCATTTGATTTTAATTCCAAGAGACAGCAGCTGTCTCTTGCCAATTAATGTGGTGGTCCCACCATCACATGGTGCGGGACCACACAACAAGTGAAAGTACAGAAGTTAATATGTGATCCACAAATATTAGGTCTTGCTATTTTAATAGAGAACCTGACCACTTTGCTCTGGCAAAACCTTGATTTTAGCATAACATGTTCTCTTTCACTTTCTTTTTTTTTGTATTTATTTTCTGATGTTTAAAGCAAGCAGTTAACTTAAAGATGATAAAACGAAGGTTTTATTCCAGGAAATCACTATAAGGAAATAATAGAAATATGATTTGACTTCATGTTCAACACCTTCAAATTCTATAGATGATTTGATAGCTCAGTAGTTGTAACCCCGATGCTATTTGCCACGGTAGGTATGTCAAATACATATTGACCTTGCTTAGTTTCAGACCTGAAACATCATGAACCATAACTCAGCACAAAGAATGACCTAATTGAAAGTGAGAGTCATCAGAAATTAAGAGGAAGTCTATGCTCACTTTTTAAGAATTACTGAAACCACATTATCCTTGTCAGAAAGCAACATTGGAGAAGTCTGCATTTACACATTTCAAGCATCAGTAGCTGTAACGAGAATACTATGAGATGGTAAACAGATGTTTGCACAGCATCTTGAAATTTTCTTCTACTTCAAACAAAGTTCTAGCAAACTATTTGAGGTTCAAGCTTAATCAATCCGATAGATAGTGGATTCATTCGGCTTGTATTCTTTCTCAAAGCTAAAAATGGTAGTGTTGAGGCTTTGGTTAATACATTTTCAATCACCCCACCCCCGCCCCCGCCCCCGCCCCCGCCCCCGAGCACAACCTACCAAGCCACTATAACACTCAAAAAAGGCAATAGAGAGGGGGGGATACATGGAATTTAAGTTGCACTGCCAACCAACCTTGTAGAAATTCAAAGTGCAAGTACCATTTAGCTGTGGAAGTAGATGAATGTATTGCACTTCACCCAACTCCAACTGTGTTAAGAGTGTGAGCATAACCTGTCAAAGTCAGAGCAACAATACAGCATTTCAGGAAATAAAATATACCAGATGAAATTCAGCAAGAGTGTGTGTGACTTCCTCCTGTTCGTGGTTTTGGGGCATTGAGAAAAAGTAGTGTTTATCATTTAGAATTGTGCATAAAATTTAACAGGTGATACTGGTAATTCAGCCAAAGCAATGATTCTAACATGCCAGGAGCCTCAGACTGAAAATGTAGAAAATTAATGCAGCATTAGTAAATAGGCAGAACCTCTTCTTTCATATCAAATCTGCGAGATGAAGAGTCTTTGATTATTGCATGGATTTTCCCCGGGTGCTTCATGTCAGTGGAAAATATTTCGCAGAGGAACTTGTTTACTGCATATTCATCTACTCCTTCACTGAGAAAACTGTTGGGATTTTCCATTAATGGGCAATGACTTGTGCAGCCTACCCTAAGAAGAGAGAGTTGCCATTGTCAATGGTAGTTGCACCTACCATTGACAAATGTATCAACCCATGTGCAGCTGCTATTGTTGAAGAAGAGGAGCCACCATACTTGCCTATAAATAGGCATGTCTTGTGGAGAGCAAATTGTGAGAGTTGTGAGAGTGAGGGAAAACGTGAAGTGAAGAGAAAGAGGAGCTGCTGCCATGGGCAGCAGCCCTGCTGCCATATGCAGCAGCGTGTGTGAGCTGGGAGTTGAGTGATCCTCCTCCATGTATTTATTGTATTCTTTCTCTATCTCTAATAGTATGGACTCTCTCCCGTGGATGTAGACGGATTTGCCGAACCACGTAAAATATTGTCACAGTGTGCTTCCCCTCCTTTCTGAGCAACTATCAGTACACCACCGGTCCGCGCATGGGGTGCCAGAATTCCCCAACAAACACAAGGTCACAGGTCAAGTCCAGATCTTGCACTTATAAAATAACAGCAACAGAATATACAGTCTATAGGTCACCACTTGTGCATAAAACTTCGAAGCTTGAAATAGGTGGTATCATCAAAAAAGAGATGGCAATGGGACAATCTCCCATCTCGTCTAGCACGTCCAATCTCCTATAAAAGTATAAAATTTATTTCATTGAGTAAAATGTAACATAAGGAACACTTGTTCTAGCAACCAGTGTTGGAACCACCTGAACATACTCTTCCAAGCTTTCTGGCATACTATAATGAATTACCTGAAACAAATGCAATAAAAAAATTCACAACCTTTTCTATTATTATATGCCAAAGGAGATGCGTGTGTATGGTGATTGTAAATGTAGGTCCACCAAGAGCACCCAAACTTAAGTACAGAGTGTCAGTGTATATTATGGCAAGAATATCAACAATATATGGCAACCAAATTGTAACAGAATATCTTGTATTTATTGTATTTATTATAGACTACAAATCAGGGATTAGAGACAGTAAATTAGGGATTATTACATGTATTTAGGGGACTGAATTCTTCCGGGAGAAAGCAATCATACAGAGAACAATTTTACATTGAAATATGATATTTGTGACATGGTATCAGAGCCTATTATTTTCTAGATCTTTGTTCTTCTCTTCAGTTTACAGACTGAATTCGACAGTATTTGGTGATTTTTTTTGGGTTTCTAGGATGTCTGGAGAGGCTTTTCTTACTCGATTCAATGGCAAAAACTATGCCGGTTGGGAGTTTCAATTTCGTATGTTTGTTAAAGGGAAGGAATTATAGGGGCATCTCGATGGATCTTCACCAGCACCAACCGATCCACATGAGCTAAGTATATGGACTACAAAGGATGTGAAAATTGTCTCTTGGATACTGGGGTCTGTTGAACCCCATATGATCAACAATCTTTGATCGTTTGGCATAAGGAAGGAGATTTGGGACTACTTGAGACGCATCTATTCCCAGAACAATTCGGCTCACAAATTTCAAGTCGAAATGGGTATTGCCAATTACAAACAAGGTAATCTCTCAATTGAACAATTCTATGCTGGATTTCTAAACCTATGGAGTGAATATACTGGCATAATTTACTCTAAAATACCGAAGGAGAGTTTTGAAGCACTATACCTTGTTTATGCCGAGAACCAGAGGGACCAGTTCTTGATGAAGCTCCGGCCAGAATTTGAGGCCGTGAGAGCTAGCTTGATCAACCGAAGTCTAGTGCCCACTTTGGATGAATGTTTGGGGGAACTGTTACGGGAAGAACAACGACTCGCCACTCAACACGAGTTGACTCAGGACACTGTCACAGAGATGAATGTGGCTTACATGGCTCAAGGAAGGGGACGACAGAGGGGTGTGAGTGTGCAGTGTTTTAATTGCAAAGAATTAGGGCACATTGCCATAAATTGCAGCAAGAAATTCTGTAATTATTGTAAGAAAGAGGGGCATGTAATCAAGGAATGTCGTCTGCAACCACAGAATTGGCAAGGGTTTACTGTACAGTTGAAATTGGGAGCTACTTCTATGGCTGCTGCAACCGTGTCCTCACCGTCAACACCAGAATCTTCATCGTCGGTGAGCTCTTCGTCGAGCACTCTCACTCCCAAGATGGTGTAGCAAATGATAATATCTGCCTTCTCTGCACTCGGGATTTCTGGTAAGAAAAATAAACTGAACTTTCCCTTGGATTCGGCACATAATAAACAATGGTTAATGGATTCGGCAGCGTCGAATCACATGACCAGCAGTGAAAATGGGTTGTGTAATGTGCGAAAATACATGGGTAATCAGCATATACAGGTAGCAAATGGTGATAATTTGCCGATTTGGTCGATTGGATATTTGGGGTCTTATTTCAAAAATATTTTTGTGTCACCAAAATTATCCACAAGTTTACTCTCTGTTGGTCAAATGGTAGAAAATGACTGTGAAATTCACTTTAATCGTCATGGTTGTTGTGTGCAGGATCAAGTGTCGGGGAAGGTGATCGCGAAGGGGCCTAAAGTGGGACGTTTATTTCCAATAAAATTTTCTATTCCTAGTATTAATTCTTGTGCTTATTCTATTGTCATTAATAATCCTCATTTTTGGCATAAGAAATTGAGACATCCCAATTCTAATGTATTGACTCATCTTATGAAACATGGATATTTGGGGAATAAAAATTCTTTTTCAACAGAATTTTTGGATTGTAGTTCTTGCAAATTGGGTAAAAACAAAGCATTATCATTTCCTTCACATGGTAGTCGTGCTTCTAAATGTTTTGAAATTATTCATACTGATGTATGGGGCATAAGCCCTGTTATCTCTCATGCTCAATATAAATATTTTGTCACGTTTATTGATGATTTTAGTCGTTTCACTTGGATATATTTTCTCCGATCTAAGGCTGATGTATTCTTAACATTTTAGGCTTTCCTTGTATTTGTTGAAAATCAATTTTCTGCTCATATTAAAATACTTCGTTCTGACTCCGGGAGGGAATATGTGTCTAAAGAATTTCAGGAATATCTCAAAAACAAAGGGATTCTCTCTCAAAGATCTTGTCCTTACACTCCTCAATAAAATGGAGTTGTTGAGCGTAAGAATCGTCATCTTTTAGATGTTGTTCGCACCTTAGTAATTGATTCTTCGGTACCTACTCGATTTTGGGTAGAAGCTTTGTCAACAACCGTTCATCTAATTAATCGTTTGCCTTCTCAAGTTCTAAACTTTGCATCTCCATACTCTATTTTATTTGGTGTTATTCCTTAGTATGATTCTCTCCATGTTTTTGGGTGTGTTTGTTTTGTTCACTTACCAGTTACTGAACGTAATAAACTTTCAGCCCAAGCTGCTCGTTGTGCTTTTCTAGGATACAGTAATTCTCATAAAGGATTTGTGTGTTATGATGCAAATGCTCATAAAATTAATTTAAAACTTTGTCAGAATGATGGTGACCTGTTACCTGATCCCTCCATATACAGGCAATTGGTGGGCAGTTTGAATTATCTTACCATTACTCGGCCAGATATTTCTTTTGCAGTACAACAAGTCAGTCAATTTTTACAGGCTCCTCGTCAACCTCATTTAGCTGCTGTCCGAAGAATTCTTCGTTATCTTAAAGGCACATCTGGGCGAGGATTATTTTTTCCTGCTGATAATTCATTACAATTAACAGGTTATAGTGATGCAGATTGGGCAGGGTGCATGGATACACGTCGGTCTGTTACTGGGTGGTGTATGTTTCTTGGAAATGCTTTAATTTCATGGAAAAGCAAAAAGCAAGACCGAATCTCAAAATCTTCCACAGAATCAGAGTATCGAGCTATGTCCTCCGCATGTTCTGAAATTGTGTGGCTCCAGGGTTTGCTACGTAAACTTGGTTTTCCTCAGCACACTCCTACACCTCTTCATGCTGATAACACAAATGCTATTCAGATTGCTACTAATCCTGTGTTTCATGAACGCACCAAACATATTGAAGTTGATTGTCACTACATTTGTGAAGCTCTTGATCATAATATTCTTACACTACCTCATATTTCCACCGAGCATCAGACAGCCGGTGTCTTTACAAAGGCCTTGTCTCGGCCTCGACATCAACTCATGATTGACAAATTGATGCTTCTTGATCGGCCAGCATCAATTTGAGGGGGGATGTCAGTGTATATTATGGCAAGAATATCAACAATATATGGCAACCAAATTGTAACAGAATATCTTGTATTTATTGTATTTATTATAGACTACAAATCAGGGATTAGAGACAGTAAATTAGGGATTATTACATGTATTTAGGGGACTGAATTCTTCCAGGAGAAAGCAATCATACAGAGAATAATTTTACATTGAAATCTGATATTTGTGACACAGAGTGATGTCAACATAATATCTATAACTATGGTATCGGTAAAACTTCCATAGGAGATCAATTGCTACTAGCTGTGGCCAAAGCAAATGCAAGAATGGAAAAAGTCTTTGATGCCATGTCACAAACTAGACAGCATAATCCCCGTTAGTGAAAACAGTTCCTTCTGTAAATCAAAAAACATCTTGTTTTCCTATGAAATCAGATTTTTGTATGAAGTAACAAGACTAGAGCAAAAACCAAATGCAGGGAACAAACAAATTAGAGTTCAAGTTTTTTTTTCCCTTACGGCTCCAACATCCCTCTTGTCAAGACCCATGCCAAAAGCCACAGTTGCAACCACCTTCAAGTATAAATGCAAGTCAGTAATCATGAAAGTGACATGTACCATCAACCTGCCTATCAATCTATACATACATACATATATAGATAGCAAGACAGAGAGTGACAGAGTGATTTTTCTTACCACTCTAATCTTGTTTGAACAAAACAGTTCTTGTATACGGCTGCGATCTTTTGAAGTGATAGAGCTATGGTAACTCTAAGTAGCCATTCAAAACCATCTTGTCAGACTTTATAGTTATCATCAGAGGCACAGTAACTTGAAGAAATCTATGTGATGCACAGCAGGCAAAGAGAATACTAACCTTTACTGAGATGTTGTTATCGCATAAGTATCTGCTTATTATATCAGTTTCAGACTGCAAATCAATAACCAATTATTAATCTTGTGAGTTATAACAGGAAGCTTTTAACACTGTATACCCAATATAATGGAAAATAAACAAACACGTAGACACATAAATGGAGAAAGTGAGTGAAATTGTATTAACTGGTTACAGAAACAACTCTATGCTCACAACAATTTCAGCTATATTTTATTCCTTTCACAGCAATGACTTCGGTGCATTGTAAGCTGATCAGGAAATTCTAAATAACCAGGGGAAGATCTCATCCACAAGTCAACAGCAGTGTAACAATGCATTTAAGCTGTCAAATTTTTATCTTCACAAACTATTAGAATGGAAACATAAAAAGTCAGAAATGCATATGGCTCATTACCTGAAATTTGCAGTATATAATGATGCTTTGAAGTTCTACGAAGGGAGGAGACTTAATTAATGTCAGCAAATCTTTCGTTCTGTTAAATTCAAGGTAATGGTGATAGGTGAGCTTTAAGAAATTGACTTAAATTCAAAAAAATATAGAATAACCAAAAAGAAAAAAGGTCATTTGCACTTGCCTATTTCCACTCAAAGATACTGACAATTGCATATTATCCCTCAACTTGGCATTTTGAATGAGGTTGGTGGAAGGAATCTCTAGAGCAGACATGATAGCATTCAAAGTTGTTGTAGTAGCAGTTGCAGTCATTGCAAGAATGCATCCAATATTGAGCCTGGTGCAAAGTAAAGATGCACGGAGCCTCATATATGAAGGCCGGAAGTTGTGTGACCTGTTGACAAAATGCAACTTATTGGGTAAGCGTAGTACATAAGAGAAACCCAAAGAAAAAAGAGGTAACATCCCAACTCACCATTCAGAAATACAGTGAGCTTCATCTACCACAAGAAGTGAAATGGGAATAGGTGAGAGAATCGACAAGAATTCCGCATTTAAGAACCTCTCTGGTGAAACAAAAAGCACCTGATAGATAACCAAAGAACCACAGCCGTAGCAATGATGCAAGAGGTAAGAAACACTGAAACATGGAGCCAAATGCCATTCAAAATTAACCAAAGAAGCGAAATTTAAAAATAACACGAGCATTAACCAACCAAAAAGAATACATAAATGCCAAAATATCAGTTGGTATTTAATAGCCGAACACTCAGATCGCAAAAACTTAAAAGAAAAAAGAAATCAAAAACCGCATGCAAGGCTTTCATTGAACTCACCTTTATGCCCCCTTCTTGCAGCAACCTTAGTGTCTCACTAGCTTCTTGGGGTGTCTAGAGCAATTGACAAAACAATTAACATTAAACAACACAGTAAAATTTATACAAGTAATAAGAACAAAAACAGAAGAGAGCACAGAAAGTACCTGACTGCTGCACAAAAGGCCACCTTGAATCACAGGAGGCAGCTGTTTCAACTGATTAATCATCAATGCCACTAAAGGGCTCACCACAAGTGTAACTCCTGAGAAAACCATTGCTGGTATCTGATAACACAGTGATTTACCAGCACCAGTAGGCAAAACAAGCATAGTCGATTTTGTTCTTCGTGGCACAAGCCATGGAAGCACAAACTAAGGGGAAAACTTGTCTCATTACGAAGCTCATTCAAGATCATCTAATTGATCAAAGTTAAATTGATCATCTCAATTTTTTTTCACACGGTTAAAAATCTAAATTACCCTTGAAAAACATAAAAAAATCACATGATATATAGTGGTATTTTTACTTAAAAAAACATAGTAAAATGAACAAATTACCTCTAATAACAAGAGCTCCTAAACTTATTGTCATGGTTTTTTTTGTTTTTTTTTTATTATAATTTTTTGTTGCTATTGCATGGGGTTAAAGGGTGATTTGATAATTTATCAAATTAAATATTATTAAAAAAAAAGCTAACACGAGGGTAAGAGACAAGAAAATTTACAGGGACTAGGATTTTTTTTAAGGGGTAAAAACTCAATTTTTTATAGCTTTGGCTCTAAAATTTTAAATTATTGAAGGGGGAGCTAGTAATTTTGTTTTTTCGCAAGGGCCAGGACAGACCAGTGCAGGCTTCCCTTGGCTTGGGCTTTTTTGACACCCATTTATAGATATGGATTTTAAAGATGGTTTGGTTTAAGTTTTTTTTTTTTTTAATATATATATATATATATATACATATATATATATAAAATTTATTATTTGATATTATAAAACTCGAAACTTTCTTGGTTTCTGGCAAGCACTTTCAGCGGGGCAATTGTTTTTTGGCGTCATGGGAGAGTCCAGCTCTGGCTAGAGAAACCTGGCACAAAAGAACCAATTTCTGGTAACATGGCTATCTGTTGGACCAATGCCAAAGAAGAGGAAGCACTTGAAAGATATAAGTTGATTACAGATAATAGTTTTGTTTCCCAAGTTTCAGGTCCACGGTAAGAACAACTTAGAAGATGACTGGCTTTGCAGCTTCACCTGATGGGCTAGTTGACAAGTGTTCTGGGTTGAATCCCAGAGGAGTGCTGGAAATAGAGTGTCCATTTTTTAAAAGGAGAAAAGATTAGGGCTTCACCTAGGCATGAATTGTAGAGCTATATAGTTTATTAGCGGGCAACTTCAAAACTGATGCAGCTAAGACTTTATGAGATGAGCCATTTCGCTACAGTTTGAAAACATATATATATATATATATATTGGTTGAAAATCAGGGCTTAAAACCCTATCTCTATTAATTGAGTTTCTAGTGTAATCTGCCAACCAGTCTGCTGCTATGTTAGCCTCCTTGAATATGTGCTGAATTCGAACCTCCTGATCTTTGGTTATAAGCTTTAGTGCTTTCATAACTATGGTATAATTTGCATCTATCTTAATAATAGGTCTTGTAATTAGCTCAACCACCAATAAAAATCCAATTCCAAAATGACTGTTTAATCGTAAGAGATTAAGCTAGTTCCAAACCAGTGATAACATACCATAATTCTGCCTTGACTAATGAACAAATACCCTACAATTTGAATAGTTGAAAGTGATCTTTTTCGTTATTTTTCATTTGCACTCACGAGAAAAGTCAAATGTATTTGATATTAAACAAATGATTACCCCTTCTTGATAGTGTAGGTTGTGTTGCTTTTTTTTTCAGTCGGGTATTTAAGAGTGGGATAATAGTTGTTTTTTAAAGTGTTTTTTACTTCAAAATATATTAAAATATTTTTTTTATTTTTAAAAATAATTTTTGATAAGCACATAAAAACTATCCGAAAACATAAAAAATTAATCTTAAATAAAAAAAGAAAAATTTCCAAACTTTACCTAACCCGGTTTGTAATGCAAAGCCAAAGAGAAACCATAAATTGGCTATCATTCATTACTCGAGCAAAGAGATGATGTATGCAAATATATAGCAAATATATAGTAGTAATAGGGAATCGAGGTAGCTCCTCCTAGCTACCTAACTCTTTTATGTAAAATATATTATTTTGCCAACAAATCAACATTGATTAGTAAATTTGGATGCTATTTTCCTCGGGGAATTATTTATTTCGTTTCAGTCCTGATCAACATGATACGATATCCAAGAAATGAAGTTTCCATGCAAAGAAAAACATCACGCCTGCTAACATTGTCAAACACTAAATCAATATTCTGAAGCATTAAATATTAATTAAGTATTAATAGTAATCAACATTTATTTATTTTTTGCATTCTGACCCCTTTTTTTTCCTTTGATTATTGATTTTTTTTTTAAATTTAGTCTTTATATGATATGTTAAGAGGGATTCAGAGTTGATAATTTATTTTAATTTTTCTTTTATATTATTATCGCAGTATCAAAAAAATATCTCAGCATCGCGGTATGATTTATTTTTTTAAAAAAGTTTAGTTAAATAAAAAAATAATTTCTAAAAAAAAAGGACATTAAACTTTGTGAAGTTAATGACCCGGTTCGCTAGTTTGGCGAGGTAACCCTGGTTGCCCCGGTTTGCGAGTTTAGCGGTGATTTTTCTTTTTACTAATTAAACTTGATTATGTGATCATCTATTTTTCTTTTTATCATATATGTTGCACGTGTGCGGCGTCGCAGCGACCATCCTCCCAGATTGGGATAATCATGAATGATGTGGGTGGAAATGACAATGAGTTCTTGTTATTTATTAGTAAAAAAGAGGGAATGAGAGTCGTCACCTAGTATTTTTATCATTAGGAACCCTAACTGGTCTCAGAGTCTGGAGAAGGGGACTAATTGCGTAAAATTAAGGTTTTAGCACCAATAATACACGTTACCCGAGAAAAACTGCATTGTTTATTTGTCTGATACAAACTAAGAAAATGTTGTGTTTTCTAACTATTGATTTATTTAAGGTTGAAGAAAAGTTCTTCTCAGTAAAGAGGTCCGTATCTTATTAGGTTAAAAACCTAACCGTTCTAATGCCAATAAAAAATAAAAATAAAAATAAATTATCTTTTTTATTTAATATTAGAAATATATCTTACGTATAAGTTCGTAATCCTATATGTCGCGGGGCGCACGACATCGAGCGACGACGGGTCTGCCGCTTGAGATGTTGGTGAAAAAGAAAGGGGTTTTGGGTATAATCATAAAGTTATAATTATAAAATTCAGGAGTCACCATCTAGTGTTATGATTACTATGAAACCTATGGTATATGAGAGTTTGGGTAATGGACTAAGTATGCAAGAGAAAGACGTATCACCCCCAGTGCACCCTACCTAAGGTAAGTTACATTATTATTTGATTGTTTTTCTAAGTCGTGTTTATGTCTATTAGTCTTTTTTAAGTTTTAAAGTAGATCTCCCTTCGTGAAGAAGTCTATATCTTATTGGGTTAAATCTTAATCATTTCAAGGGCCAAACTTATCTATTTTTGTATTTCTTAAAACATGATAAAATATGATCGTTATCTTTTAGAAAATATGCATGAAAAACCTTTTAGGATTTGACCGTATACACGAAAACAAAACATTTTTTTGTTTGTTTAAATAGAACATTAATTTAAATTTTTTTGAATTTTCAAAAGAAATTAAGAAAATTTTTATAGAAAACCAGATATTTTAATACTAGATTTGTATCTTTTAGTGTAAATATACAACCTGATATTATATAAAATTATCATGCAAGAAAATAAAAAATATTTTGAAAGGACTCTTGGAAATTTTTGGATTTTTTTTTGTTTTTATGAAATATTTTTATCATTATATAATATATTTTATTTATTTATTATTATTATATGGGTTGGGCCCGACTCGACCCAACCATATAGGTGGGACCTAGCAAGGTCAGTTGGGTCAACTACGACCCAACAAACCTGACATCTCTCTCTTTTTTCTTTTTTTCTTTTTTACATTGGGTGGGCTAGACTCGACCCAGCCATCTCGGTTGGGTTGGAAAGGGTCTAGCCCAACCCATGTTAATGGCATTTTGCCATTTGCATGCACAAAATATTCTATATGCAAATGGTTATAGAGGAGTTTTGGAGAAGAAAAAGGAGAGGAAGGCTTGCCTGGCTGAAGGAGAAAAGAGGCTGGCGGTGTTCATGGTGGTACAAGGAAGACCGACATGTGGTTGGTGGCTGTTGCGATGTTGCGGTCGCACAAATTAATTACCCTAGCTTCAAACACAACACACAAGATAGTATAGAGCAAGCAAGAGGTCGATCCCACGAGGAAGATTCAACTCAGATTTTTATGCTAGATGATATACAATTTGGGGGGGGGGGGTTTGGACGTTATCTAGGCTAAAGCAAAAGAAAATAGAAAACTATCAAAAGAAATTTAATAAAATCAGAAAATTATCAAGAGAACAAACCTTGGTCACAAGCACACATCCACCTACAGAAATCAGAACTGATCATGGAAACGAAACATCAATTTATATTCTGAATATTTATCTCTTCTTAACATTGGTTAGTTAATGGATCCGCCGTATAACTAGCCCTAACCATCAAACAACCACAGTGTCCGCACTAGTAATTTAATTCAATGGCAGCCTTAAGAACTAGATAAGTTGATTAATCAAGAAAACATAATTGTCCGCAGTCTATGTTTGATTTGATTGAATGTTCTCTCTAAGATTAATAACGTAGATCCGCCACAATTATTAAACTCAGTTGCTTCACAAGTTCATATACCACAACTCCGGTTTTGATATCAAACTTAGCAATAGATTGTCTACAATAATAACTTAGAGTTCGCTCTAGCAATTAAAATAAACAATCATAGGAAAATAAGCATAGGAGAACAAACATATTCATCATATAAACAGAAAAGGAAAGGTAAAATAAATCTCACTGTTCTTGAAATCTGAAGGTTTCCGTGTCCTTGCAACCAAGAAAAAGTGTTTAGCCTTGCATGTTTGTTGAACAACTAATCAAAAAGAAGGAAGAATGCATAATTTAGGGTTTCTTAGAGGAAGGGGACGTTTTTCTCTTCTTGGCTGGCTGCCCCCCTTCTCTTCTCTCATTCTTTTTATATCCTAGGAAACCCTAGGTCTCTATTTTACAAAATAGTCCTCTATTAAGTAGACTGTTTACATTTAAGTACTTCAATAACTATTTTTCTAAAAAAGGAGAAATAGCCTTGCATGAAATCTTCAAGCTTTGACTTAGAGGAGCTAAATTCCTGAAATAAAAACTTGGATATCGGTTTAGATGCTTCGGAACGTAATTTGGACTCGTTTCTTCACGAAACCTGTTTGCTGGCAGAATTCAGATGTCATCTTTGAAAAATCATATCTCCCTCATATGATATCGTTGTTGGCTGAAAGTTGGAGCGTTTATAGACCTTTGACTCATGAATCCAAAACAATTAAGTTTGCATCAATTAGACTTCTGTAACTCCAGATATTCAAGTTGGAATGGCCAAAGGTCAACACTGGCAGATTGCGAGATTTGACTTTGAAGGCTGCGATTTCCATGCTCTTCCTTATTTTATTTTCTTGCCTTAGATGTCCAGAAAAGTATGGATGTTAGCTTTTTAATTCCACCAGAATCACTTCATTTCAACCTCTAGAGCTCACGCTTTGCACGAAACATCGACTGAAGGTTAAATCTGCCAATTATCTCCAATTTACTCCTTTTTGCAACTTTCATACAAAAGTGCCTTCAAAACATAAAACAAAGAATATCAAGGCATTTTATATATAAAACATAGGCAAAACACTAGTTAAATGTGGGTGAAACTATCGAATAATATGGTTGCATCAGTGGCGGCGACAACGGCGGAGATGCGGTGGTTACAGTGGTGTAAAAAAGGCTAGTGAAGGGGGAGAAAAAAAACTGGGAAAATGCTATTCCCCCCAACTTTAGCCTTTGATTTCTTGATGCTCAATGCATCGAATTCACCCATATTTATAAGGGGTGGAAGAGGGACATTATTTCTTTACTGATGCCAAATCTTGGCATTTGATTCGACCCAGAAGGATCCTAACCGTTGGTTCAAAGTTGCTGTCAAGGCTTGGAAAAGTTGGCAGCTAAAGGCTGGTCGTGGTAGCTACTTTAGAGTGGTGTTGTAGTGGCTGTAGGGCCAGTTGGCCGACGAGATCTATTCTAGGGTGTAGTACAATGTTAGGCTATCATGGTGGCATATTGTCTAGTTTGGTTGAGAGATGAAACATTAAATGCCCTTGAAAAGTAGCCACTTGATCAGCTCTTTCGGGTAAGAAGTTAGGGGACAATGAGCAGTAACTAGATGACATGTCATCTGATCCTCTTTTTTTTTTTTGACAAAATAACGTCGTTTTTCAGTCTTAAGGTTTTAAATTCAGGGATTTGATCAAAGTTCAATTTGATGATTCGACATCTGATTTTTTTATAATTACACCCTTAATTGGCTTCAAACTTTTAATTTTATGCAGTTTTGCCCCTATCGAACTTCAACATCGCCCCAGCATTCCGGTGTGTTTTTCATTTTGGTCTTTGATCTTGGATTTATGCAATTTCAACCTCAATTGACCATTAAAATTTTATTTCTCTTCAATTTCACCCCTGATCTCAATCAATTGAGTCTTCATAGTTCGACGCCTTTTGAAAAATTATCATTGGTTGTGAATTTCTTCAATCTAGCCCGTAATTGATCCAAAACTTTTGATTTTCTTGTAATTTTACCCCTGATTTGCATCAATTGACTGGATAAAAATTAAATTTGGTCTCCTAAAATTCCAACCTTCTTAATTAAGCCCAAATTAGGCTCCTAAACTGAAATTTTCATGAATTAAGCCCCTAATAAAATTAATTTGACTCATTTAAAGTTTAATAAAGTCCTTGCACCTAATTAAATCTTTTAATTGGACCCAAATTAATTCTTTAACATAATTAAACTTTTAATTTTGTCCATTATTAAATCAAATCGGCCTATTAAAAACCTAATTATATCATTGGACTTAATTTTTATACAAATTCGTCCAATAAGCATTTAATTTGACATTGAATCTGCATTGTCTCTTTAGTCTCTTCAAATTTTTATATTAATTTGACTCATTTAAAGTTTAATAAAGTCCTTGCACCTAATTAAATCTTTTAATTAGACCCAAATTAATTCTTTAACATAATTAAACTTTTAATTTTTTCCATTATTAAATCAAATCGGCCTATTAAAAACCTAATTATATCATTGGACTTAATTTTTATACAAATTCGTCCAATAAGCATTTAATTTGACATTGAAGCTGCATTGTTTCTTCAGTCTTAGGTATAATAGGGTACAATTAAGCTCTTAATTCATCCAAAATTGAAGCTTGACCTTCCTCTATATTTGAAGTCCTTTCAGCTTGCTTTTACCCAAAGGTCAGTCTTCTTGCTATTATTATTTTATTATTATTTTGGAAAGAAAAAAGGGTAAAATTCAATGGGTTACCCAAATATAGGTTATGACAGTTTCCCCCCTCTTTACAATGTTTATGATAGAAAGTTTCGTAAGAGACTTTAGATAGTAATCTTTGTAAAGAAAAAAATGGAATGAGTGATAACAGACTCACTAGATGAAGAAATGGTCAATCCTTCTGAATGTGTTTGAAGTGAGGGTTAAAAAACGCACTCAAAGGAAAGAAAAAGAGATAGGGCTAGAAAGCGCACTATCTGGGATGAGGGCACAAAGGCGCACTCAAGAAGAGATGAAAAATAGAGATAGGGCTAGAAAGTGCACTACCTGAAGAACTGAGGGCTCGAAGGTGCACTCAAGAAAAAAGATAGGGTTAGAAAGCGTACTATCTAAGAGATGAGGGTTAGAATGTGCACCCAGTAAGGGATTGGCTTTGTAAAGAAAAAAATGATCTTTCAAAAACTGAAAGATTTTTTTGGAGTAGTATAGTTGTACCATGCAACGTGCCTAAAGATTTTTGAAATGGTAAAATTGTCATAGGTGACTTGTCCAAGTGAAGAATATAAAGATTTTTCCAAATGGTCTCATTGTAAATGGTGACTTGCTCAGGTGAAAAAATACAAAGATTTTTCAAAATGATCTCAATGTAATGGACAACTTATCCAAGTAGAAAAATATGAAGGTTTTTCAAAATGGTCTCATTGTAATGGGCGACCTGCCCAGGTGAAGAATATAAATGTTTTTCAAAGTTGTCTCATTGTAATGGGTAACCTGCCCAGGTGAAAAATGCAAAGATTTTTCAAAGTGGTCTCATTATAATAGATGACATGCCCAAATGAAAAAATACAAAGATTTTTCAAAGTGATCTCATTCTAATGGGTGACCTACCCAGGTGAAGAATTCGAAGATTTTTTAAAATGGCGTAATGGACAACTTGCCCAAGTGGAAAAATGCAAGATTTTCAAAGTGGTCTCATTATAACAAGCGACTTGCCAAAGTGAAAAATACAAAGATTTTTCAAAGTGGTCTCATTGTAACAGGCGACTTGCCCAGGTGAAAAGATTTTTCAGAGTGGTCTCATTGTAATGGGCGACCTGCCTAAGTAGAAAATGTGACTTACCTGCTGAAAGGATTAATCTAGAGGTGCCTTGAAGGGACGACAAGATAAGACTTGAGGCACACTATTTAGGAGATGAGAGCTTAAAAGAACACTCACAGGGAAAAGAGATGGGGCTCAAAAGTGCACTATCTAAGAGATGAAGTCTTAAAGGCGTGCTTAAAATAAGAAGATAGGGTCTGAAGGTGTACTATCTAAAAGATGAGGGCTTAAAGGTGACTTACCTGGTGAGATAGAGATAGGACTAGAAGATAGAGATGGGACTAGAAATCGCAATATCTGAGAAGCGAGGGCTAGAAAACGCACTCCAAAAAAATAGAGATAAGGTTAGGAAGCACACTATCTGGGATGTAAGGGCTCAAAGACGAGTTATAGGGTTAGAAAACACACTATTTGAAATGATTAAGACTCAAAGGCATATTTTAAAAGATAGGGTTGGTAAACTATAAACCCATTAAGGATTCTTTTCCTTAGATTCTCAACAATGACCCAATTGCAATGTATACTTACTTGAGAAATATAGGTCCCCTTTTTTTTATGGACTGCCTCTTTCTGAAGTTGGATCTCTATTAACTAGCTTCAATGACTTTTTGTTTTTTGCTTACTCGAGTTATCACTTGTGATCTTGATTTCTAGAAACAACAAATCTTTAGATTGTATCTGCATTACCCCCTACTTAAAGACTTGTATCTTCAGTTTTGTTCAACATCCTCTGTCTTCTTATAAAGGGAATCTTAGAGTCAGTCCTATTATGTTCATTGGATTGCTCCAGCCTGATCATATCCTCCAGTGTTCTGGGCTTTGAGTTTCTTTTTTTTTAGGTATAAGGTTGTGTGAAAGAAAATTTGGTTATTTATAAGGATTGCTTTCTCAAAAAAAAATAAAATTTGGAACTTCAAATAATTACACAACATTGTAATTAAACACAAATTATAACAAAAAAAAAATCATCTAAATCTTAAAATGGACCTTTCAGAGGCTGAAGGTATCTTAGGGAGACTGCTATATGGTGCTGGAAACGGAGAAATAGTGATAGCGCATGGGTTCCATGCATCATCATCACTGTTAATGTGTGGTTTCATGCATTGCCGTTGGTGAATGGGAAAACAAGGTGGATCTGAAGCAAAGGAAATCACACAAACAATTTATTTGTCTTTTTTTATATATGTTTTGTTTCTCTACTGCAAATAATTGTCACAATTAAAATCAAGGGAAAGAGTAGTTGGTATTTGATCTTGCAGATTGCTGGAGGAAAAGATGGTGAATTGTTGCCAGTTAATTACCAGGTTGTTAAGGGCTAGTGATTGTCGGTTACTGTTGGTGTGGGGTTCAGTTATGGCAGTTCCTGATGTTGCTCGTGTGGCGTGGTGGAAATCATAAAGAAAAAGAAGCTATTGTGTCATGACCACCATGGGGATATATAGTTGATGGCGTTGGTCGTGGGTGAGTCACGACCGAAAGTGGATGGTTGGATCGATTGTTTTTTATGTTGCAAGATAGTGGAGAAGAAACAAAGGCATTACATGTGGGGGCTGATGATGTTGTCGCAGTCGTTCGTGGTTGGTCTTGTTAAAACTGAAGAGACTGTTGATTGCTGCTATACACGGTGGATTTTTTTTGTATCTCCCGGTGGAAAATGGGTGCTGCTCACAGTGGTTGGTTCCAATGGAGGTGGAGAGTTGGAGGAAGAGTTGCTAAAGGTGTTGGCATTAATGATGGGTTAGTCAGTCATAAAAGAATGTTGCTTTACATTGATTGGTACTACTAAAAAAGATAAAAACATTTGGGTTTGGTTCTTTTACAATAATAAATGAGGGGAGGCTGGTTTGGTATTGAGCTTACAATGGTATAGGTTGGTTTTGGTTTTGGAGGAGTTAATGGCTACTCTCTTGAAAAAATTATGAATAGGAAGAGGGAAGTTGTTGGGAATGGTGGTTTTTCAGGTGCGCTGGAGTAAAGACAGAGAGCTTTGTTGTTCCTTTTTGGTATTTTCTTATGGATGGCAGCTAGGGTTTAAGTATATCGGTTCTAAGGATTTTTTTTGTATGTATTTTAGGAGAGAATGTGTGAGCTAGAGAGTTTTTTTATGTTTTTTTTATAATGAACTGCCCCCTTTTTTTGTGAGTTAATCACCTTTTTACAGGTGGAAGATTTTGTCTTCTTTCCCAATTAATTGGTCCAATAAGCAACCTAAATTCATCTTGATTCCTCGTTTTCTTCCTTTTTATTTTGGCATCTTTATCCAGATATTTTTTTTTTGTATTTTGATTTTTTAAAAAAAGACAATATCAACGTCGACTTAAATGAGAAAAATCAATAACTTTTAAAATGACACGTTAAAAGCTGAACATGTTGAAAAGAAATTTGAAATTTAAATCCCAATGTCGACTCAAATGAGAAAAATCAATAACTTTTTAAAAACGGAACACGTTGAAAAGAAATTTAAAATTTAAATCCTTTTGAGACGACGCTGAAAATAACGCAAATACATCAAGAATATATTTTTGATTTTTTTGTATGTTGAAAGTATTTAGAAAAACTAGGGTTCAAAAATTGGGTTACAACAATATAGTTAAAAAAATAGTTTCAGAAAAAAAAACATGTTATTAAATTTTTGAAACTCCATGGGCATATTGACGAGTTTAGCGATTTTAATTTTTTTTTAAAATTCATTTCTCTTATTTCATAATTCAGTATTGAGTTAATTGAGAATTAAGTTTCATAATTTATTTTGTTTTTTCTTTTTTACAAAGTTATCGTAGTCTTTTAAAAAAGTCTCATTATTGATTTGACACTCAATTTTGCAATCGTTTATTTTTGTTATCATATAGTTAAATAAGAAATAGTTTAGAAAAAAAACAAGTTATTAATGTCAATGGATTCCATTACCCGGTTTGTGGGTTTGAACTGTTGACCTGGGTTACCCGATTCATGGGTTTAGTGAGTTTACCTATCAAACACGATATGTTTGTTTTTTTAGTTTGTGGTCCTTTGATTTTTCTAATTGTTTTTTTTTATTTCATTCTTCTTCAATATAAAATGGTTGAGAAATGGAATTCATGGTTTATTTTTTTTTCTAATTTCTATAAGGTTATCATGATCTCAAATAAATGTCTTTTTTAGGATTAGTGCTTGATTTTGCAAGCATATAATTTTATCATAAAATTAAATAAAAAATTTTACAAAAACAACAAAGTTATTAAACCCATTGAAGTCCATGACTCAGGTCGTAGGGTGACCGCGGTTGATCCAATTTGACATCGTCTTAATATTAAAAAATTATTGTCATTTTAAAGTATTTTTAAGAGATATGTCATGTTTTTACTGGTCATCCAAGTTATCTTTGGACCTTTTAAATTGAATGATTCATTTTGGATCAGTTTTCATGGAGTTTAATTTGAAATTAAAACTAGGCAAGGAGCTGAACTTGGCAGGTTTTTAGATCGAGTCACTTGATTGAATTTAATGATATTGTCAAAAAAATCTCTATATTTTTAATATTTTTTTAAAAATTTAGAACAAAATAATCGAACTTCCAGTAGAGTGAAAACGAATATACTAATGATATATTGAAACAAGACAAAAGAAGAAGAAAGAAGAATAATTATACCCCAGGAATGGAAACGACACAGATCACCTTGCCAAAGCCACGGAAAGGTCACTGCTACTAAAGACCTCACTGTCTGAAGCCTTGACTCATTTTTATCCATTCGCAGGCAGACTCAAAGACAATTTGTCCATTGAATGTGATGACCATGGGGCTGAATATATTGAGGCTCGAATCCATTGTATTCTCTCTGATATTCTCAAAAAGCCTGATACTGAAGTGCTAAAACAACTCCTTCCTGCAGCTATAAGTGAACCAGCCACGGCCAGGGATAGTCAATTAATTGTCCAAGCTAGTTTCTTTGATTGTGGTGGCTTGGCAATTGGCGTGAATCTTTCTCACAAGGTTGCAGATGCAGCCACGCTAACATCATTCATCAAGTGCTGGGCTGCAACCGCTCGCAGGTCGAGTACTGAGGTGGTGATCAGTCCAGTGTTCATGGGTGCTTCTATTTTCCCACAAATGGATTTACCAATCTCAATGCTTCCAGTATATTTGATTAAAGGAGAGTCTGTCATGAAAAGGTTTGTGTTTGAAGCTCCCAAAATTACTGCTCTCAAGGCTAAAGCCATCAGTGCAAGCGTGCCAGATCCAACACGGGTGGAATCTGTAACAGCGTTGATCTGGAAATGTGCGATGAGCGCATCAAGATCAAACTTGGGGGTTCCAAGAAAAGCTGTGTTGTCTCTTGGAGTGAATATTCGGAAGAGGCTTGTGCCAACCTTACCAGACAACTACGGTGGGAACTACGCAGGTAGTATATCAGCGCGGATAGAGGATCATGATGATTTAGAATTGCAAGGTATAGTGAGCCGTATAAGGAAAGATCTTATAGAGTTTGGTGAAAAATATGCTAAAATAACCCCAGGGGACGATATTTCGTTAGCAATTTGCAAGACGGTGGAAGAGTTTGGAAAGATGGCCATGAGCAAAGATATTGACTACTATAACTGCTCCAGTTGGTGTAGATTTGAACTTTATGATGCTGATTTCGGATGGGGAAAACCAAGATGGTTGAGTAATGTTTTAACTATAGAGCTGAAAAATCTTATGTGTTTGATCGACACAAGGGATGGTGATGGAATAGAAGCGTGTATAAGCTTGAGTCCAGAAGACATGGCCTTGTTCGAATCCAACAGGGAGCTGCTTGAATTTGCTTCTGCAAATCCTAGTGTATCAGTTTAGCTCAGATGGAAAGAAGATGTTTGCGAGGCTCAATGTGTGATGTAATGCGCTTGAATCATCGGTTCATTACATTACATTCTTTAGTTTGCTGGTGGTGAAATTTCTTTTCTTTTTCTTTTTTCTTGCTGTCTGGTCATAAAATTTTACATCAATGTAATAGAGTTTCTCAACAATATCATTTTAGCTGCTCTAATTTTACGAAATGCCACCACAGATGAGCCATTGAACAAAAATCAAGCTGTATTTTTAAAAAATCATAACAAATATGAACACTTGGGGGGTTTAATTCACACCTTTTCTATCGGAGCACTTGAATCGGACGGGATAACTAACAAGAATACAAGAATACGGCACCTGGAGCAGAGCAAACACAAATCTCCAATGCCTCGCGCCTCATGACAATAAAAACTTTACATTTACGTCACCAACACATGGTGGTGCTTCTTAAAAATAAATTGGAATCAACATAAATGAATTGGCAATAGTCCATAGAGCCCTTCAAACACAAAACTATTAGCATACAAGCACTTGGCATCTCTCCATGTGGCTGGAGAGAGTAGTCACACAGAGTGAATGAAAGACTTCCACATTATTGTGCAATTGCACTTGGATTCCGACTTCGGAGGCTTCATGCTGTCCATCTTCGGAGGATTTCACATTATCGTGCAATTGCACTTGGATTCCAACTTAGGAGGCTTCATAATGTCCATCTCGTTCGGAAGCCCAACATTACGCACCATAGATTCATTGGCATTCTCATCGTTCTCGGTCTAGTTGACAAGTGTTCTGGGCTGAATCCCAGAGGAGTGCTGGAAATAGAGTGTCCATTTTATAAAGGAGAAAATAGTAGGGCTTCACCTTGGAAGCGGATCCCTCTTTGTTGTGTCCCACAAGCTCAAGGTTTAGTGGAAAAGCTCGACAAGGATTGGATGGATTTCTATGTCTGGACTCCTAATGGAAGCAGTCTGTCTGCGTTATATCGAGACGAGGCATAAGGGATGCTCTGAAAACAGCACTTTCTGTTCTCTGGATTAATCCGCTGAAAGAATTAGGATCATTGAAGCCCGAAGCCTGCAACTAGGCATGAATTGTATAGCTATATAGTTTATTAGCGGGCAACTTCAAAACTGATGCAGCTAGGACTCTATGAGCTGAGGCATTTCGCTAGTTGAAAGTGTCCTTTTTTGTTATTTTTCACTTGCCGGCACGAGAAAAGTGAAATGTATCTGATATTAAACAAACCATGACCCCTTTTTCTTGTTGGTGGAGGAGGTTGCGTTGCATCTTCTCCACCACTCACTCTGACTGTTTTTTAGTTGAGTATTTAAAAATATGATAATAATTATTTTTTAAAGTATTTTTTAATTAAAAATATATTAATATATATTTTTTATTTTTTAAAAATAATTTTTGATAAACACATCAAAACTATCCGAAAACTTAAAAAAAATTAATCTTAAATAAAAAATAGAAAAATTTACAAACTTTACCTAACCCGGTTTGTAATGCAAAGCCAAAGAGAAACCATAAATTGGCTATCATTCATTACTCGAGCAAAGACATGATGCATGCAAATCCATGGCAAATATACAGTAATACGGAATCGAGATAGCTCCCTCCTACCTAACTCTTTTATGTAAAATATATTATTTTGCCAACAAATTAAGTAAATTTGGATGCTAGTTTCCTCGGGGAATTTTTTTTTTTTGAAGTCGAGAATAGATAAATATAAAAAAGAGAAAGCATAAACAGTGTGAGCAGAGCTTTAGCTTTAGCTACATAGATTGTAGCCAGGGCATCAGCCTAATTGTAGCCAGGACATCACCCTAGTTTCCTCGGGGAATTATTTATTTCGTTTCAGACCAACATGATACGAGATCCCAGAAATGAAGTTTCCCTGCAAAGAAAAGTCAAATATGGTTGTTTAAACACGACCTGGATTGATATGGCCAGTTTCACGGGGGTAATTTTTCGCAACGAAATTCAACCCGTGCGGCAGCCTAGTCCCTCACTAGACTCAGCCTTCTCTCGCCACTCCTACTCGTGTTTGCCTAGTAACTAAGCAAGCGGAATACACAAGCAAGAATAAGAATCAAAGTGCACAACAAGCTTTACAGGAACTCTTTCCCAACCTTTATTAATCTCATACACAAAGGAAACTATACACAAATCCGTATGTGTGCTATGCACAAAGATTACATGCTACACCAAGCTACCTCTAACTAGTGTTCTACATGTTCTTGCATGCTCCTACATGCTGAACATTCCCAACCGAATGCTCTCCCATTCTGAACATTCCCACCTGAATGCTCTCCTTCAACCAAGAGCTGCATCTTGTATTTATAGACAAGCAAGGGAGCTGCAAAGGCTCCTCCCCATTATCCCCCATTTTCGGGACCTGGTGGAGCACTACCTCTCACCCATGATCCCATGTTTTCAGGACATGGTGGAGCACTACCTCTCACCCATGATCCCATGTTTTCAGGAGATAGTGGCCTGGACAGCACCCCAGTTATGCTCCCACGTTCTGCCTCCCATGAAGTTGCCACTTCCTCCATTTCCTGGCTGTCTACTTGTCAGCCCCAGCTGCCAGTTTCTGTTGCGTCAGGTGCTGACTCAGAAGGTCCATCATCTAAGTCCCCACGTCCATGCCAAGTCCATCATCTAAGTCCCCACGTCCATGCCAAGTCGCAAGCTCAAAGACTCGCATAGACCATTGCATGCTGCCTGCCGAATTCATCTCTGCCTATGCAAGGTTGTCGCAATCCATCACTGCCGAATTCTAGGCAGTGTGCCTTCGTTGGCGCGTCCCAGTGCCTAGAGCTCTAACCCATGCCTTGGACAGTCCTTCGCCCAACTTTTAGATCGTGCCAAGTCGCGCCCCTGACTTGCACCAGCTGCTGCGCGCTGTCGAATTCGCATCTGCGTGCAGGCTGCTAATTCCTGCGCTGCCGAATTCGCATCTGCGTGCAGGCTCCCAATGTTGGCGCTGCCAAATTCCTCGACAGCCCATGTTCTCGTCAGCCTATGCCCCTGACGAGTTTTCCTGCCTGGCTTGGACATTCCCTCGTCAAGCCCATGTTCGTCTACAATCTGCGTTGCCGATTTTCCCTTTGACGAACCTACAGCCGCACAAATCTACGCTGCCGATTTCTCCCACTGATGGCATGGCTGCCAGCACCCTTAGGCCTTGTTTTGGCTAGCCTGCCGAAGTGTGCACCCCGTGCACGTTTAACACTGTTACAGCCACCCTCTGATTAAATTAGCTAGCTAGGCATATACTTCCAAGCCCGCCCCTCTCCAAACAGACCTGAAAGTCAAGATGGGAAAACATCACGCCTGCTAACATCGTCAAACACTAAATCAATATTCTGAAGCATTAAATATTAATTAAGTATTAAATATTAAGTATTAATAGTAATCCACATTAATTTATTTTTTTGCATTTTGACCCTTTTTTTCCCCTTTGATTATTGATTTTTTTTAAAATTTAATCTTTATATGATGTGTTAATAGGGATTCAGAGTTGATAATTTATTTTAATTTTCCTTTTATTTGTTTGATACAAATTAAGAAAATATTGTGTTTTCTAATTGTTAATCTATTTAAGGTTGAAGAAAAGTTCTTTTCAGTAAAGAGATCGATCTGTATCTTATTAGGTTAAAAACCTAATCGTTCTAATGCCAATAAAAAGAATATATCTTACGTAGAAGTTTATAATCCTATATGTCGCGGTGCGCACGTGTCGAGCGACGACGGGTATGCCGCCTAAGATGTTGGTGAAAAAGAAAGAGGTTTTGAGTATAATCATAAAGTTATGATTATAGAAATCAAGAGTTGCCACCTAGTATTATGATTTCTAGGAAACATATGGTCTACGAGAGTCTGGGTAAGGGACTAATTGTGCAAGGGGAAGACGTTTCACCCCCAGTGCACCCTACCTAAGATAAACTGCATTGTTGTTTGATTATTTTTCTAGGTCATGTTTCTGTCTATTGATCTTTTCTAAGGTTCAAGGTAGATCTCGCTTCGTGAGATAGTCTCTACTTTGTTGAGTTAAATCCTAACTATTCTAAGAGCCAAACTTATTTATTTCTTGGATATAGCTAAGTCCCAGCATTCTGAAAAACAAAATAATTGTTATGAGTTTTTTTATATATATATTTTGCAAAACCCTGATGGATAATCATAAACTATTTACGATATCCATATTTGCATTTTTTAAAAAACATGATTTTTATATTTTAGAGAATATGCATGAAAAACCTTTTAGGATTTGGTTGTGTGCACGAAAACAAAATATTTTTTTTGTTTTTTAAATAGAAAATGTTTTTAATTATTTTTGAATTTAAACAAAAAATTTAAGAAAATTTTTGTAGAAAACCAGGTATTTTAATATTGGATTTGTATCTTATAGTGTAAATATACAACTCAATATTATGCAAAATTGTTGGGAAAACATGCGAGAAAATAAAAAATATTTTGAAAGGACTCTTGGAAATTTTTGGATTTTTTGTTTTTTTTAAGTATTTTTTCTATTATATAATATCTTATTATTATTATTGTATGGGCTGGGCTCGACCCAACCATATAGGCTGGGCCCAGCTGGATTGGGTTAGGTCAACTACGACCCAACAGACCTGACATCTCTTTTTTATATATATTGGGTGTGCTGGACTCGACCCATGTTAGTGGCATTTTGCCATTTGCATGCAGAAAGTATTCTACATGCAAATGGTTATGAAGGAGTTACGGAGAAGAAAAAGGAGAGGAAGGCTTGCCTGGCTGAAGGAGAAAAGAGGTTGGCGGCGTTCCTAGTGGTACAAGAAAGACCGGCGTGTGGGTGGTGGCGACAAAGGCGACGGTGGTTACGGTGGCGCAAAAGAGGCTAGCGGAGGGGGAGAAAAAAAACCGGGGAAATGTTGTTTTTCCCAACTTTGGCCTCTAATTTCTTGATGCTCAATGCATCAAATTCACCCATATTTATAAGGGGTGGAAGAGGGATATTGTTTATTTACTGATGCCAAATTGTGGCCTTTGATTCGACCCGGAAGGATCCTAATCATTGGTTCAAAGTTGTTATCAAGGCCTGAAAAAGTTGGTAACTAAAGATTGGTCGGCTTGGCCATTTTGAAGCAATGTTGCGGTGGCTGTAGGGCCAGTTGGCCGACGAGACCTAGTCTAGGGTGTAGTACAATGTCAAGCCATTATAGTGGTGTATAGTCCAGTTTAGTTAAAAGATGAAGCATAAAATGCTCCTGAAAGGTAGCCAAGCGATCAACTTTTTCGGGTGACAAGTTAGAGGACAACAAGCAGTAACCAAACAACATGTCGTCTGGTCTTTTTTATATACATACAAAACAACGTAGTTTTTCAGTCTTAGGGTTTTAAATTCGAGGATTTGGTCAAAGTTTAATTTGGTTATTCAACTTCTGATTTCTTTTTAATTACACCCTCAAAGTTTAATAGAGTTTATCAACAGTATCATTTTAGCTGTCTAATTTTACGAAATGCCACCACAGATGAGCCGTTGAACAAAAATCAAGCTGTATAAAAAAAAAATCATAACAAATATGAACACTTGGGGATTAATTCACACCTTTTCTACCGGAGCACTTAAATCGGACGGGATAACTAACAAGAATATGGCACCTGGAGCAGAGCAAGCACAAATCTCCAATGCCTCGCGCCTAATGACAATAAAAACTTTACATTTACGTCACCAACACATGGTGGTGCTTCTTACAAATAAATTGGAATCAACATCAATGAATTGGCAACAGTCCATACAGCCCTTCAAACACAAAACTATTAGCATACAAGCACTTGGCATCTCTCCATGTGGCTGGAGAGAGCAGTCACACAGAGTGAATGAAAGACTTCCACATTATTGTGCAATTGCACTTGGATTCCAATTTTGGAGGCTTCACGCTGTCCATCTTCGGAGGATTTCACATTATCGTGCAATTGCACTTGGATTCTGTAGTTGTTTTAGAATAAAGAAAGAAGAAACAGAGTTGCTGCAGTAAAGAAAAATAGAAAATGAGAGCAATATATTTTGAAGGTGAAAACTGAATAATATTAACGTATGAAGCATTACAATTTAAAGCTTGATAAATAACAACCCACTAACATCATGGTCCTAAGATTACGTCATGATCACAATCATGGATAACAAAAGAAATAACTGAAAACAAAGAAATAGGAAGAGGTTTGAAATATTTCAAACCACTAAACAATGTTTATGACTCAAACAACAGCAGTTCTAAGCACGTTTTCTAACAGATTCCAACTTAGGAGGCTTCATAACGTCCATCTCGTTCGGAAGCCCAACATTACGCACCATAGATTCATTGGCATTCTCATCGTTCTCGGTCTCGTTGACAAGTGTTCTGGGCTGAATCCCAGAGGAGTGCTGGAAATAGAGTGTCCATTTTTTAAAGGAGAAAAGAGTAGGGCTTCACCTTGGAAGCGGATCCCTCTTTGTTGTGTCCCACAAGCTCTAGGTTTAGTGGAAATGCTCGACAAGGATTGGATGGATTTCTATGTGTGGACTCCTAATGGAAGCAGTAAGTCTGCGTTATATCAAGACGAGGCATAATGGATGCTCTGAAAACAGCACTTTCTGATCTCTGGATTAGTCATGTCCTGCCAGCAAAGGAGTTGTGCAGTAAAAGAGATAGCAGATCCCCTGAAAGAATTAGGATCATTGAAGCCCGAAGCCTGCACCTAGGCATGAATTGTATAGCATAGTTTATTAGCGGGCATCTTCAAAACTTTGCAGCTAGGACTTGATGAGCAGAGGCATTTCGCTACAGCTTGAATAGTTGAAAGTGTCTTTTTTTGTTATTTTTCACTTGCAATCATGAGAAAAGTCAAGTGTATATGATATTAAACAAACGATGACCCCTTTTTGGTGGTGTAGGTTGCGTTGCATCTTCTCCGATACTTTGAGTTCTTATTTGTCAGGATATCTAGAAGCAGAGTAATTGTTATTTTTAAAGTGTTTTTTATTTAAAAATATATTAAAATAATATATCTTTTATTTTATATATCAGCATATTAAAATAATCTAAAAATATATAAAAAATAATTTCAACAACATGATTAGATGTAATAAATTGGCTATTGAGCAAAGAGATGATGTATGCAAATCCATAGCAAATATAGCACCAGGGAATCGAGATGGCTCCCCCTACCGAACTCTTTTATGTAAAATATATTAATTTGCCGGCCAGACCAAAGTTCGGGCGATTAAAAGCATCCAAATTCACTTATCAATACGCGTCCACGGCAACATATTGATCGGAGGCAGCTCACACAATTATTTTGCCGACAAATTAACATTGATTAGTAAATTTTGATGCTGGTTTCCTCGGTGAATTTATTTCGTTTGAGTACTGATCAACAGCTCACACAAGTGTTCTTGAAGTTTCAGTGTCCATCCTGGGTTGATTTGAAAAATACGGATATAAAGTTTTATTTAAATTGGGTTTTAAATTGACAAAACCTAATTAATTATAATATATTAATCCGGTCGAAACACAATTGCATTAGTGTTAAAGAAAAAGGAAATAGCGAAACAATGTGATTTTAATATGAATAGTTAGTTCGAATATCTACTAGTCTACCCTATAAACCAAGTATTTAAAGGGATGTTTGAGAGTTTAGTATAAATTGCTTTTTAAATGGTTTTTATTAAAAAATTATTAAAATAATATTTTTTATTTTTAAAAAATTATTTTTAATATCAATAAATTAAAAATATTCAAAAATATAAAAAATAATTTTAAATTAAAAAAATATGATGCTTATACGTGATGACAATGAAATAAAGATACGTCACTATATCAAAGTTATACGCGCCACAATCCTCACGGGCAGCCTCTGTTAGCAAGGTAGGCATATACTTCCAAACCCGCCCCTCTCCAAACAGACCTTTCAATCGAAGTCAAACAATAAAAATTGTCGCCTGCTAACATTGTCAAACATCACGCCTGCTAACATTGTCAAACAATAAAAATCAATATGCTGGAGCATTAACTATTAATCAAGAGGTCCTGCTAGAGACATGAACAGTCATAGATAATTTTTTTTTTTTTTGTGCATTTTGACCCCTTTTCTTCCTTTGCTTATTGATTTTTTTAAAAAATTAGTCTTTATATGATGTGTTTATAGGGATTTAGAGTTGGTAATTTATTTTAACTTGTCTTTTATATTGTTATCACGATATCAAAAAAATATCTCAACATCGCGGTATGATCTACTTTTTGAAAAAGTTTAGTTAAATAAAAAATAATTTCTAGGATATTAAAATTTATGGAGTTAAAGACCCGGTTTTCCAGTTAGGCGAGGCAATTCTGGTTGCCCCAGTTCACGGGTTTAGCGATGGCTTTTCTTTTTAATAATTGAACTTGATTATGTGATCATCTATTTTTTTTATAATATATGTTGCACGTGTGCGGCGTCTCAACGATCATCCTCCCAGATCAGGATAATCATGAATGATGTAGGTGGAAATGACAAGGAATTCTTGTCCTTTATTAGTAAAAAAAAGGGAATGAGAGTTGTCACCTAATATTTTGGTCACTATAAACCCTAATTGGTTTCAAGATCTGGAAAAGGGGACTGATTATATAAAAGCAAGGTACTAACACCCCTAGCACATCTTACCTGAGGTTTGCATTGTTTATTTGTCTGATATAAACTAAGAAAATGTTATGTTTTGTAACTGTTAGTCTACTTAATGTTGAAGAAAAGTCTTTCTCAGTAAGGAGGTCCTTATCTTATTAGGTTAAAAATCTAATTGTTCTAATGCCGATAAAAAATAAAAATAAATTGTCTTTTTTATTTAATATCAAAAATATATCTTACGTATAAGTTCATAATCATATATGTCGCGGGGCGCACGGCGTCGAGCGACGACGGGTCTACCGCCTGGGATGTTGGTGAAGAAGAAAGGGGTTTTGGGTATAATCATAAAGTTATGATTATAGAATTCAGGAATCGCCACCTAGTGTTATGATTACTAGGAAACCTATGGTCTACGAGAGTTTGGGTAAGAGACTAATTGTGCAAGGGAAAAATGTATCACCCCTAGTGCACCCTACATAGGGTAAGCTGCATTGTTGTTTGATTGTTTTTCTAGGTCACGTTTATGTCTATTGGTCTTTTCTAAGGTTCAAGATAAATCTCGCTTTGTGAGGTAGTCTCTGTCTTATTGAGTTAAATCATAACCATTCTAAGATCCAGACTTATTTATTTCTTGGATATAGCTATGTCCCCGCATTCTGAATAAAAAAATAATTATTATGAGTTTTTTTTATATTTTAGCCGAACCCTAATGGATAATCATAAACTGGTTACGATATCTATTTTTGAATTTTTTAAAACATGATAAAAATATAATTTTTATCTTTTAGAAAATATGCATGAAAAACCTTTTAGGATTTAGCTGTATGCGTGGAAAAAAAAACATTTTATTATTTTTTAAATAGAAAATTGATTTAATTTTTTTTTAATTTAAAAAAATAAAAAAAGTTTTGTAGAAAACCAGATATTTTAATACTAGATTTGTATCTTAAAGTGTAAATATATAGCCTGGTATTATGTAAAATTATTGAAAAAATATGCGAGAAAATCAAAAATATTTTGGAAGGACTCTTGGAAATTTTAGGATTTTTTTTTTATTTTTATTATTATATAATATATTTTTATTATTATTATTATTATATAGGCTGGGCCCGGCAAAGCCGGGTTGGGTCAACTATGACCCACCAGGCCTGGCATCTCTTTTTTTCCTTTTTTTTTTTACACTGGGTGAGCTGGACTTAGCCTAGCCATCTGGGTTGGGCTGGAAACGGTTTAGCCCGGCACATGTTAGTGGCATTTTGCCATTTGCATGCAGAAAGTATTCTACATGCAAATGGTTATGGAGGAGTTTTGGAGAAGAAAAAAGAGAGGAAGGCTAGCCTAACCGAAGGAGAAAAGAGGCTAGCAGCGTTCCTGGTGGTTCAGGGAAGACCGTTGAGTGGTTGGTGGCAACAACGACGGCGAAGAGGCGGTGGTTACGGTGGCGCAAAAGAGCCTAGCGGAGGGTGAGAAAAAAAATGGGGAAATGTTGTTTTTTCCTAACTTTGGCCTCTAATTTCTTGATGCTCAATGCATCGAATTCACCCCTATTTATAAGGGGTGGAAAAGGAACATTGTTTCTTTACTGATACCAAATCTTGGCCTTTGATTCGACCCGAAAGGATCCTAACCGTTGGTTCAAAGTTGTTATTAAGTCCTGAAAAAGTTGGCAACTAAAGACTGGTTGGGGTAGCCATTTTAGAGCGATGTTGCGGTGAATATAGGGCCAGTTGGCCAACGAGACCTACTCTAGGGTGTAGTACAATGTCAGGCCATCATGGTGGTGTATTGTCCGGTTTAGTTAAGAGATACTGTATTAAATGCTCCTGAAAAGTAGCCACCCGATCAACTTTTTCGGGTAAGAAGTAAGAGGACAATGAGCACTACGAGACGACATGTCATCTGGTCCTTTTTTTGTTGCTAAAATAGCGTCGTTTTTCAGTCATAGGGTTTTAAATTCAGGGATTTGGTCAAAGTTCAATTTGGTCATTCGACTTCTGATTTCTTTTAATTACACTCTTAATTGGCTTCAAACTTTTAATTTTATACAGTTTTACCCCTATCGAACTTTAACATCGCCCCCGCATTTCAGTGTCTTTTTCATTTTGTTCCTTGGTCTTGGATTTATGCAATATTACCCTTAATTGACCATTAAACTTTCAATTCTCTTCAATTTCACCCCCGATTTCAATCAATTGAGTCATCATAGTTCAACTCCTTTTGAAAAATGATCATTGGTCATGAATTTCTTCAATCTAACCCTTAATTGACCCTAAAGTTTTGATTTTGTAGCAATTTTACCCCTAATTTGAATCAATTGTCTGGATAAAAATTAAATTTGGTCTCCTAAAATTCTAATCTTCTTAATTAAACCTAAATTAAGCTCTCAAACTTAAATTTTCATGAGTTAAGCCCCTAATAAAATTAATTTGACCAATTTAAAGTATAATTAATTCCTTGCACCTAATTAAATCCTTTAATTGGACCCAAATTAATTCTTTAACATAATTAAACTTTTAATTTTGTCCATAATTAAATCAAATTGGCATATTAAAAACCTAATTATATCCCTAAACTTAATTTTTATACAGATTAGTTCAATAAGCATTTAATTTGACATTGAATTTGCTTTGTCTCTTCAGTCTTAGGTACAATGGGGTACAATTAAGCTCTCAATTCATCCAAAATTGAAGCTTGATCTTCCTCTATATTTGAAATCCTCACAGCTTCCTCTCCAGTCTTCTTGTTATTATTATCTTTTTATTTTTTTATTTTGGAAAGAAAAAAGGGTAAAATTTAGGAAGTAAGTCAAAACTAGGTTATGACAGTTGCCCCTCTCTTTACAATGTTTGCGATAGAAAGTCTCGTAACTTTAGATAGTAAGCTTTGTAAAGAAGAAAATAGAATGAGAGATAATAGACTCACCAGATCAAGAAATGGTTAATCCTTCTGAAAGTGTTTGATGTCAGGGCTAAAAAGCATACTCAAAGGAAAAAAAAAAGATATGGCTAGAAAACGCATTACCTGAAGAACTGAGGCTCGAAGGCGCACTCAAGAAAAAAAATAGAGCTAGAAAGCACACTATCTGAGAGATAAGGGTTAGAAAGTGCACCTAGTAAGAGATTGGGTTTGTAAAGAAAAAGATGATCTTTGAAAAAATGAAAGAATGGATGACCTATTCAAGTAGAAAAATATAAATATTTTTCAAAATAGTCTTATTCTAATGGGCGATCTGCCCAGGTGAAGAATACAAATGTTTTTTTCAAATGGTCTTACTATAATAGATGACCTGCCCAAGTGGAAAATGCAAGATTTTTCAAAGTGGTCTCATTGTACTGAATGACCTATCTAGGTGAAAAAATACAAAGATTTTTCAAAGTGGCCTCATTGTAGTGGTTGATCTGCCCATATGAAAGATGCGAAGATTTTTCAAAATGGTCTCATTGTTATGAGCGACCTGCCCACGTGAAAAATATGAAGACTTTTCAAAGTTGTCTCATTGTAATGGGTAACCTGCCCAGGTGAAAAATGCAAAGATTTTTCAAAGTGGTCTCATTATAATAGATGACATGCCCAAATGGAAAAATACAAAGATTTTTTAAAGTGGTCTCATTCTAATGGGTGACCTACCCAGGTGAAGAATTCGAAGATTTTTTAAAATGGTGTAATGGACAACGTGCCCAAGTGGAAAAATGCAAGATTTTCAAAGTGATCTCATTATAACAAGCGACTTGCCAAAGTGAAAAATACAAAGATTTTTCAAAGTGGTCTCATTGTAATGGATAACTTGTCCAGATGGAAAAATGCAAGATTTTCAAAGTGGTCTCATTGTAACGGGCGACTTGTCCAGGTGAAAAGATTTTTCAGAGTGGTCTCATTGTAATGGGCGACCTGCCTAAGTAGAAAATGTGACTTACCTGGTGAAAGGATTAATCTAGAGGTGCCTTAAAGGGACGTCAAGATAAGACTTGAGGCACACTATTTAGGAGATGAGAGCTTAAAAGAACAATCACAGGGAAAAGAGATGGGGCTCAAAAGTGCACTATCTAAGAGATGAAGTCTTAAAGGCGTGCTTAAAATAAGAAGATAGGGTCTGAAGGTGTACTATCTAAGAGATGAGGGCTTAAAGGCATAAGAGATGAGATATAGAGATAGGCTAAAAAGTGCCCTATCAGAGGGATGAGGGCTAAAAAGCGCACTCAAAAGAAGAGAGATAAAGATAGGACTAGAAGATAGAGATGGGACTAGAAATCGCAATATCTGAGAAGCGAGGGCTAGAAAGTGCACTCCAAAAAAATAGAGATAAGGTTAGGAAGCACACTATCTGGGATGTAAGGGCTCAAAGACGAGTTATAGGGTTAGAAAACACACTATTTGAAATGATTGAGACTCAAAGGCATATTTTAAAAGATAGGGTTGGTAAACTATAAACCCATTAAGGATTCTTTTCCTTAGATTCTCAACAATGACCCAATTGCAATGTATACTTACTTGAGAAATATAGGTCCCCTTTTCTTTATGGACTGCCTCTTTCTCAAGTTGGATCTCTATTAACTAGCTTCAATGACTTTTTGTTTTTTGCTTACTCGAGTTATCACTTATGATCTTGATTTCTGAAAACAACAAATTTTTAGACTGTATCTGCATTACCCCCTACTTAAAGACTTGTATCTTCAGCTTTGTTCAACATCCTCTGTCTTCTTATAAAGGGAATCTTAGAGTCAGTCCTATTATGTTCATTGGATTGCTCCAGCCTGATCATATCCTCAGTGTTCTGGGCTTTGAGTTTCTTTTTTTTTAGGTATGAGGTTGTGTGAAAGAAAATTTGGTTATTTATAAGGATTGCTTTCTCAAAAAAAAAATTTGGAACTTCAAATATTTACACAACATTGTAATTAAACACAAATCATAACAAAAACAAAAAAAATAAAAAAAATCATCTAAATCTTAAAATGGACCTTTCAGAGGCTGAAGGTATCTTAGGGAGACTGCTATATGGTGCTGGAAACGGAGAAATAGTGATAGCGCATGGGTTCCATGCATCATCATCACTGTTAATGTGTGGTTTCATGCGTTGCCGTTGGTGAATGGGAAAACAAGGTGGATCTGAAGCAAAGGAAATCACACAAACAATTTATTTGTCTTTTTTTTATATATGTTTTGTTTCTCTACTGCAAATAATTGTCACAATTAAAATCAAGGGAAAGAGTAGTTGGTATTTGATCTTGCGGATTGCTGGAGGAAAAGATGGTGAATTGTTGCCAGTTAATTACCAGGTTGTTAAGGGCTAGTGATTGTCGGTTACTGTTGGTGTGGGGTTCAGTTATGGCAGTTCCTGATGTTGCTCGTGTGGCGTGGTGGAAATCATAAAAAAAAAGAAGCTATTTTGTCATGACCACCATGGGGATATATAGTTGATGGCGTTGGTCGTGGTTGAGTCACGACCGAAAGTGGATGGTTGGATCGATTGTTTTTTATGTTGCAAGATAGTGGAGAAGAAACAAAGGCATTACATGCGGGGGCTGATGATGTTGTCGCAGTCGTCCGTGGTTGGTCTTGTTAAAACCGAAGAGACTGGTGGTTGCTGCTATACACGGTGGATTTTTTTTGTATCTCCCAGTGGAAAATGGGTGCTGCTCACAGTGGTTGGTTCCAATAGAGGTGGAGAGTTGGAGGAAGAGTTGCTAAAGGTGTTGGCATTAATGATGGGTTAGTCAGTCATAAAAGAATGTTGCTTTACATTGATTGGTACTCCTAAAAAAGATAAAAACATTTGGGTTCGGTTCTTTTACAATAATAAATGAGGGGAGGCTGGTTTGGTATTGAGCTTACAATGGTATAGGTTGGTTTTGGTTTTGGAGGAGTTAATGGCTACTCTCTTGAAAAAATTATGAATAGGAAGAGGGAATGTGTGAGCTAGAGAGTTTTTTTATGTTTTTTTTATAATGAACTGCCCCCTTTTTTTGTGAGTTAATCACCTTTTTACAGGTGGAGGATTTTGTCTTCTTTCCCAATTAATTGGTCCAATAAGCAATCTAAATTCATCTTGATCCCTCGTTTTCTTCCTTTTTATTTTGGCATCTTTATCCAGATAGTTTTTTTTTGTATTTTGATTTTTTTTTAAAAAGACAATATCAACGTCGACTCAAATGAGAAAAATCAATAACTTTTTAAAAAGGGAACATGTTGAAATGAAATTTGAAATTTAAATCCTTTTGAGACGACGCTGAAAATAACGCAAATACATCAAGAATATATTTTTGATTTTTTTGTATGTTGAAAGTATTTAGATAAACTAGGGTTCAAAAATTGGGTTACAACAATATAGTTAAAAAAATAGTTTCAGAAAAAAAACATGTTATTAAATTTTTGAAACTCCATGGGCCTATTGTCGAGTTTAGCGATTTTAATTATTTTTTTGTTAAATTCATTTTTCTTATTTCATAATTCAGTATTGAGTTAATTGAGAATTAAGTTTCATAATTTATTTTGTTTTCTTTTTTACAAAGTTATCGTAGTCTTTTAAAAAAGTCTCATTGTTGATTTGACACTCAATTTTGCAATCGTTTATTTTTGTTATCATATAGTTAAATAAGAAATAGTTTAGAAAAAAAACAAGTTATTAATGTCAATGGAGTCCATTACCCGGTTTGTGGGTTTGAAGTGTTGACCTGGGTTACCCGATTCATGGGTTTAGTGAGTTTACCTATCAAACACGATATGTTTGTTTCTTTAGTTTGTGGTCCTTTGATTTTTCTAATTGTTTTTTATTTCATTCTTCTTCAATATAAAATGGTTGAGAAATGGAATTCATGGTTTATTTTTTTTTTCTAATTTCTATAAGGTTATCATGATCTCAAATAAACGTCTTTTTTAGGATTAGTGCTTGATTTTGCAAGCATATAATTTTATCATAAAATTAAATAAAAATTTTTACAAAAACAACAAAGTTATTAAACCCATTGAAGTCCATGACTCAGGTCGTAGGGTGACCGCGGTTGATCCAATTTGACATCGTCTTAATATTAAAAAATTATTGTCATTTTAAAGTATTTTTAAGAGATATGTCATGTTTTTACTGGTCATCCAAGTTATCTTTGGACCTTTTAAATTGAATGATTCATTTTGGATCAGTTTCCATGGAGTTTAATTTGAAATTAAAACTAGGCAAGGAGCTGAACTTGGCAGGTTTCAAGATCGAGTCACTTGATTGAATTTAATGATATTGTCAAAAAAATCTCTATATTTTTAATATTTTTTTAAAAATTTAGAACAAAATAATCCAACTTCCAGTAGAGTGAAAACGAATATACTAATGATATATTGAAACAAGACAAAAGAAGAAGAAAGAAGAATAATTATAATACATTTCATGACATAGTGTGATGAAGAGAGTATAAAAACTAGAGTTTTTGATCCATAAAATTACAACCCTACCATGGTAGGGAAATAAATAAAATTGTATGATATTTTATAAAAACTTAGTCTTAATTTTTTAAAAATAAACTAGACATTTTTATTTATGCTAGTTTTAGATCTAGAATATCTATAGAAAAGAATTCATAATTAAAATTTACTTAGCTAATATATTTCATTTAGTATTATAATTTATAAATAAATTAAAAGTCTAGAAAAAAAATTCAAATCCAACAAGATAAATAAATAACTTCCAAAACTTATTTAAAAGTTTTTTTTTATATTCAATTATCATGGAATTTTAACAAGGCAGATTTAAAAAAAAAAAAACTTCTCGAAACTTAAAGACTTTAATATTATTAAGATATTGAAAGAAAGTGGCCCACGTTACATAAGACAGCATAGTCCAGTTGTATTTTTCCACTTGACTTAGGGTATGTTTGGTATTGCTGTTGCTGTTGTGGTTGCGGTTGGAAAAAAGTGATTTTTTCAAAAAGCACTTTTTCTGTGGTTTGTGTATATAATTTGAGTGTTTGGTTAAAAGTGTGGTTTGACTTTATTGTTGTTAAAAACATGTTTGGTTAAACCTGTGGTTGCGGTTGCTTTGGTACACAAAATGACGAAAAATGACATAAATAAAATAATTCTTTGTGTTAAGAGAAAATAAAATATTTTGTCCACATATATACCAGCAAAATAATAAAAGCTTGATTTGTTATTACAATTAAACATTATTGCCCCATCAAACTATTTGCAATGGCATCACGAATATAATCCATACGCGACGCACTCTGGTGTCCAGTTGTTTGTGATTGTGGAACGACATCGGGAAAAGTATCTGGAGGAACGAAATCAGGATGGCTATCAAACTTGTTGAATGCAACATCTTGGTCTGACTTCCGTCGAATATAGTTGTGCAGCGCCATTGATGCGACAACAATTTTAACCTGTGATTTGTAAGGAAACTCAGGCATGGTTTGCAAGATTCGCCATCTTTTCTTCCAAACTCCAAATGTACGTTCGATAACACATCGTAATGATGAATGGACTCGGTTGAATAGTTCCTCCCGACTTCGCGGTTGTCCTCGTCGATGAAATTCTGGAAGATGATATCTCTCCCCTCTATATGGACCCAAGTAACCGTATTCATTCGGATATCCCGAATCAACGAGATAATACTTCCCTGCATAAATGTACTAATTGTTTAATGCTTACAAAATACTTTATAAAAAAAGAAATTAGATCAGCTGAACAACAACCATATTTTTTTTCGGGTTAATACCTTCCGGTGGCCGCGGAAATTGTATGTTTGTATTTCCAATCGCCTCATAAAATATTCGTGTATCGTGAGCACTGCCTTCCCACCCAGCCCAAACAAATGTAAATTGCATGTCAAAGCTACATGCTGCCATTATATTTTGCGTCGGTATACCTTTTCTACCAATAAATGGTATTTGAATTTCTTGTGAAACACATGCACGTACATGTGTTCCATCAATCGCTCCAATGCAATTCTACAAAAACAAAAAATTTGTTGTCGAAGACAATTTAATTACACTTAAATATTTGATTGTAACCTTTTGAAATATTTAACTACTTGTACAGAGTATTGCTTACCTTGAAATAGGGCATGTATCTCGGATTCATTTCAATTTCCAATGGTGTTGTTGTGAATTCCGGATCTACTGGTTTAATGAAATCAGCTGCTAGCAAGCACACAGAACGAAGAACCTCTTTGAAATTTCTGGAAACTGTTTCACCTGAATGCTGAAAACGCTCCTGCACCTCCCTATTTGAAGCACCTAGAGCTAAAGTGTAGAGAAACATGCCTACTTTCTCAATAACACTCATCCGTCTAGACGGTTTCAACCTGTACATCGTTTCCAACTCTAAAGCCAAACTCTTCAATGTGTCCGCATCCATCCGAAACATGTTCACACAACGCATCCAATGCCCATTTAAAATTTCCGTCAACCATCGCATGCCAGTGTTGTATGAATTCATACATGGCTCTTTGTAAACATACGTATTGTAATACATCGTCAGTGCTCCAGCAGTGCATATGACTAATTTAGTTCGATCACACTCTCTATGCCAGAATAAATCGCCACCGTCATTGTCATCCTGTTGATTTAGGTCGTCGTCCTGAACCTCACTGTTATAGTTCCCATAACCATCACCGACACTACCTCCAAAACCACTTATTGAACTTGTACCGGCAAACCCATCCGACACATATCGACCAGCATTATTCATAACATTTTCATAATGGTCATCAAAAAGCGCAGTAAACCAATTCGGATCCATATCTAAAAACACAACTTAATATCAATTTCCAACCTGCAGAGTATCAGTAAATAATACATGTTCATTGAATAATATTTTTTGATTTGTTGTGTCGTTAACAACGATCTTAACACAAAACATTTATGCTTGATGAAGCGCTAAATATCGAACATCTTTAACTTATACGTAACTCATTCAATATTTTTCAACAAAACAATAATTGTAATTTTCAACTAGCAACGTAACGGTAACATGACAGTTTTCACTGCGTAATTTGTTTACATTATTTTAAACATTAATGACGACATTAACTTATCCTAAAACATCTTCATTGCATCAATCCCTAATAATCGAACTTATTTACGGCGAAATTAATTTAAGCAAAAAACATTTAAATTGAAGCAACCCCAACGAATCACACACATTTTACTTATAAGTAACGCATTCAATATTTTACAGCACAAACTTAAATTAAACCTTCAAAACAGTGTTTATACATGTTGGCATGCTTGAAATATGTGGTGGCAGGCCATTAAGGTTTCATGAGGAAAAAAAACTAAAGATAAGGGACTGCTGTATAAATAGGGAAAAAATAAAAAATAAACTTGCTTTATTGACAATAATAGCAGCCCTATCGGATTTACCATCTAAATTTGATAACAAAACATAAAGATAAAGCTGTATTAACTAAAAAATAGCCTTAAAATCAACAACTAACCTTCTAAAGTCAATGAAGTTGACGTTGCAGTGTAAAAACAACAACAAAACCTTCTGAAAACGGCCCTCAATACACGTGGGAATGCTTGCAAATTTTGTGGCCAGCCAATGAAAATGCTTTGGAATGATAATGCATCTTAAATAGAAACACACACACAGCACAAACGAACATATATTTACTGCCATACCCATAAGCAAACCAGTATTTGTACCATGACCAACCATTCAACCCAGCAACTCTCATTCAACCCACAATCAAACATTCAAGTAAGGAACAATAATTCAAGGCTGTAGCAGCAATTCAAGTCAACTAACATTCAACCAATCAGTTGCCATTCAACTCATAAAAAACCATGAAATCTGTCAAGTTACAATATGAAATTCAAGGCTGAAAAAGCAAACTGAACACAAAGTGTTCCAGCTATTCAAACTAGTCTATAGAAGTCAACATGAAACCTACAATTACAGCTTGTAAAAGGTACAATAATAGCTGTTAAAAACATCTCAAACATAACCAATGAGCCGACAACTACAAATACAAATGAAGTGCTCAACATATGATACGTTACAAGTTAAGAAACCTGGAAAAAAACAGCAAAGGCATAACCGTTTGCATCAACCATTTGGCAATTCTACAGCTGCAACAACACCTCATGCACCCAACCTTTTTGTGGACTTTTAACTGTGAGAAAACACATAACCATACAACATGTTAACGGCTCTTTGGAATACAAATCAAGCATTAGAAGTGTGCTAAACATTCAAAAACACTTGAGATATGAAATGCATGCAATAATTACCGAAACATATGACACACAACAAAATTTAATTGCTGCAACATATAACACAAAATAACATACATAACTGTTATTTTTCCCTAAATCAAATGTAAACTTACTTCAAGGTCTGTAGGTTGCCCTTCGATCGAACATTAATTTCAGCCACTGAAATTTTCGGTCCACATCACCCATTGCTGCCCACATTTCCCTCCTACTTCTAACCATGAAAAACTCAGTTGCAAAACAATACAGCTCACTGCCGAACACCACTTCCTCAATGGAGTGAAACTCCTTCATCACCTCTTCTATGCTACATCCTTTTTTATCCAAAACAGTTGACGTGCATTCACTCTTGGTAGACACACTATCAACTAACTTATCTAATCGCGATAACAAATGTGATCCCCTTCCGGCAGCCCTTTTTTTTTTCAAATTTTGTTGGGAACTTTGTTGCACACCTTTTCTCTTCCCACTACTACTAGTGGGATTGCTTGTGCTGTTGGAAAAATTGACACCAGCCACCATATTATTGACATCGGCAACAAAATTTGGTAGACTATCCTCCTCAGAATCTCCACTACCTTCCTGAAGATGAGGGTCCTCATTTACTGCGTTAGTTTGCCTTTGACCGACACCATCTTCATCAGAATTCAGACCCTGTGATGGAGCCCAAGCATACTGACCGGTAGCAACAGTGTTTGTAAACATGATATCATATTTACAACACAATGTTGGATCGATGCCAACATGCCTAAACTTTCTTGCTCCGCGTATCTCCTACAATAAAGGGACAATGAAGAAAAAAATGCATAAAAAATGATGTAAAAGCATGCAATCAAACAGTTTATTACAGCTCTAAACATACTGAACAAAACAGACCTGGTTTTTAGCTTTCCACCATTCATCAGGAGCCGCAATTGTTCCCAGTTCAGCACTCCAGCCTACTCCTGTTTCGGAAATCAACTTTTTCCATATTCTCCAATCTTTTTTAATTCCGTCCCACTTATTCTTTAATTGTGCTTTCGTTAATGCATGGCCAGTTTGATTCTTAAAGCAATTCATAACATATTTCCACCCAGCTTTGTCGAAATGTGTGTTGGGTCGCATACCTTGCTCAATTGCTTTAATACATATGTCACAAAAAGCATGCAACATCTCTCTAGTCCAACAAGCCTTATCTTGTGATTGAGAATCGTCCATGTTATCGGTTAAAATGTTTTGCCTAATATATAATTAACAGGTTAATTTCTTGGAGGCGATGTAAAGGACATGGAATGCACAATCTATCTTAATTAATAAATCGCAACCTAAAATGCAAATTGAGAACATAGACTTAACATAATCAACTTAACACTGTAATTGCTAGGTTTATTTCCATTAATGTTTCAACAAGCCAATGTTTGCATTGCCTAGTATTACTAATATTTATTCAAATTTAATGCCAAAGAATATAATGATAATATATTAATATGTGCTCTATAAAGTATTACAGTTGGCAGAAGTTTAGACAAAGAAAACCTTCAGTTTATATTCTAAAAATAAAGCTTATATGTCACTATGAGACTTGTGAACGAAGACTATTTACAAGCATATCAAGTACAAACACAAGAAAAAACCAACAGATTTAACTCACCATCTCCCTTTCCTTGCAACAACAAAATCCCCACACAATCTTAGCCCTTCATATATACATTATAAACCAGAACTTTTGTCATCCCCTCTTAATACTTTGAAACTTCCCTTCATGTTATACAATTGCAACCAAAAAAATCCAGTCCTGGAAACTTAAATTGCCACTCTAAACTAATAAACCGGTGCAAAAGAAACTCTTAATTTCCACAACACCAATATCCACATATTGCAAAATCATATGCTCTCTTCTTTCCTGCAAAAAAAAGACCATCCTTTTTTCACATTCCACACTCCGCAATCACATCCTTTATGTTATAATTTTTATCCTGTCCCAATTGATCAAAAAAATTTTTTGCAGCAATTCTAGCTAACATAAAAGGTATTACTCCACTCTCTTGAAACCTTCCCTTGACAGCAATGATTAACCTTTTCTTGATTAAATTTACTAATTTAAAACAAAAATAAAACATCATTCTACTAATGCTAAACCAAATTTAGCAGAGACAAAGCAGGTAATGACTAACTAGCTCCCATTTAAATAAAAAACCCACATCAAAACCAAAGTCTTTAACACGAAAGCACATGTATTTGTGCCTAGCTATGCATAACAGTGTAAGGAAATGTTAACATTTTGATGGTTTCACACCACGCACAGCCAAAAGCACATGTAAAAAGAGAATCAGAGATATAAAGTAACTGTGCAACCGAAACAGACCAACTGACCGTGAATTTTCTTGTGCAACAGAGACAGAGATTGGTAAGATGCTTATGCTTGAGCTTTCCAGGAGGCTGATTTCGATGCTCTCTTTGGTTCCGGCAAAGAAAACACACAGCAAGAGAACATATTGGTTAGAGAAAACAGTTTGTTTTAGCTTATAAGGCAAGATCTATACATTTTTGTTAGGTCAAGTGCGAATAAAATTACCTGGTTCAGTGCGTGTCTTCTTCAACCGCGAGAGGAGTTCATCATGGCAGCGGATCTGTGGCAGATGGGCTTGATCTACACTCGGCTACAAACACTGGTGACAGCCTGCGTGAGATAATGGACGAAGAGTGTGTGTACTGAAAATGTGATGAGGAGTACTGATTTTTTGAGAAGAGGGCAGCCGTGGAGAAGGAGAGCTCTGGGAGGCGAATGTGGAGGAGGGGAGACGACCGTGATGCAACGGACAGATAGGGCTGAAATTAATTTTTTGGTAAAGGTTGCAGCGTTTTCTGAACAGCAGCCACGGCAAAAGCAACAACTAGTTGCTTTTGCTTGTCCTGCGTTTGGAACGCAATTCGTGTGGGTCCCATAGAGTTTGAAAACGTAGGTAGCTATTAACCAAACAGCTTATTTCAATGGAACCGTAGGAAACGTGGACGCTCCCACGTTACCAAACATGTTCTTATTCGTTTACTTTGATTAGTTGCTTTCGTTGCTATCACTCCGTTCTTACCAGGGGAGTTGTTATGTTAATTACTTAACACAAGTCTGGATTGAGGACTTATCTGTTAACCAGACTGGAAAATAGATAGCTAGCAGGATTATCCATCATGTCTGTGCCTCTGAGAATCGAGATCATGCAGAGAGAAACCATCAAACCATCCTCTCCAACGCCCCTTCACTTAAGAAGTCTCAAGCTCTCTCTTCTGGACCAATCCATGCCAGTAGGTCACATTCCCCTGCAGCTATTTTACCCCAGGAATGGAAACGACACAGATCACCTTGCCAAAGCCACGGAAAGGTCACTGCTACTAAAGACCTCACTGTCTGAAGCCTTGACTCATTTTTATCCATTCGCAGGCAGACTCAAAGACAATTTGTCCATTGAATGTGATGACCATGGGGCTGAATATATTGAGGCTCGAATCCATTGTATTCTCTCTGATATTCTCAAAAAGCCTGATACTGAAGTGCTAAAACAACTCCTTCCTGCAGCTATAAGTGAACCAGCCACGGCCAGGGATAGTCAATTAATTGTCCAAGCTAGTTTCTTTGATTGTGGTGGCTTGGCAATTGGCGTGAATCTTTCTCACAAGGTTGCAGATGCAGCCACGCTAACATCATTCATCAAGTGCTGGGCTGCAACCGCTCGCAGGTCGAGTACTGAGGTGGTGATCAGTCCAGTGTTCATGGGTGCTTCTATTTTCCCACAAATGGATTTACCAATCTCAATGCTTCCAGTATATTTGATTAAAGGAGAGTCTGTCATGAAAAGGTTTGTGTTTGAAGCTCCCAAAATTACTGCTCTCAAGGCTAAAGCCATCAGTGCAAGCGTGCCAGATCCAACACGGGTGGAATCTGTAACAGCGTTGATCTGGAAATGTGCGATGAGCGCATCAAGATCAAACTTGGGGGTTCCAAGAAAAGCTGTGTTGTCTCTTGGAGTGAATATTCGGAAGAGGCTTGTGCCAACCTTACCAGACAACTACGGTGGGAACTACGCAGGTAGTATATCAGCGCGGATAGAGGATCATGATGATTTAGAATTGCAAGGTATAGTGAGCCGTATAAGGAAAGATCTTATAGAGTTTGGTGAAAAATATGCTAAAATAACCCCAGGGGACGATATTTCGTTAGCAATTTGCAAGACGGTGGAAGAGTTTGGAAAGATGGCCATGAGCAAAGATATTGACTACTATAACTGCTCCAGTTGGTGTAGATTTGAACTTTATGATGCTGATTTCGGATGGGGAAAACCAAGATGGTTGAGTAATGTTTTAACTATAGAGCTGAAAAATCTTATGTGTTTGATCGACACAAGGGATGGTGATGGAATAGAAGCGTGTATAAGCTTGAGTCCAGAAGACATGGCCTTGTTCGAATCCAACAGGGAGCTGCTTGAATTTGCTTCTGCAAATCCTAGTGTATCAGTTTAGCTCAGATGGAAAGAAGATGTTTGCGAGGCTCAATGTGTGATGTAATGCGCTTGAATCATCGGTTCATTACATTACATTCTTTAGTTTGCTGGTGGTGAAATTTCTTTTCTTTTTCTTTTTTCTTGCTGTCTGGTCATAAAATTTTACATCAATGTAATAGAGTTTCTCAACAATATCATTTTAGCTGCTCTAATTTTACGAAATGCCACCACAGATGAGCCATTGAACAAAAATCAAGCTGTATTTTTAAAAAATCATAACAAATATGAACACTTGGGGGGTTTAATTCACACCTTTTCTATCGGAGCACTTGAATCGGACGGGATAACTAACAAGAATACAAGAATACGGCACCTGGAGCAGAGCAAACACAAATCTCCAATGCCTCGCGCCTCATGACAATAAAAACTTTACATTTACGTCACCAACACATGGTGGTGCTTCTTAAAAATAAATTGGAATCAACATAAATGAATTGGCAATAGTCCATAGAGCCCTTCAAACACAAAACTATTAGCATACAAGCACTTGGCATCTCTCCATGTGGCTGGAGAGAGTAGTCACACAGAGTGAATGAAAGACTTCCACATTATTGTGCAATTGCACTTGGATTCCGACTTCGGAGGCTTCATGCTGTCCATCTTCGGAGGATTTCACATTATCGTGCAATTGCACTTGGATTCCAACTTAGGAGGCTTCATAATGTCCATCTCGTTCGGAAGCCCAACATTACGCACCATAGATTCATTGGCATTCTCATCGTTCTCGGTCTAGTTGACAAGTGTTCTGGGCTGAATCCCAGAGGAGTGCTGGAAATAGAGTGTCCATTTTATAAAGGAGAAAATAGTAGGGCTTCACCTTGGAAGCGGATCCCTCTTTGTTGTGTCCCACAAGCTCAAGGTTTAGTGGAAAAGCTCGACAAGGATTGGATGGATTTCTATGTCTGGACTCCTAATGGAAGCAGTCTGTCTGCGTTATATCGAGACGAGGCATAAGGGATGCTCTGAAAACAGCACTTTCTGTTCTCTGGATTAATCCGCTGAAAGAATTATGATCATTGAAGCCCGAAGCCTGCAACTAGGCATGAATTGTATAGCTATATAGTTTATTAGCGGGCAACTTCAAAACTGATGCAGCTAGGACTCTATGAGCTGAGGCATTTCGCTAGTTGAAAGTGTCCTTTTTTGTTATTTTTCACTTGCCGGCACGAGAAAAGTGAAATGTATCTGATATTAAACAAACCATGACCCCTTTTCCTTGTTGGTGGAGGAGGTTGCGTTGCATCTTCTCCACCACTCACTCTGACTGTTTTTTAGTTGAGTATTTAAAATATGATAATAATTATTTTTTAAAGTATTTTTTAATTAAAAATATATTAATATATATTTTTTATTTTTTAAAAGTAATTTTTGATAAACACATCAAAACTATCCAAAACTTAAAAAAAATTAATCTTAAATAAAAAATAGAAAAATTTACAAACTTTACCTAACCTGGTTTGTAATGCAAAGCCAAAGAGAAACCATAAATTGGCTATCATTCATTACTCGAGCAAAGAGATGATGCATACAAATCCATGGCAAATATACAGTAATACGGAATCGAGATAGCTCCCTCCTACCTAACTCTTTTATGTAAAATATATTATTTTGCCAACAAATTAAGTAAATTTGGATGCTAGTTTCCTCGGGGAATTTTTTTTTTTGCTGAAGTCGAGAATAGATAAATATAAAAAAGAGAAAGCATGAACAGTGTGAGCAGAGCTTTAGCTTTAGCTACATAGATTGTAGCCAGGGCATCAGCCTAATTGTAGCCAGGGCATCAGCCTAGTTTCCTCGGGGAATTATTTATTTCGTTTCAGACCAACATGATACGAGATCCCAGAAATGAAGTTTCCCTGCAAAGAAAAGTCAAATATGGTTGTTTAAACACGACCTGGATTGATATGGCCAGTGTCACGGGGGTAATTTTTCGCAACGAAATTCAACCCGTGCGGCAGCCTAGTCCCTCACTAGACTCAGCCTTCTCTCGCCACTCCTACTCGTGTTTGCCTAGTAACTAAGCAAGCGGAATACACAAGCAAGAATAAGAATCAAAGTGCACAACAAGCTTTACAGGAACTCTTTCCCAACCTTTATTAATCTCATACACAAAGGAAACTATACACAAATCCGTATGTGTGCTATGCACAAAGATTACATGCTACACCAAGCTACCTCTAACTAGTGTTCTACATGTTCTTGCATGCTCCTACATGCTGAACATTCCCAACCGAATGCTCTCCCATTCTGAACATTCCCACCCGAATGCTCTCCTTCAACCAAGAGCTGCATCTTGTATTTATAGACAAGCAAGGGAGCTGCAAAGGCTCCTCCCCATTATCCCCCATTTTCGGGACCTAGTGGAGCACTACCTCTCACCCATGATCCCATGTTTTCAGGACATGGTGGAGCACTACCTCTCACCCATGATCCCATGTTTTCAGGAGATAGTGGCCTGGACAGCACCCCAGTTATGCTCCCACGTTCTGCCTCCCATGAAGTTGCCACTTCCTCCATTTCCTGGCTGTCTACTTGTCAGCCCCAGCTGCCAGTTTCTGTTGCGGCTGCTGACTCAGAAGGTCCATCATCTAAGTCCCCACGTCCATGCCAAGTCCATCATCTAAGTCCCCACGTCCATGCCAAGTCGCAAGCTCAAAGACTCGCATAGACCATTGCATGCTGCCTGCCGAATTCATCTCTGCCTATGCAAGGCTGTCGCAATCCATCGCTGCCGAATTCTAGGCAGTGTGCCTTCGTTGGCGCGTCCCAGCGCCTAGAGCTCTAACCCATGCCTTGGACAGTCCTTCGCCCAACTTTTAGATCGTGCCAAGTCGCGCCCCTGACTTGCACCAGCTGCTGCGCGCTGTCGAATTCGCATCTGCGTGCAGGCTGCTAATTCCTGCGCTGCCGAATTCGCATCTGCGTGCAGGCTCCCAATGTTGGCGCTGCCGAATTCCTCGACAGCCCATGTTCTCGTCAACCTATGCCCCTGACGAGTTTTCCCGCCTGGCTTGGACATTCCCTCGTCAAGCCCATGTTCGTCGACAATCTGCGTTGCCGATTTTCCCTTTGACGAACCTACAGCCGCACAAATCTACGCTGCCGATTTCTCCCACTGATGGCATGGCTGCCAGCACCCTTAGGCCTTGTTTTGGCTAGCCTGCCGAAGTGTGCACCCCGTGCACGTTTAACACTGTTACAGCCACCCTCTGATTAAATTAGCTAGCTAGGCATATACTTCCAAGCCCGCCCCTCTCCAAACAGACCTGAAAGTCAAGATGGGAAAACATCACGCCTGCTAACATCGTCAAACACTAAATCAATATTCTGAAGCATTAAATATTAATTAAGTATTAAATATTAAGTATTAATAGTAATCCACATTAATTTATTTTTTTGCATTTTGACCCTTTTTTTCCCCTTTGATTATTGATTTTTTTTAAAATTTAATCTTTATATGATGTGTTAATAGGGATTCAGAGTTGATAATTTATTTTAATTTTCCTTTTATTTGTTTGATACAAACTAAGAAAATATTGTGTTTTCTAATTGTTAATCTATTTAAGGTTGAAGAAAAGTTCTTTTCAGTAAAGAGATCGATCTGTATCTTATTAGGTTAAAAACCTAATCGTTCTAATGCCAATAAAAAAAATATATCTTACGTAGAAGTTTATAATCCTATATGTCGCGGTGCGCACGTGTCGAGCGACGACGGGTATGCCGCCTAAGATGTTGGTGAAAAAGAAAGAGGTTTTGAGTATAATCATAAAGTTATGATTATAGAAATCAAGAGTCGCCACCTAGTATTATGATTTCTAGGAAACATATGGTCTACGAGAGTCTGGGTAAGGGACTAATTGTGCAAGGGGAAGACGTTTCACCCCCAGTGCACCCTACCTAAGATAAACTGCATTGTTGTTTGATTATTTTTCTAGGTCATGTTTCTGTCTATTGATCTTTTCTAAGGTTCAAGGTAGATCTCGCTTCGTGAGATAGTCTCTACTTTGTTGAGTTAAATCCTAACTATTCTAAGAGCCAAACTTATTTATTTCTTGGATATAGCTAAGTCCCAGCATTCTGAAAAACAAAATAATTGTTATGAGTTTTTTTATATATATATTTTGCAAAACCCTGATGGATAATCATAAACTATTTACGATATCCATATTTGCATTTTTTTAAAAACATGATTTTTATATTTTAGAGAATATGCATGAAAAACCTTTTAGGATTTGGTTGTGTGCACGAAAACAAAATATTTTTTTTGTTTTTTAAATAGAAAATGTTTTTAATTATTTTTGAATTTAAACAAAAAATTTAAGAAAATTTTTGTAGAAAACCAGGTATTTTAATATTGGATTTGTATCTTATAGTGTAAATATACAACTCAATATTATGCAAAATTGTTGGGAAAACATGCGAGAAAATAAAAAATATTTTGAAAGGACTCTTGGAAATTTTTGGATTTTTTGTTTTTTTTAAGTATTTTTTCTATTATATAATATCTTATTATTATTATTGTATGGGCTGGGCTCGACCCAACCATATAGGCTGGGCCCAGCTGGATTGGGTTAGGTCAACTACGACCCAACAGACCTGACATCTCTTTTTTATATATATTGGGTGTGCTGGACTCGACCCATGTTAGTGGCATTTTGCCATTTGCATGCAGAAAGTATTCTACATGCAAATGGTTATGAAGGAGTTATGGAGAAGAAAAAGGAGAGGAAGGCTTGCCTGGCTGAAGGAGAAAAGAGGTTGGCGGCGTTCCTAGTGGTACAAGAAAGACCGGCGTGTGGGTGGTGGCGACAATGGCGACGGTGGTTACGGTGGCGCAAAAGAGGCTAGCGGAGGGGGAGAAAAAAAACCGGGGAAATGTTGTTTTTCCCAACTTTGGCCTCTAATTTCTTGATGCTCAATGCATCAAATTCACCCATATTTATAAGGGGTGGAAGAGGGATATTGTTTATTTACTGATGCCAAATTGTGGCCTTTGATTCGACCCGGAAGGATCCTAATCATTGGTTCAAAGTTGTTATCAAGGCCTGAAAAAGTTGGTAACTAAAGATTGGTCGGCTTGGCCATTTTGAAGCAATGTTGCGGTGGCTGTAGGGCCAGTTGGCCGACGAGACCTAGTCTAGGGTGTAGTACAATGTCAAGCCATTATAGTGGTGTATAGTCCAGTTTAGTTAAAAGATGAAGCATAAAATGCTCCTGAAAGGTAGCCAAGCGATCAACTTTTTCGGGTGACAAGTTAGAGGACAACAAGCAGTAACCAAACAACATGTCGTCTGGTCTTTTTTATATACATACAAAACAACGTAGTTTTTCAGTCTTAGGGTTTTAAATTCGAGGATTTGGTCAAAGTTTAATTTGGTTATTCAACTTCTGATTTCTTTTTAATTAAACCCTCAAAGTTTAATAGAGTTTATCAACAGTATCATTTTAGCTGTCTAATTTTACGAAATGCCACCACAGATGAGCCGTTGAACAAAAATCAAGCTGTATAAAAAAAAAATCATAACAAATATGAACACTTGGGGATTAATTCACACCTTTTCTACCGGAGCACTTAAATCGGACGGGATAACTAACAAGAATATGGCACCTGGAGCAGAGCAAGCACAAATCTCCAATGCCTCGCGCCTAATGACAATAAAAACTTTACATTTACGTCACCAACACATGGTGGTGCTTCTTACAAATAAATTGGAATCAACATCAATGAATTGGCAACAGTCCATACAGCCCTTCAAACACAAAACTATTAGCATACAAGCACTTGGCATCTCTCCATGTGGCTGGAGAGAGCAGTCACACAGAGTGAATGAAAGACTTCCACATTATTGTGCAATTGCACTTGGATTCCAATTTTGGAGGCTTCACGCTGTCCATCTTCGGAGGATTTCACATTATCGTGCAATTGCACTTGGATTCTGTAGTTGTTTTAGAATAAAGAAAGAAGAAACAGAGTTGCTGCAGTAAAGAAAAATAGAAAATGAGAGCAATATATTTTGAAGGTGAAAACTGAATAATATTAACGTATGAAGCATTACAATTTAAAGCTTGATAAATAACAACCCACTAACATCATGGTCCTAAGATTACGTCATGATCACAATCATGGATAACAAAAGAAATAACTGAAAACAAAGAAATAGGAAGAGGTTTGAAATATTTCAAACCACTAAACAATGTTTATGACTCAAACAACAGCAGTTCTAAGCACGTTTTCTAACAGATTCCAACTTAGGAGGCTTCATAACGTCCATCTCGTTCGGAAGCCCAACATTACGCACCATAGATTCATTGGCATTCTCATCGTTCTCGGTCTCGTTGACAAGTGTTCTGGGCTGAATCCCAGAGGAGTGCTGGAAATAGAGTGTCCATTTTTTAAAGGAGAAAAGAGTAGGGCTTCACCTTGGAAGCGGATCCCTCTTTGTTGTGTCCCACAAGCTCTAGGTTTAGTGGAAATGCTCGACAAGGATTGGATGGATTTCTATGTGTGGACTCCTAATGGAAGCAGCAGGTCTGCGTTATATCAAGACGAGGCATAATGGATGCTCTGAAAACAGCACTTTCTGATCTCTGGATTAGTCATGTCCTGCCAGCAAAGGAGTTGTGCAGTAAAAGAGATAGCAGATCCCCTGAAAGAATTAGGATCATTGAAGCCCGAAGCCTGCACCTAGGCATGAATTGTATAGCATAGTTTATTAGCGGGCATCTTCAAAACTTTGCAGCTAGGACTTGATGAGCAGAGGCATTTCGCTACAGCTTGAATAGTTGAAAGTGTCTTTTTTTGTTATTTTTCACTTGCAATCATGAGAAAAGTCAAGTGTATATGATATTAAACAAACGATGACCCCTTTTTGGTGGTGTAGGTTGCGTTGCATCTTCTCCGATACTTTGAGTTCTTATTTGTCAGGATATCTAGAAGCAGAGTAATTGTTATTTTTAAAGTGTTTTTTATTTAAAAATATATTAAAATAATATATCTTTTATTTTATATATCAGCATATTAAAATAATCTAAAAATATATAAAAAATAATTTCAACAACATGATTAGATGTAATAAATTGGCTATTGAGCAAAGAGATGATGTATGCAAATCCATAGCAAATATAGCACCAGGGAATCGAGATGGCTCCCCCTACCGAACTCTTTTATGTAAAATATATTAATTTGCCGGCCAGACCAAAGTTCGGGCGATTAAAAGCATCCCAATTCACTTATCAATACGCGTCCACGGCAACATATTGATCGGAGGCAGCTCACACAATTATTTTGCCGACAAATTAACATTGATTAGTAAATTTTGATGCTGGTTTCCTCGGTGAATTTATTTCGTTTGAGTCCTGATCAACAGCTCACACAAGTGTTCTTGAAGTTTCAGTGTCCATCCTGGGTTGATTTGAAAAATACGGATATAAAGTTTTATTTAAATTGGGTTTTAAATTGACAAAACCTAATTAATTATAATATATTAATCCGGTCGAAACACAATTGCATTAGTGTTAAAGAAAAAGGAAATAGCGAAACAATGTGATTTTAATATGAATAGTTAGTTCGAATATCTACTAGTCTACCCTATAAACCAAGTATTTAAAGGGATGTTTGAGAGTTTAGTATAAATTGCTTTTTAAATGGTTTTTATTAAAAAATTATTAAAATAATATTTTTTATTTTTAAAAAATTATTTTTAATATCAATAAATTAAAAATATTCAAAAATATAAAAAATAATTTTAAATTAAAAAAATATGATGCTTATACGTGATGACAATGAAATAAAGATACGTCACTATATCAAAGTTATACGCGCCACAATCCTCACGGGCAGCCTCTGTTAGCAAGGTAGGCATATACTTCCAAACCCGCCCCTCTCCAAACAGACCTTTCAATCGAAGTCAAACAATAAAAATTGTCGCCTGCTAACATTGTCAAACATCACGCCTGCTAACATTGTCAAACAATAAAAATCAATATGCTGGAGCATTAACTATTAATCAAGAGGTCCTGCTAGAGACATGAACAGTCATAGATAATTTTATTTTTTTTTTGTGCATTTTGACCCCTTTTCTTCCTTTGCTTATTGATTTTTTAAAAAATTTAGTCTTTATATGATGTGTTTATAGGGATTTAGAGTTGGTAATTTATTTTAATTTGTCTTTTATATTGTTATCACGATATCAAAAAAATATCTCAACATCGCGGTATGATCTACTTTTTGAAAAAGTTTAGTTAAATAAAAAATAATTTCTAGGATATTAAAATTTATGGAGTTAAAGACCCGGTTTTCCAGTTAGGCGAGGCAATTCTGGTTGCCCCAGTTCACGGGTTTAGCGATGGCTTTTCTTTTTAATAATTGAACTTGATTATGTGATCATCTATTTTTTTTATAATATATGTTGCACGTGTGCGGCGTCTCAACGATCATCCTCCCAGATCAGGATAATCATGAATGATGTAGGTGGAAATGAGAAGGAATTCTTGTCCTTTATTAGTAAAAAAAAGGGAATGAGAGTTGTCACCTAATATTTTGGTCACTATAAACCCTAATTGGTTTCAAGATCTGGAAAAGGGGACTGATTATATAAAAGCAAGGTATTAACACCCCTAGCACATCTTACCTGAGGTTTGCATTGTTTATTTGTCTGATATAAACTAAGAAAATGTTATGTTTTGTAACTGTTAGTCTACTTAAGGTTGAAGAAAAGTCTTTCTCAGTAAGGAGATCCTTATCTTATTAGGTTAAAAATCTAATTGTTCTAATGCCGATAAAAAATAAAAATAAATTGTCTTTTTTATTTAATATCAAAAATATATCTTACGTATAAGTTCATAATCATATATGTCGCGGGGCGCACGGCATCGAGCGACGACGGGTCTACCGCCTGAGATGTTGGTGAAGAAGAAAGGGGTTTTGGGTATAATCATAAAGTTATGATTATAGAATTCAGGAATCGCCACCTAGTGTTATGATTACTAGGAAACCTATGGTCTACGAGAGTTTGGGTAAGAGACTAATTGTGCAAGGGGAAAATGTATCACCCCTAGTGCACCCTACATAGGGTAAGCTGCATTGTTGTTTGATTGTTTTTCTAGGTCACTTTTATGTCTATTTGTCTTTTCTAAGGCTCAAGATAAATCTCGCTTTGTGAGGTAGTCTCTATCTTATTGAGTTAAATCATAACCATTCTAAGATCCAGACTTATTTATTTCTTGGATATAGCTATGTCCCCGCATTCTGAATAAAAAAATAATTATTATGAGTTTTTTTTATATTTTAGCCGAACCCTAATGGATAATCATAAACTGGTTACGATATCTATTTTTGAATTTTTTAAAACATGATAAAAATATAATTTTTATCTTTTAGAAAATATGCATGAAAAACCTTTTAGGATTTAGCTGTATGCGTGGAAAAAAAAACATTTTATTATTTTTTAAATAGAAAATTGATTTAATTTTTTTTAAATTTTAAAAAATAAAAAAAGTTTTGTAGAAAACCAGATATTTTAATACTAGATTTGTATCTTAAAGTGTAAATATATAGCCTGGTATTATGTAAAATTATTGAAAACATATGTGAGAAAATCAAAAATATTTTGGAAGGACTCTTGGAAATTTTAGGATTTTTTTTTATTTTTATTATTATATAATATATTTTTATTATTATTATTATTATTATATAGGCTGGGCCCGGCAAAGCCGGGTTGGGTCAACTATGACCCACCAGGCCTGGCATCTCTTTTTTCTTTTTTCTTTTTACACTGGGGTGAGCTGGACTTAGCCCAGCCATCTGGGTTGGGCTGGAAATGGTTTAGCCCGGCACATGTTAGTGGCATTTTGCCATTTGCATGCAGAAAGTATTCTACATGCAAATGGTTATGGAGGAGTTTTGGAGAAGAAAAAAGAGAGGAAGGCTAGCCTAACCGAAGGAGAAAAGAGGCTAGCAGCGTTCCTGGTGGTTCAGGGAAGACCGTCGAGTGGTTGGTGGCAACAACGACGGCGAAGAGGCGGTGGTTACGGTGGCGCAAAAGAGCCTAGCGGAGGGTGAGAAAAAAAATGGGGAAATGTTGTTTTTTCCTAACTTTGGCCTCTAATTTCTTGATGCTCAATGCATCTAATTCACCCCTATTTATAAGGGGTGGAAAAGGAACATTGTTTCTTTACTGATACCAAATCTTGGCCTTTGATTCGACCCGAAAGGATCCTAACCGTTGGTTCAAAGTTGTTATCAAGTCCTGAAAAAGTTGGCAACTAAAGACTGGTTGGGGTAGCCATTTTAGAGCGATGTTGCGGTGAATATAGGGCCAGTTGGCCAACGAGACCTACTCTAGGGTGTAGTGCAATGTCAGGCCATCATGGTGGTGTATTGTCCGGTTTAGTTAAGAGATACTGTATTAAATGCTCCTGAAAAGTAGCCACCCGATCAACTTTTTCGGGTAAGAAGTAAGAGGACAATGAGCACTACGAGACGACATGTCATCTGGTCCTTTTTTTGTTGCTAAAATAGCGTCGTTTTTCAGTCATAGGGTTTTAAATTCAGGGATTTGGTCAAAGTTCAATTTGGTCATTCGACTTCTGATTTCTTTTAATTACTCTTAATTGGCTTCAAACTTTTAATTTTATGCAGTTTTACCCCTATTGAACTTTAACATCGCCCCCGCATTTCAGTGTCTTTTTCATTTTGTTCCTTGGTCTTGGATTTATGCAATATTACCCTTAATTGACCATTAAACTTTCAATTCTCTTCAATTTCACCCCCGATTTCAATCAATTGAGTCATCATAGTTCAACTCTTTTTGAAAAATGATCATTGGTCATGAATTTCTTCAATCTAACCCTTAATTGACCCTAAAGTTTTGATTTTGTAGCAATTTTACCCCTAATTTGAATCAATTGTCTGGATAAAAATTAAATTTGGTCTCCTAAAATTCTAATCTTCTTAATTAAACCCAAATTAAGCTCTCAAACTTAAATTTTCATGAGTTAAGCCCCTAATAAAATTAATTTGACCAATTTAAAGTATAATTAATTCCTTGCACCTAATTAAATCCTTTAATTGGACCCAAATTAATTCTTTAACATAATTAAACTTTTAATTTTGTCCATAATTAAATCAAATTGGCATATTAAAAACCTAATTATATCCCTAAACTTAATTTTTATACAGATTAGTTCAATAAGCATTTAATTTGACATTGAATTTGCTTTGTCTCTTCAGTTTTAGGTACAATGGGGTACAATTAAGCTCTCAATTCATCCAAAATTGAAGCTTGATCTTCCTCTATATTTGAAATCCTCACAGCTTCCTCTCCAGTCTTCTTGTTATTATTATTTTATTATTTTTTTATTTTGGAAAGAAAAAAGGGTAAAATTTAGGAAGTAAGTCAAAACTAGGTTATGACAGTTGCCCCTCTCTTTACAATGTTTACGATAGAAAGTCTCGTAACTTTAGATAGTAAGCTTTGTAAAGAAGAAAATAGAATGAGAGATAATAGACTCACCAGATCAAGAAATGGTTAATCCTTCTGAAAGTGTTTGATGTCAGGGCTAAAAAGCATACTCAAAGGAAAAAAAAAAGATATGGCTAGAAAACGCATTACCTGAAGAACTGAGGCTCGAAGGCGCACTCAAGAAAAAAAATAGAGCTAGAAAGCGCACTATCTGAGAGATAAGGGTTAGAAAGTGCACCTAGTAAAAGATTGGGTTTGTAAAGAAAAAGATGATCTTTGAAAAAATGAAAGAATTTTTGGAGCAGTATAGTTGTACCATGCAACATGCCTAAAGATTTTTTAAATGATCAAATTCTCATGGGTGGCCTGCCCAAGTGAAGAATATAAAGATTTTTTCAAATAGTCTCATAGTAATGGGCGACTTCCTTAGGTGAAAAAGTACAAAGATTTTTCAAAATGATCTCATTATAATGGGTGACCTATTCAAGTAGAAAAATATAAATATTTTTCAAAATAGTCTTATTCTAATGGGCGATCTGCCCAGGTGAAGAATACAAATGTTTTTTTCAAATGGTCTTACTATAATAGATGACCTGCCCAAGTGGAAAATGCAAGATTTTTCAAAGTGGTCTCATTGTAATGAATGACCTATCTAGGTAAAAAAATACAAAGATTTTTCAAAGTGGCCTCATTGTAGTGGTTGACCTGCCCATATGAAAGATGCGAGGATTTTTCAAAATGGTCTCATTGTTATGAGCGACCTGCCCACGTGAAAAATATGAAGATTTTTCAAAGTTGTCTCATTGTAATGGGTAACCTGCCCAGGTGAAAAATGCAAAGATTTTTCAAAGTGGTCTCATTATAATAGATGACATGCCCAAATGGAAAAATACAAAGATTTTTTAGTGTGCTCTCATTCTAATGGGTGACCTACCCAGGTGAAGAATTCGAAGATTTTTTAAAATGGTGTAATGGACAACGTGCCCAAGTGGAAAAATGCAAGATTTTCAAAGTGATCTCATTATAACAAGCGACTTGCCAAAGTGAAAAATACAAAGATTTTTCAAAGTGGTCTCATTGTAATGGATAACTTGTCCAGATGGAAAAATGCAAGATTTTCAAAGTGGTCTCATTGTAACGGGCGACTTGCCCAGGTGAAAAGATTTTTCAGAGTGGTCTCATTGTAATGGGCGACCTGCCTAAGTAGAAAATGTGACTTACCTGGTGAAAGGATTAATCTAGAGGTGCCTTAAAGGGACGTCAAGATAAGACTTGAGGCACACTATTTAGGAGATGAGAGCTTAAAAGAACAATCACAGGGAAAAGAGATGGGGCTCAAAAGTGCACTATCTAAGAGATGAAGTCTTAAAGGCGTGCTTAAAATAAGAAGATAGGGTCTGAAGGTGTACTATCTAAGAGATGAGGGCTTAAAGGCATAAGAGATGAGATATAGAGATAGGCTAAAAAGTGCCCTATCAGAGGGATGAGGGCTAAAAAGCGCACTCAAAAGAAGAGAGATAAAGATAGGACTAGAAGATAGAGATGGGACTAGAAATCGCAATATCTGAGAAGCGAGGGCTAGAAAGTGCACTCCAAAAAAATAGAGATAAGGTTAGGAAGCACACTATCTGGGATGTAAGGGCTCAAAGACGAGTTATAGGGTTAGAAAACACACTATTTGAAATGATTGAGACTCAAAGGCATATTTTAAAAGATAGGGTTGGTAAACTATAAACCCATTAAGGATTCTTTTCCTTAGATTCTCAACAATGACCCAATTGCAATGTATACTTACTTGAGAAATATAGGTCCCCTTTTCTTTATGGACTGCCTCTTTTTGAAGTTGGATCTCTATTAACTAGCTTCAATGACTTTTTGTTTTTTGCTTACTCGAGTTATCACTTATGATCTTGATTTCTGAAAACAACAAATTTTTAGACTGTATCTGCATTACCCCCTACTTAAAGACTTGTATCTTCAGTTTTGTTCAACATCCTCTGTCTTCTTATAAAGGGAATCTTAGAGTCAGTCCTATTATGTTCATTGGATTGCTCCAGCCTGATCATATCCTCAGTGTTCTGGGCTTTGAGTTTCTTTTTTTTTAGGTATGAGGTTGTGTGAAAGAAAATTTGGTTATTTATAAGGATTGCTTTCTCAAAAAAAAAATTTGGAACTTCAAATATTTACACAACATTGTAATTAAACACAAATCATAACAAAAACAAAAAAAATAAAAAAAATCATCTAAATCTTAAAATGGACCTTTCAGAGGCTGAAGGTATCTTAGGGAGACTGCTATATGGTGCTGGAAACGGAGAAATAGTGATAGCGCATGGGTTCCATGCATCATCATCACTGTTAATGTGTGGTTTCATGCGTTGCCGTTGGTGAATGGGAAAACAAGGTGGATCTGAAGCAAAGGAAATCACACAAACAATTTATTTGTCTTTTTTTTTTATATGTTTTGTTTCTCTACTGCAAATAATTGTCACAATTAAAATCAAGGGAAAGAGTAGTTGGTATTTGATCTTGCGGATTGCTGGAGGAAAAGATGGTGAATTGTTGCCAGTTAATTACCAGGTTGTTAAGGGCTAGTGATTGTCGGTTACTGTTGGTGTGGGGTTCAGTTATGGCAGTTCCTGATGTTGCTCGTGTTGCGTGGTGGAAATCATAAAGAAAAAGAAGCTATTGTGTCATGACCACCATGGGGATATATAGTTGATGGCGTTGGTCGTGGGTGAGTCACGACCGAAAGTGGATGGTTGGATCGATTGTTTTTTATGTTGCAAGATAGTGGAGAAGAAACAAAGGCATTACATGCGGGGGCTGATGATGTTGTCGCAGTCGTCCGTGGTTGGTCTTGTTAAAACCGAAGAGACTGGTGGTTGCTGCTATACACGGTGGATTTTTTTTGTATCTCCCAGTGGAAAATGGGTGCTGCTCACAGTGGTTGGTTCCAATAGAGGTGGAGAGTTGGAGGAAGAGTTGCTAAAGGTGTTGGCATTAATGATGGGTTAGTCAGTCATAAAAGAATGTTGCTTTACATTGATTGGTACTCCTAAAAAAGATAAAAACATTTGGGTTCGGTTCTTTTACAATAATAAATGAGGGGAGGCTGGTTTGGTATTGAGCTTACAATGGTATAGGTTGGTTTTGGTTTTGGAGGAGTTAATGGCTACTCTCTTGAAAAAATTATGAATAGGAAGAGGGAATGTGTGAGCTAGAGAGTTTTTTTATGTTTTTTTTATAATGAACTGCCCCCTTTTTTTGTGAGTTAATCACCTTTTTACAGGTGGAGGATTTTGTCTTCTTTCCCAATTAATTGGTCCAATAAGCAATCTAAATTCATCTTGATCCCTCGTTTTCTTCCTTTTTATTTTGGCATCTTTATCCAGATAGTTTTTTTTTGTATTTTGATTTTTTTTAAAAAAGACAATATCAACGTCGACTCAAATGAGAAAAATCAATAACTTTTTAAAAAGGAAACATGTTGAAATGAAATTTGAAATTTAAATCCTTTTGAGACGACGCTGAAAATAACGCAAATACATCAAGAATATATTTTTGATTTTTTTGTATGTTGAAAGTATTTAGATAAACTAGGGTTCAAAAATTGGGTTACAACAATATAGTTAAAAAAATAGTTTCAGAAAAAAAACATGTTATTAAATTTTTGAAACTCCATGGGCCTATTGTCGAGTTTAGCGATTTTAATTATTTTTTTGTTAAATTCATTTTTCTTATTTCATAATTCAGTATTGAGTTAATTGAGAATTAAGTTTCATAATTTATTTTGTTTTCTTTTTTACAAAGTTATCATAGTCTTTAAAAAAAGTCTCAGTATTGATTTGACACTCAATTTTGCAATCGTTTATTTTTGTTATCATATAGTTAAATAAGAAATAGTTTAGAAAAAAAACAAGTTATTAATGTCAATGGAGTCCATTACCCGGTTTATGGGTTTGAAGTGTTCACCTGGGTTACCCGGTTCATGGGTTTAGTGAGTTTACCTATCAAACACGATATGTTTGTTTTTTTAGTTTGTGGTCCTTTGATTTTTCTAATTGTTTTTTTTTATTTCATTCTTCTTCAATATAAAATGGTTGAGAAATGGAATTCATGGTTTATTTTTTTTTCTAATTTCTATAAGGTTATCATGATCTCAAATAAACGTCCTTTTTAGGATTAGTGCTTGATTTTGCAAGCATATAATTTTATCATAAATTTAAATAAAAATTTTTACAAAAACAACAAAGTTATTAAACCCATTGAAGTCCATGACTCAGGTCGTAGGGTGACCGCGGTTGATCCAATTTGGCATCGTCTTAATATTAAAAAATTATTGTCATTTTAAAGTATTTTTAAGAGATATGTCATGTTTTTACTGGTCATCCAAGTTATCTTTGGACCTTTTAAATTGAATGATTCATTTTGGATCAGTTTCCATGGAGTTTAATTTGAAATTAAAACTAGGCAAGGAGCTGAACTTGGCAGGTTTCAAGATCGAGTCACTTGATTGAATTTAATGATATTGTCAAAAAAATCTCTATATTTTTAATATTTTTTTAAAAATTTAGAACAAAATAATCCAACTTCCAGTAGAGTGAAAACGAATATACTAATGATATATTGAAACAAGACAAAAGAAGAAGAAAGAAGAATAATTATAATACATTTCATGACATAGTGTGATGAAGAGAGTATAAAAACTAGAGTTTTTGATCCATAAAATTACAACCCTACCATGGTAGGGAAATAAATAAAATTGTATGATATTTTATAAAAACTTAGTCTTAATTTTTTAAAAATAAACTAGACATTTTTATTTATGCTAGTTTTAGATCTAGAATATCTATAGAAAAGAATTCATAATTAAAATTTACTTAGCTAATATATTTCATTTAGTATTATAATTTATAAATAAATTAAAAGTCTAGAAAAAAAATTCAAATCCAACAAGATAAATAAATAACTTCCAAAACTTATTTAAAAGTTTTTTTATATATTCAATTATCATGGAATTTTAACAAGGCAGATTTTTTTAAAAAAAAACTTCTCGAAACTTAAAGACTTTAATATTATTAAGATATTGAAAGAAAGTGGCCCACGTTACATAAGACAGCATAGTCCAGTTGTATTTTTCCACTTGACTTATTCGTTTACTTTGATTAGTTGCTTTCGTTGCTATCACTCCGTTCTTACCAGGGGAGTTGTTATGTTAATTACTTAACACAAGTCTGGATTGAGGACTTATCTGTTAACCAGACTGGAAAATAGATAGCTAGCAGGATTATCCATCATGTCTGTGCCTCTGAGAATCGAGATCATGCAGAGAGAAACCATCAAACCATCCTCTCCAACGCCCCTTCACTTAAGAAGTCTCAAGCTCTCTCTTCTGGACCAATCCATGCCAGTAGGTCACATTCCCCTGCAGCTATTTTACCCCAGGAATGGAAACGACACAGATCACCTTGCCAAAGCCACGGAAAGGTCACTGCTACTAAAGACCTCACTGTCTGAAGCCTTGACTCATTTTTATCCATTCGCAGGCAGACTCAAAGACAATTTGTCCATTGAATGTGATGACCATGGGGCTGAATATATTGAGGCTCGAATCCATTGTATTCTCTCTGATATTCTCAAAAAGCCTGATACTGAAGTGCTAAAACAACTCCTTCCTGCAGCTATAAGTGAACCAGCCACGGCCAGGGATAGTCAATTAATTGTCCAAGCTAGTTTCTTTGATTGTGGTGGCTTGGCAATTGGCGTGAATCTTTCTCACAAGGTTGCAGATGCAGCCACGCTAACATCATTCATCAAGTGCTGGGCTGCAACCGCTCGCAGGTCGAGTACTGAGGTGGTGATCAGTCCAGTGTTCATGGGTGCTTCTATTTTCCCACAAATGGATTTACCAATCTCAATGCTTCCAGTATATTTGATTAAAGGAGAGTCTGTCATGAAAAGGTTTGTGTTTGAAGCTCCCAAAATTACTGCTCTCAAGGCTAAAGCCATCAGTGCAAGCGTGCCAGATCCAACACGGGTGGAATCTGTAACAGCGTTGATCTGGAAATGTGCGATGAGCGCATCAAGATCAAACTTGGGGGTTCCAAGAAAAGCTGTGTTGTCTCTTGGAGTGAATATTCGGAAGAGGCTTGTGCCAACCTTACCAGACAACTACGGTGGGAACTACGCAGGTAGTATATCAGCGCGGATAGAGGATCATGATGATTTAGAATTGCAAGGTATAGTGAGCCGTATAAGGAAAGATCTTATAGAGTTTGGTGAAAAATATGCTAAAATAACCCCAGGGGACGATATTTCGTTAGCAATTTGCAAGACGGTGGAAGAGTTTGGAAAGATGGCCATGAGCAAAGATATTGACTACTATAACTGCTCCAGTTGGTGTAGATTTGAACTTTATGATGCTGATTTCGGATGGGGAAAACCAAGATGGTTGAGTAATGTTTTAACTATAGAGCTGAAAAATCTTATGTGTTTGATCGACACAAGGGATGGTGATGGAATAGAAGCGTGTATAAGCTTGAGTCCAGAAGACATGGCCTTGTTCGAATCCAACAGGGAGCTGCTTGAATTTGCTTCTGCAAATCCTAGTGTATCAGTTTAGCTCAGATGGAAAGAAGATGTTTGCGAGGCTCAATGTGTGATGTAATGCGCTTGAATCATCGGTTCATTACATTACATTCTTTAGTTTGCTGGTGGTGAAATTTCTTTTCTTTTTCTTTTTTCTTGCTGTCTGGTCATAAAATTTTACATCAATGTAATAGAGTTTCTCAACAATATCATTTTAGCTGCTCTAATTTTACGAAATGCCACCACAGATGAGCCATTGAACAAAAATCAAGCTGTATTTTTAAAAAATCATAACAAATATGAACACTTGGGGGGTTTAATTCACACCTTTTCTATCGGAGCACTTGAATCGGACGGGATAACTAACAAGAATACAAGAATACGGCACCTGGAGCAGAGCAAACACAAATCTCCAATGCCTCGCGCCTCATGACAATAAAAACTTTACATTTACGTCACCAACACATGGTGGTGCTTCTTAAAAATAAATTGGAATCAACATAAATGAATTGGCAATAGTCCATAGAGCCCTTCAAACACAAAACTATTAGCATACAAGCACTTGGCATCTCTCCATGTGGCTGGAGAGAGTAGTCACACAGAGTGAATGAAAGACTTCCACATTATTGTGCAATTGCACTTGGATTCCGACTTCGGAGGCTTCATGCTGTCCATCTTCGGAGGATTTCACATTATCGTGCAATTGCACTTGGATTCCAACTTAGGAGGCTTCATAATGTCCATCTCGTTCGGAAGCCCAACATTACGCACCATAGATTCATTGGCATTCTCATCGTTCTCGGTCTAGTTGACAAGTGTTCTGGGCTGAATCCCAGAGGAGTGCTGGAAATAGAGTGTCCATTTTATAAAGGAGAAAATAGTAGGGCTTCACCTTGGAAGCGGATCCCTCTTTGTTGTGTCCCACAAGCTCAAGGTTTAGTGGAAAAGCTCGACAAGGATTGGATGGATTTCTATGTCTGGACTCCTAATGGAAGCGGTCTGTCTGCGTTATATCGAGACGAGGCATAAGGGATGCTCTGAAAACAGCACTTTCTGTTCTCTGGATTAATCCGCTGAAAGAATTAGGATCATTGAAGCCCGAAGCCTGCAACTAGGCATGAATTGTATAGCTATATAGTTTATTAGCGGGCAACTTCAAAACTGATGCAGCTAGGACTCTATGAGCTGAGGCATTTCGCTAGTTGAAAGTGTCCTTTTTTGTTATTTTTCACTTGCCGGCACGAGAAAAGTGAAATGTATCTGATATTAAACAAACCATGACCCCTTTTTCTTGTTGGTGGAGGAGGTTGCGTTGCATCTTCTCCACCACTCACTCTGACTGTTTTTTAGTTGAGTATTTAAAAATATGATAATAATTATTTTTTAAAGTATTTTTTAATTAAAAATATATTAATATATATTTTTTATTTTTTAAAAATAATTTTTGATAAACACATCAAAACTATCCGAAAACTTAAAAAAAATTAATCTTAAATAAAAAATAGAAAAATTTACAAACTTTACCTAACCCGGTTTGTAATGCAAAGCCAAAGAGAAACCATAAATTGGCTATCATTCATTACTCGAGCAAAGACATGATGCATGCAAATCCATGGCAAATATACAGTAATACGGAATCGAGATAGCTCCCTCCTACCTAACTCTTTTATGTAAAATATATTATTTTGCCAACAAATTAAGTAAATTTGGATGCTAGTTTCCTCGGGGAATTTTTTTTTTTTGAAGTCGAGAATAGATAAATATAAAAAAGAGAAAGCATAAACAGTGTGAGCAGAACTTTAGCTTTAGCTACATAGATTGTAGCCAGGGCATCAGCCTAATTGTAGCCAGGACATCACCCTAGTTTCCTCGGGGAATTATTTATTTCGTTTCAGACCAACATGATACGAGATCCCAGAAATGAAGTTTCCCTGCAAAGAAAAGTCAAATATGGTTGTTTAAACACGACCTGGATTGATATGGCCAGTGTCACGGGGGTAATTTTTCGCAACGAAATTCAACCCGTGCGGCAGCCTAGTCCCTCACTAGACTCAGCCTTCTCTCGCCACTCCTACTCGTGTTTGCCTAGTAACTAAGCAAGCGGAATACACAAGCAAGAATAAGAATCAAAGTGCACAACAAGCTTTACAGGAACTCTTTCCCAACCTTTATTAATCTCATACACAAAGGAAACTATACACAAATCCGTATGTGTGCTATGCACAAAGATTACATGCTACACCAAGCTACCTCTAACTAGTGTTCTACATGTTCTTGCATGCTCCTACATGCTGAACATTCCCAACCGAATGCTCTCCCATTCTGAACATTCCCACCCGAATGCTCTCCTTCAACCAAGAGCTGCATCTTGTATTTATAGACAAGCAAGGGAGCTGCAAAGGCTCCTCCCCATTATCCCCCATTTTCGGGACCTAGTGGAGCACTACCTCTCACCCATGATCCCATGTTTTCAGGACATGGTGGAGCACTACCTCTCACCCATGATCCCATGTTTTCAGGAGATAGTGGCCTGGACAGCACCCCAGTTATGCTCCCACGTTCTGCCTCCCATGAAGTTGCCACTTCCTCCATTTCCTGGCTGTCTACTTGTCAGCCCCAGCTGCCAGTTTCTGTTGCGGCTGCTGACTCAGAAGGTCCATCATCTAAGTCCCCACGTCCATGCCAAGTCCATCATCTAAGTCCCCACGTCCATGCCAAGTCGCAAGCTCAAAGACTCGCATAGACCATTGCATGCTGCCTGCCGAATTCATCTCTGCCTATGCAAGGCTGTCGCAATCCATCGCTGCCGAATTCTAGGCAGTGTGCCTTCGTTGGCGCGTCCCAGCGCCTAGAGCTCTAACCCATGCCTTGGACAGTCCTTCGCCCAACTTTTAGATCGTGCCAAGTCGCGCCCCTGACTTGCACCAGCTGCTGCGCGCTGTCGAATTCGCATCTGCGTGCAGGCTGCTAATTCCTGCGCTGCCGAATTCGCATCTGCGTGCAGGCTCCCAATGTTGGCGCTGCCGAATTCCTCGACAGCCCATGTTCTCGTCAGCCTATGCCCCTGACGAGTTTTCCCGCCTGGCTTGGACATTCCCTCGTCAAGCCCATGTTCGTCGACAATCTGCGTTGCCGATTTTCCCTTTGACGAACCTACAGCCGCACAAATCTACGCTGCCGATTTCTCCCACTGATGGCATGGCTGCCAGCACCCTTAGGCCTTGTTTTGGCTAGCCTGCCGAAGTGTGCACCCCGTGCACGTTTAACACTGTTACAGCCACCCTCTGATTAAATTAGCTAGCTAGGCATATACTTCCAAGCCCGCCCCTCTCCAAACAGACCTGAAAGTCAAGATGGGAAAACATCACGCCTGCTAACATCGTCAAACACTAAATCAATATTCTGAAGCATTAAATATTAATCAAGTATTAAATATTAAGTATTAATAGTAATCCACATTAATTTATTTTTTTGCATTTTGACCCTTTTTTTCCCCTTTGATTATTGATTTTTTTTAAAATTTAATCTTTATATGATGTGTTAATAGGGATTCAGAGTTGATAATTTATTTTAATTTTCCTTTTATTTGTTTGATACAAACTAAGAAAATATTGTGTTTTCTAATTGTTAATCTATTTAAGGTTGAAGAAAAGTTCTTTTCAGTAAAGAGATCGATCTGTATCTTATTAGGTTAAAAACCTAATCGTTCTAATGCCAATAAAAAAATATATCTTACGTAGAAGTTTATAATCCTATATGTCGCGGTGCGCACGTGTCGAGCGACGACGGGTATGCCGCCTAAGATGTTGGTGAAAAAGAAAGAGGTTTTGAGTATAATCATAAAGTTATGATTATAGAAATCAAGAGTCGCCACCTAGTATTATGATTTCTAGGAAACATATGGTCTACGAGAGTCTGGGTAAGGGACTAATTGTGCAAGGGGAAGATGTTTCACCCCCAGTGCACCCTACCTAAGATAAACTGCATTGTTGTTTGATTATTTTTCTAGGTCATGTTTCTGTCTATTGATCTTTTCTAAGGTTCAAGGTAGATCTCGCTTCGTGAGATAGTCTCTACTTTGTTGAGTTAAATCCTAACTATTCTAAGAGCCAAACTTATTTATTTCTTGGATATAGCTAAGTCCCAGCATTCTGAAAAACAAAATAATTGTTATGAGTTTTTTTATATATATATTTTGCAAAACCCTGATGGATAATCATAAACTATTTACGATATCCATATTTGCATTTTTAAAAAAACATGATTTTTATATTTTAGAGAATATGCATGAAAAACCTTTTAGGATTTGGTTGTGTGCACGAAAACAAAATATTTTTTTTGTTTTTTAAATAGAAAATGTTTTTAATTATTTTTGAATTTAAACAAAAAATTTAAGAAAATTTTTGTAGAAAACCAGGTATTTTAATATTGGATTTGTATCTTATAGTGTAAATATACAACTCAATATTATGCAAAATTGTTGGGAAAACATGCGAGAAAATAAAAAATATTTTGAAAGGACTCTTGGAAATTTTTGGATTTTTTGTTTTTTTTAAGTATTTTTTCTATTATATAATATCTTATTATTATTATTGTATGGGCTGGGCTCGACCCAACCATATAGGCTGGGCCCAGCTGGATTGGGTTAGGTCAACTACGACCCAACAGACCTGACATCTCTTTTTTATATATATTGGGTGTGCTGGACTCGACCCATGTTAGTGGCATTTTGCCATTTGCATGCAGAAAGTATTCTACATGCAAATGGTTATGAAGGAGTTATGGAGAAGAAAAAGGAGAGGAAGGCTTGCCTGGCTGAAGGAGAAAAGAGGTTGGCGGCGTTCCTAGTGGTACAAGAAAGACCGGCGTGTGGGTGGTGGCGACAATGGCGACGGTGGTTACGGTGGCGCAAAAGAGGCTAGCGGAGGGGGAGAAAAAAAACCGGGGAAATGTTGTTTTTCCCAACTTTGGCCTCTAATTTCTTGATGCTCAATGCATCAAATTCACCCATATTTATAAGGGGTGGAAGAGGGATATTGTTTATTTACTGATGCCAAATTGTGGCCTTTGATTCGACCCGGAAGGATCCTAATCATTGGTTCAAAGTTGTTATCAAGGCCTGAAAAAGTTGGTAACTAAAGATTGGTCGGCTTGGCCATTTTGAAGCAATGTTGCGGTGGCTGTAGGGCCAGTTGGCCGACGAGACCTAGTCTAGGGTGTAGTACAATGTCAAGCCATTATAGTGGTGTATAGTCCAGTTTAGTTAAAAGATGAAGCATAAAATGCTCCTGAAAGGTAGCCAAGCGATCAACTTTTTCGGGTGACAAGTTAGAGGACAACAAGCAGTAACCAAACAACATGTCGTCTGGTCTTTTTTATATACATACAAAACAACGTAGTTTTTCAGTCTTAGGGTTTTAAATTCGAGGATTTGGTCAAAGTTTAATTTGGTTATTCAACTTCTGATTTCTTTTTAATTACACCCTCAAAGTTTAATAGAGTTTATCAACAGTATCATTTTAGCTGTCTAATTTTACGAAATGCCACCACAGATGAGCCGTTGAACAAAAATCAAGCTGTATAAAAAAAAAATCATAACAAATATGAACACTTGGGGATTAATTCACACCTTTTCTACCGGAGCACTTAAATCGGACGGGATAACTAACAAGAATATGGCACCTGGAGCAGAGCAAGCACAAATCTCCAATGCCTCGCGCCTAATGACAATAAAAACTTTACATTTACGTCACCAACACATGGTGGTGCTTCTTACAAATAAATTGGAATCAACATCAATGAATTGGCAACAGTCCATACAGCCCTTCAAACACAAAACTATTAGCATACAAGCACTTGGCATCTCTCCATGTGGCTGGAGAGAGCAGTCACACAGAGTGAATGAAAGACTTCCACATTATTGTGCAATTGCACTTGGATTCCAATTTTGGAGGCTTCACGCTGTCCATCTTCGGAGGATTTCACATTATCGTGCAATTGCACTTGGATTCTGTAGTTGTTTTAGAATAAAGAAAGAAGAAACAGAGTTGCTGCAGTAAAGAAAAATAGAAAATGAGAGCAATATATTTTGAAGGTGAAAACTGAATAATATTAACGTATGAAGCATTACAATTTAAAGCTTGATAAATAACAACCCACTAACATCATGGTCCTAAGATTACGTCATGATCACAATCATGGATAACAAAAGAAATAACTGAAAACAAAGAAATAGGAAGAGGTTTGAAATATTTCAAACCACTAAACAATGTTTATGACTCAAACAACAGCAGTTCTAAGCACGTTTTCTAACAGATTCCAACTTAGGAGGCTTCATAACGTCCATCTCATTCGGAAGCCCAACATTACGCACCATAGATTCATTGGCATTCTCATCGTTCTCGGTCTCGTTGACAAGTGTTCTGGGCTGAATCCCAGAGGAGTGCTGGAAATAGAGTGTCCATTTTTAAAAGGAGAAAAGAGTAGGGCTTCACCTTGGAAGCGGATCGCTCTTTGTTGTGTCCCACAAGCTCTAGGTTTAGTGGAAATGCTCGACAAGGATTGGATGGATTTCTATGTGTGGACTCCTAATGGAAGCAGTAAGTCTGCGTTATATCAAGACGAGGCATAATGGATGCTCTGAAAACAGCACTTTCTGATCTCTGGATTAGTCATGTCCTGCCAGCAAAGGAGTTGTGCAGTAAAAGAGATAGCAGATCCCCTGAAAGAATTAGGATCATTGAAGCCCGAAGCCTGCACCTAGGCATGAATTGTATAGCATAGTTTATTAGCGGGCATCTTCAAAACTTTGCAGCTAGGACTTGATGAGCAGAGGCATTTCGCTACAGCTTGAATAGTTGAAAGTGTCTTTTTTTGTTATTTTTCACTTGCAATCATGAGAAAAGTCAAGTGTATATGATATTAAACAAACGATGACCCCTTTTTGGTGGTGTAGGTTGCGTTGCATCTTCTCCGATACTTTGAGTTCTTATTTGTCAGGATATCTAGAAGCAGAGTAATTTTTATTTTTAAAGTGTTTTTTATTTAAAAATATATTAAAATAATATATCTTTTATTTTATATATCAGCATATTAAAATAATCTAAAAATATATAAAAAATAATTTCAACAACATGATTAGATGTAATAAATTGGCTATTGAGCAAAGAGATGATGTATGCAAATCCATAGCAAATATAGCACCAGGGAATCGAGATGGCTCCCCCTACCGAACTCTTTTATGTAAAATATATTAATTTGCCGGCCAGACCAAAGTTCGGGCGATTAAAAGCATCCAAATTCACTTATCAATACGCGTCCACGGCAACATATTGATCGGAGGCAGCTCACACAATTATTTTGCCGACAAATTAACATTGATTAGTAAATTTTGATGCTGGTTTCCTCGGTGAATTTATTTCGTTTGAGTACTGATCAACAGCTCACACAAGTGTTCTTGAAGTTTCAGTGTCCATCCTGGGTTGATTTGAAAAATACGGATATAAAGTTTTATTTAAATTGGGTTTTAAATTGACAAAACCTAATTAATTATAATATATTAATCCGGTCGAAACACAATTGCATTAGTGTTAAAGAAAAAGGAAATAGCGAAACAATGTGATTTTAATATGAATAGTTAGTTCGAATATCTACTAGTCTACCCTATAAACCAAGTATTTAAAGGGATGTTTGAGAGTTTAGTATAAATTGCTTTTTAAATGGTTTTTATTAAAAAATTATTAAAATAATATTTTTTATTTTTAAAAAATTATTTTTAATATCAATAAATTAAAAATATTCAAAAATATAAAAAATAATTTTAAATTAAAAAAATATGATGCTTATACGTGATGACAATGAAATAAAGATACGTCACTATATCAAAGTTATACGCGCCACAATCCTCACGGGCAGCCTCTGTTAGCAAGGTAGGCATATACTTCCAAACCCGCCCCTCTCCAAACAGACCTTTCAATCGAAGTCAAACAATAAAAATTGTCGCCTGCTAACATTGTCAAACATCACGCCTGCTAACATTGTCAAACATCACGCCTGCTAACATTGTCAAACATCACGCCTGCTAACATTGTCAAACAATAAAAATCAATATGCTGGAGCATTAACTATTAATCAAGAGGTCCTGCTAGAGACATGAACAGTCATAGATAATTTTTTTTTTTTTTTTGTGCATTTTGACCCCTTTTCTTCCTTTGCTTATTGATTTTTTAAAAAATTTAGTCTTTATATGATGTGTTTATAGGGATTTAGAGTTGGTAATTTATTTTAATTTGTCTTTTATATTGTTATCACGATATCAAAAAAATATCTCAACATCGCGGTATGATCTACTTTTTGAAAAAGTTTAGTTAAATAAAAAATAATTTCTAGGATATTAAAATTTATGGAGTTAAAGACCCGGTTTTCCAGTTAGGCGAGGCAATTCTGGTTGCCCCAGTTCACGGGTTTAGCGATGGCTTTTCTTTTTAATAATTGAACTTGATTGTGTGATCATCTATTTTTTTTATAATATATGTTGCACGTGTGCGGCGTCTCAACGATCATCCTCCCAGATCAGGATAATCATGAATGATGTAGGTGGAAATGACAAGGAATTCTTGTCCTTTATTAGTAAAAAAAAGGGAATGAGAGTTGTCACCTAATATTTTGGTCACTATAAACCCTAATTGGTTTCAAGATCTGGAAAAGGGGACTGATTATATAAAAGCAAGGTACTAACACCCCTAGCACATCTTACCTGAGGTTTGCATTGTTTATTTGTCTGATATAAACTAAGAAAATGTTATGTTTTGTAACTGTTAGTCTACTTAAGGTTGAAGAAAAGTCTTTCTCAGTAAGGAGGTCCTTATCTTATTAGGTTAAAAATCTAATTGTTCTAATGCCGATAAAAAATAAAAATAAATTGTCTTTTTTATTTAATATCAAAAATATATCTTACGTATAAGTTCATAATCATATATGTCGCGGGGCGCACGGCATCGAGCGACGACGGGTCTACCGCCTGAGATGTTGGTGAAGAAGAAAGGGGTTTTGGGTATAATCATAAAGTTATGATTATAGAATTCAGGAATCGCCACCTAGTGTTATGATTACTAGGAAACCTATGGTCTACGAGAGTTTGGGTAAGAGACTAATTGTGCAAGGGAAAAATGTATCACCCCTAGTGCACCCTACATAGGGTAAGCTGCATTGTTGTTTGATTGTTTTTCTAGGTCACGTTTATGTCTATTGGTCTTTTCTAAGGTTCAAGATAAATCTCGCTTTGTGAGGTAGTCTCTGTCTTATTGAGTTAAATCATAACCATTCTAAGATCCAGACTTATTTATTTCTTGGATATAGCTATGTCCCCGCATTCTGAATAAAAAAATAATTATTATGAGTTTTTTTTATATTTTAGCCGAACCCTAATGGATAATCATAAACTGGTTACGATATCTATTTTTGAACTTTTTAAAACATGATAAAAATATAATTTTTATCTTTTAGAAAATATGCATGAAAAACCTTTTAGGATTTAGCTGTATGCGTGGAAAAAAAAACATTTTATTATTTTTTAAATAGAAAATTGATTTAATTTTTTTTTAATTTTAAAAAATAAAAAAAGTTTTGTAGAAAACCAGATATTTTAATACTAGATTTGTATCTTAAAGTGTAAATATATAGCCTGGTATTATGTAAAATTATTGAAAAAATATGCGAGAAAATCAAAAATATTTTGGAAGGACTCTTGGAAATTTTAGGATTTTTTTTTTATTTTTATTATTATATAATATATTTTTATTATTATTATTATTATATAGGCTGGGCCCGGCAAAGCCGGGTTGGGTCAACTATGACCCACCAGGCCTGGCATCTCTTTTTTTCCTTTTTTTTTTTACACTGGGTGAGCTGGACTGAGCCCAGCCATCTGGGTTGGGCTGGAAACGGTTTAGCCCGGCACATGTTAGTGGCATTTTGCCATTTGCATGCAGAAAGTATTCTACATGCAAATGGTTATGGAGGAGTTTTGGAGAAGAAAAAAGAGAGGAAGGCTAGCCTAACCGAAGGAGAAAAGAGGCTAGCAGCGTTCCTGGTGGTTCAGGGAAGACCGTCGAGAGGTTGGTGGCAACAACGACGGCGAAGAGGCGGTGGTTACGGTGGCGCAAAAGAACCTAGCGGAGGGTGAGAAAAAAAATGGGGAAATGTTGTTTTTTCCTAACTTTGGCCTCTAATTTCTTGATGCTCAATGCATCGAATTCACCCCTATTTATAAGGGGTGGAAAAGGAACATTGTTTCTTTACTGATACCAAATCTTGGCCTTTGATTCGACCCGAAAGGATCCTAACCGTTGGTTCAAAGTTGTTATCAAGTCCTGAAAAAGTTGGCAACTAAAGACTGGTTGGGGTAGCCATTTTAGAGCGATGTTGCGGTGAATATAGGGCCAGTTGGCCAACGAGACCTACTCTAGGGTGTAGTACAATGTCAGGCCATCATGGTGGTGTATTGTCCGGTTTAGTTAAGAGATACTGTATTAAATGCTCCTGAAAAGTAGCCACCCGATCAACTTTTTCGGGTAAGAAGTAAGAGGACAATGAGCACTACGAGACGACATGTCATCTGGTCCTTTTTTTGTTGCTAAAATAGCGTCGTTTTTCAGTCATAGGGTTTTAAATTCAGGGATTTGGTCAAAGTTCAATTTGGTCATTCGACTTCTGATTTCTTTTAATTACACTCTTAATTGGCTTCAAACTTTTAATTTTATACAGTTTTACCCCTATCGAACTTTAACATCGCCCCCGCATTTCAGTGTCTTTTTCATTTTGTTCCTTGGTCTTGGATTTATGCAATATTACCCTTAATTGACCATTAAACTTTCAATTCTCTTCAATTTCACCCCCGATTTCAATCAATTGAGTCATCATAGTTCAACTCCTTTTGAAAAATGATCATTGGTCATGAATTTCTTCAATCTAACCCTTAATTGACCCTAAAGTTTTGATTTTGTAGCAATTTTACCCCTAATTTGAATCAATTGTCTGGATAAAAATTAAATTTGGTCTCCTAAAATTCTAATCTTCTTAATTAAACCCAAATTAAGCTCTCAAACTTAAATTTTCATGAGTTAAGCCCCTAATAAAATTAATTTGACCAATTTAAAGTATAATTAATTCCTTGTACCTAATTAAATCCTTTAATTGGACCCAAATTAATTCTTTAACATAATTAAACTTTTAATTTTGTCCATAATTAAATCAAATTGGCATATTAAAAACCTAATTATATCCCTAAACTTAATTTTTATACAGATTAGTTCAATAAGCATTTAATTTGACATTGAATTTGCTTTGTCTCTTCAGTCTTAGGTACAATGGGGTACAATTAAGCTCTCAATTCATCCAAAATTGAAGCTTGATCTTCCTCTATATTTGAAATCCTCACAGCTTCCTCTCCAGTCTTCTTGTTATTATTATCTTTTTATTTTTTTATTTTGGAAAGAAAAAAGGGTAAAATTTAGGAAGTAAGTCAAAACTAGGTTATGACAGTTGCCCCTCTCTTTACAATGTTTGCGATAGAAAGTCTCGTAACTTTAGATAGTAAGCTTTGTAAAGAAGAAAATAGAATGAGAGATAATAGACTCACCAGATCAAGAAATGGTTAATCCTTCTGAAAGTGTTTGATGTCAGGGCTAAAAAGCATACTCAAAGGAAAAAAAAAAGATATAGCTAGAAAACGCATTACCTGAAGAACTGAGGCTCGAAGGCGCACTCAAGAAAAAAAATAGAGCTAGAAAGCACACTATCTGAGAGATAAGGGTTAGAAAGTGCACCTAGTAAGAGATTGGGTTTGTAAAGAAAAAGATGATCTTTGAAAAAATGAAAGAATGGATGACCTATTCAAGTAGAAAAATATAAATATTTTTCAAAATAGTCTTATTCTAATGGGCGATCTGCCCAGGTAAAGAATACAAATGTTTTTTTCAAATGGTCTTACTATAATAGATGACCTGCCCAAGTGGAAAATGCAAGATTTTTCAAAGTGGTCTCATTGTAATGAATGACCTATCTAGGTGAAAAAATACAAAGATTTTTCAAAGTGGCCTCATTGTAGTGGTTGATCTGCCCATATGAAAGATGCGAAGATTTTTCAAAATGGTCTCATTGTTATGAGCGACCTGCCCACGTGAAAAATATGAAGACTTTTCAAAGTTGTCTCATTGTAATGGGTAACCTGCCCAGGTGAAAAATGCAAAGATTTTTCAAAGTGGTCTCATTATAATAGATGATATGCCCAAATGGAAAAATACAAAGATTTTTTAAAGTGGTCTCATTCTAATGGGTGACCTACCCAGGTGAAGAATTCGAAGATTTTTTAAAATGGTGTAATGGACAACGTGCCCAAGTGGAAAAATGCAAGATTTTCAAAGTGATCTCATTATAACAAGCGACTTGCCAAAGTGAAAAATACAAAGATTTTTCAAAGTGGTCTCATTGTAATGGATAACTTGTCCAGATGGAAAAATGCAAGATTTTCAAAGTGGTCTCATTGTAACGGGCGACTTGCCCAGGTGAAAAGATTTTTCAGAGTGGTCTCATTGTAATGGGCGACCTGCCTAAGTAGAAAATGTGACTTACCTGGTGAAAGGATTAATCTAGAGGTGCCTTAAAGGGACGTCAAGATAAGACTTGAGGCACACTATTTAGGAGATGAGAGCTTAAAAGAACAATCACAGGGAAAAGAGATGGGGCTCAAAAGTGCACTATCTAAGAGATGAAGTCTTAAAGGCGTGCTTAAAATAAGAAGATAGGGTCTGAAGGTGTACTATCTAAGAGATGAGGGCTTAAAGGCATAAGAGATGAGATATAGAGATAGGCTAAAAAGTGCCCTATCAGAGGGATGAGGGCTAAAAAGCGCACTCAAAAGAAGAGAGATAAAGATAGGACTAGAAGATAGAGATGGGACTAGAAATCGCAATATCTGAGAAGCGAGGGCTAGAAAGTGCACTCCAAAAAAATAGAGATAAGGTTAGGAAGCACACTATCTGGGATGTAAGGGCTCAAAGACGAGTTATAGGGTTAGAAAACACACTATTTGAAATGATTGAGACTCAAAGGCATATTTTAAAAGATAGGGTTGGTAAACTATAAACCCATTAAGGATTCTTTTCCTTAGATTCTCAACAATGACCCAATTGCAATGTATACTTACTTGAGAAATATAGGTCCCCTTTTCTTTATGGACTGCCTCTTTTTGAAGTTGGATCTCTATTAACTAGCTTCAATGACTTTTTGTTTTTTGCTTACTCGAGTTATCACTTATGATCTTGATTTCTGAAAACAACAAATTTTTAGACTGTATCTGCATTACCCCCTACTTAAAGACTTGTATCTTCAGTTTTGTTCAACATCCTCTGTCTTCTTATAAAGGGAATCTTAGAGTCAGTCCTATTATGTTCATTGGATTGCTCCAGCCTGATCATATCCTCAGTGTTCTGGGCTTTGAGTTTCTTTTTTTTTAGGTATGAGGTTGTGTGAAAGAAAATTTGGTTATTTATAAGGATTGCTTTCTCAAAAAAAAAATTTGGAACTTCAAATATTTACACAACATTGTAATTAAACACAAATCATAACAAAAACAAAAAAAATAAAAAAAATCATCTAAATCTTAAAATGGACCTTTCAGAGGCTGAAGGTATCTTAGGGAGACTGCTATATGGTGCTGGAAACGGAGAAATAGTGATAGCGCATGGGTTCCATGCATCATCATCACTGTTAATGTGTGGTTTCATGCGTTGCCGTTGGTGAATGGGAAAACAAGGTGGATCTGAAGCAAAGGAAATCACACAAACAATTTATTTGTCTTTTTTTTATATATGTTTTGTTTCTCTACTGCAAATAATTGTCACAATTAAAATCAAGGGAAAGAGTAGTTGGTATTTGATCTTGCGGATTGCTGGAGGAAAAGATGGTGAATTGTTGCCAGTTAATTACCAGGTTGTTAAGGGCTAGTGATTGTCGGTTACTGTTGGTGTGGGGTTCAGTTATGGCAGTTCCTGATGTTGCTCGTGTGGCGTGGTGGAAATCATAAAAAAAAAGAAGCTATTTTGTCATGACCACCATGGGGATATATAGTTGATGGCGTTGGTCGTGGTTGAGTCACGACCGAAAGTGGATGGTTGGATCGATTGTTTTTTATGTTGCAAGATAGTGGAGAAGAAACAAAGGCATTACATGCGGGGGCTGATGATGTTGTCGCAGTCGTCCGTGGTTGGTCTTGTTAAAACCGAAGAGACTGGTGGTTGCTGCTATACACGGTGGATTTTTTTTGTATCTCCCAGTGGAAAATGGGTGCTGCTCACAGTGGTTGGTTCCAATAGAGGTGGAGAGTTGGAGGAAGAGTTGCTAAAGGTGTTGGCATTAATGATGGGTTAGTCAGTCATAAAAGAATGTTGCTTTACATTGATTGGTACTCCTAAAAAAGATAAAAACATTTGGGTTCGGTTCTTTTACAATAATAAATGAGGGGAGGCTGGTTTGGTATTGAGCTTACAATGGTATAGGTTGGTTTTGGTTTTGGAGGAGTTAATGGCTACTCTCTTGAAAAAATTATGAATAGGAAGAGGGAATGTGTGAGCTAGAGAGTTTTTTTATGTTTTTTTTATAATGAACTGCCCCCTTTTTTTGTGAGTTAATCACCTTTTTACAGGTGGAGGATTTTGTCTTCTTTCCCAATTAATTGGTCCAATAAGCAATCTAAATTCATCTTGATCCCTCGTTTTCTTCCTTTTTATTTTGGCATCTTTATCCAGATAGTTTTTTTTTGTATTTTGATTTTTTTTAAAAAGACAATATCAACGTCGACTCAAATGAGAAAAATCAATAACTTTTTAAAAACGGAACACGTTGAAAAGAAATTTAAAATTTAAATCCTTTTGAGACGACGCTGAAAATAACGCAAATACATCAAGAATATATTTTTGATTTTTTTGTATGTTGAAAGTATTTAGAAAAACTAGGGTTCAAAAATTGGGTTACAACAATATAGTTAAAAAAATAGTTTCAGAAAAAAAACATGTTATTAAATTTTTGAAACTCCATGGGCCTATTGTCGAGTTTAGCGATTTTAATTATTTTTTTGTTAAATTCATTTTTCTTATTTCATAATTCAGTATTGAGTTAATTGAGAATTAAGTTTCATAATTTATTTTGTTTTCTTTTTCACAAAGTTATCGTAGTCTTTTAAAAAAGTCTCATTGTTGATTTGACACTCAATTTTGCAATCGTTTATTTTTGTTATCATATAGTTAAATAAGAAATAGTTTAGAAAAAAAACAAGTTATTAATGTCAATGGAGTCCATTACCCGGTTTGTGGGTTTGAAGTGTTGACCTGGGTTACCCGCTTCATGGGTTTAGTGAGTTTACCTATCAAACACGATATGTTTGTTTCTTTAGTTTGTGGTCCTTTGATTTTTCTAATTGTTTTTTATTTCATTCTTCTTCAATATAAAATGGTTGAGAAATGGAATTCATGGTTTATTTTTTTTTCTAATTTCTATAAGGTTATCATGATCTCAAATAAACGTCTTTTTTAGGATTAGTGCTTGATTTTGCAAGCATATAATTTTATCATAAAATTAAATAAAAAATTTTACAAAAACAACAAAGTTATTAAACCCATTGAAGTCCATGACTCAGGTCGTAGGGTGACCGCGGTTGATCCAATTTGGCATCGTCTTAATATTAAAAAATTATTGTCATTTTAAAGTATTTTTAAGAGATATGTCATGTTTTTACTGGTCATCCAAGTTATCTTTGGACCTTTTAAATTGAATGATTCATTTTGGATCAGTTTCCATGGAGTTTAATTTGAAATTAAAACTAGGCAAGGAGTTGAACTTGGCAGGTTTCAAGATCGAGTCACTTGATTGAATTTAATGATATTGTCAAAAAAATCTCTATATTTTTAATATTTTTTTAAAAATTTAGAACAAAATAATCCAACTTCCAGTAGAGTGAAAACGAATATACTAATGATATATTGAAACAAGACAAAAGAAGAAGAAAGAAGAATAATTATAATACATTTCATGACATAGTGTGATGAAGAGAGTATAAAAACTAGAGTTTTTGATCCATAAAATTACAACCCTACCATGGTAGGGAAATAAATAAAATTGTATGATATTTTATAAAAACTTAGTCTTAATTTTTAAAAAATAAACTAGACATTTTTATTTATGCTAGTTTTAGATCTAGAATATCTATAGAAAAGAATTCATAATTAAAATTTACTTAGCTAATATATTTCATTTAGTATTATAATTTATAAATAAATTAAAAGTCTAGAAAAAAAATTCAAATCCAACAAGATAAATAAATAACTTCCAAAACTTATTTAAAAGTTTTTTTTTATATTCAATTATCATGGAATTTTAACAAGGCAGATTTAAAAAAAAAAAAACTTCTCGAAACTTAAAGACTTTAATATTATTAAGATATTGAAAGAAAGTGGCCCACGTTACATAAGACAGCATAGTCCAGTTGTATTTTTCCACTTGACTTATTCGTTTACTTTGATTAGTTGCTTTCGTTGCTATCACTCCGTTCTTACCAGGGGAGTTGTTATGTTAATTACTTAACACAAGTCTGGATTGAGGACTTATCTGTTAACCAGACTGGAAAATAGATAGCTAGCAGGATTATCCATCATGTCTGTGCCTCTGAGAATCGAGATCATGCAGAGAGAAACCATCAAACCATCCTCTCCAACGCCCCTTCACTTAAGAAGTCTCAAGCTCTCTCTTCTGGACCAATCCATGCCAGTAGGTCACATTCCCCTGCAGCTATTTTACCCCAGGAATGGAAACGACACAGATCACCTTGCCAAAGCCACGGAAAGGTCACTGCTACTAAAGACCTCACTGTCTGAAGCCTTGACTCATTTTTATCCATTCGCAGGCAGACTCAAAGACAATTTGTCCATTGAATGTGATGACCATGGGGCTGAATATATTGAGGCTCGAATCCATTGTATTCTCTCTGATATTCTCAAAAAGCCTGATACTGAAGTGCTAAAACAACTCCTTCCTGCAGCTATAAGTGAACCAGCCACGGCCAGGGATAGTCAATTAATTGTCCAAGCTAGTTTCTTTGATTGTGGTGGCTTGGCAATTGGCGTGAATCTTTCTCACAAGGTTGCAGATGCAGCCACGCTAACATCATTCATCAAGTGCTGGGCTGCAACCGCTCGCAGGTCGAGTACTGAGGTGGTGATCAGTCCAGTGTTCATGGGTGCTTCTATTTTCCCACAAATGGATTTACCAATCTCAATGCTTCCAGTATATTTGATTAAAGGAGAGTCTGTCATGAAAAGGTTTGTGTTTGAAGCTCCCAAAATTACTGCTCTCAAGGCTAAAGCCATCAGTGCAAGCGTGCCAGATCCAACACGGGTGGAATCTGTAACAGCGTTGATCTGGAAATGTGCGATGAGCGCATCAAGATCAAACTTGGGGGTTCCAAGAAAAGCTGTGTTGTCTCTTGGAGTGAATATTCGGAAGAGGCTTGTGCCAACCTTACCAGACAACTACGGTGGGAACTACGCAGGTAGTATATCAGCGCGGATAGAGGATCATGATGATTTAGAATTGCAAGGTATAGTGAGCCGTATAAGGAAAGATCTTATAGAGTTTGGTGAAAAATATGCTAAAATAACCCCAGGGGACGATATTTCGTTAGCAATTTGCAAGACGGTGGAAGAGTTTGGAAAGATGGCCATGAGCAAAGATATTGACTACTATAACTGCTCCAGTTGGTGTAGATTTGAACTTTATGATGCTGATTTCGGATGGGGAAAACCAAGATGGTTGAGTAATGTTTTAACTATAGAGCTGAAAAATCTTATGTGTTTGATCGACACAAGGGATGGTGATGGAATAGAAGCGTGTATAAGCTTGAGTCCAGAAGACATGGCCTTGTTCGAATCCAACAGGGAGCTGCTTGAATTTGCTTCTGCAAATCCTAGTGTATCAGTTTAGCTCAGATGGAAAGAAGATGTTTGCGAGGCTCAATGTGTGATGTAATGCGCTTGAATCATCGGTTCATTACATTACATTCTTTAGTTTGCTGGTGGTGAAATTTCTTTTCTTTTTCTTTTTTCTTGTTGTCTGGTCATAAAATTTTACATCAATGTAATAGAGTTTCTCAACAATATCATTTTAGCTGCTCTAATTTTACGAAATGCCACCACAGATGAGCCATTGAACAAAAATCAAGCTGTATTTTTGAAAAATCATAACAAATATGAACACTTGGGGGGTTTAATTCACACCTTTTCTATCGGAGCACTTGAATCGGACGGGATAACTAACAAGAATACAAGAATACGGCACCTGGAGCAGAGCAAACACAAATCTCCAATGCCTCGCGCCTCATGACAATAAAAACTTTACATTTACGTCACCAACACATGGTGGTGCTTCTTACAAATAAATTGGAATCAACATAAATGAATTGGCAATAGTCCATAGAGCCCTTCAAACACAAAACTATTAGCATACAAGCACTTGGCATCTCTCCATGTGGCTGGAGAGAGTAGTCACACAGAGTGAATGAAAGACTTCCACATTATTGTGCAATTGCACTTGGATTCCGACTTCGGAGGCCTCATGCTGTCCATCTTCGGAGGATTTCACATTATCGTGCAATTGCACTTGGATTCCAACTTAGGAGGCTTCATAATGTCCATCTCGTTCGGAAGCCCAACATTACGCACCATAGATTCATTGGCATTCTCATCGTTCTCGGTCTAGTTGACAAGTGTTCTGGGCTGAATCCCAGAGGAGTGCTGGAAATAGAGTGTCCATTTTATAAAGGAGAAAATAGTAGGGCTTCACCTTGGAAGCGGATCCCTCTTTGTTGTGTCCCACAAGCTCAAGGTTTAGTGGAAAAGCTCGACAAGGATTGGATGGATTTCTATGTCTGGACTCCTAATGGAAGCAGTCTGTCTGCGTTATATCGAGACGAGGCATAAGGGATGCTCTGAAAACAGCACTTTCTGTTCTCTGGATTAATCCGCTGAAAGAATTAGGATCATTGAAGCCCGAAGCCTGCAACTAGGCATGAATTGTATAGCTATATAGTTTATTAGCGGGCAACTTCAAAACTGATGCAGCTAGGACTCTATGAGCTGAGGCATTTCGCTAGTTGAAAGTGTCCTTTTTTGTTATTTTTCACTTGCCGGCACGAGAAAAGTGAAATGTATCTGATATTAAACAAACCATGACCCCTTTTTCTTGTTGGTGGAGGAGGTTGCGTTGCATCTTCTCCACCACTCACTCTGACTGTTTTTTAGTTGAGTATTTAAAAATATGATAATAATTATTTTTTAAAGTATTTTTTAATTAAAAATATATTAATATATATTTTTTATTTTTTAAAAATAATTTTTGATAAACACATCAAAACTATCCGAAAACTTAAAAAAAATTAATCTTAAATAAAAAATAGAAAAATTTACAAACTTTACCTAACCCGGTTTGTAATGCAAAGCCAAAGAGAGACCATAAATTGGCTATCATTCATTACTCGAGCAAAGAGATGATGCATGCAAATCCATGGCAAATATACAGTAATACGGAATCGAGATAGCTCCCTCCTACCTAACTCTTTTATGTAAAATATATTATTTTGCCAACAAATTAAGTAAATTTGGATGCTAGTTTCCTCGGGGAATTTTTTTTTTTTTGTTGAAGTCGAGAATAGATAAATATAAAAAAGAGAAAGCATGAACAGTGTGAGCAGAGCTTTAGCTTTAGCTACATAGATTGTAGCCAGGGCATCAGCCTAGTTTCCTTGGGGAATTATTTATTTCGTTTCAGACCAACATGATACGAGATCCCAGAAATGAAGTTTCCCTGCAAAGAAAAGTCAAATATGGTTGTTTAAACACGACCTGGATTGATATGGCCAGTGTCACGGGGGTAATTTTTCGCAACGAAATTCAACCCGTGCGGCAGCCTAGTCCCTCACTAGACTCAGCCTTCTCTCGCCACTCCTACTCGTGTTTGCCTAGTAACTAAGCAAGCGGAATACACAAGCAAGAATAAGAATCAAAGTGCACAACAAGCTTTACAGGAACTCTTTCCCAACCTTTATTAATCTCATACACAAAGGAAACTATACACAAATCCGTATGTGTGCTATGCACAAAGATTACATGCTACACCAAGCTACCTCTAACTAGTGTTCTACATGTTCTTGCATGCTCCTACATGCTGAACATTCCCAACCGAATGCTCTCCCATTCTGAACATTCCCACCCGAATGCTCTCCTTCAACCAAGAGCTGCATCTTGTATTTATAGACAAGCAAGGGAGCTGCAAAGGCTCCTCCCCATTATCCCCCATTTTCAGGACCTAGTGGAGCACTACCTCTCACCCATGATCCCATGTTTTCAGGACATGGTGGAGCACTACCTCTCACCCATGATCCCATGTTTTCAGGAGATAGTGGCCTGGACAGCACCCCAGTTATGCTCCCACGTTCTGCCTCCCATGAAGTTGCCACTTCCTCCATTTCCTGGCTGTCTACTTGTCAGCCCCAGCTGCCAGTTTCTGTTGCGTCAGCTGCTGACTCAGAAGGTCCATCATCTAAGTCCCCACGTCCATGCCAAGTCCATCATCTAAGTCCCCACGTCCATGCCAAGTCGCAAGCTCAAAGACTCGCATAGACCATTGCATGCTGCCTGCCGAATTCATCTCTGCCTATGCAAAGCTGTCGCAATCCATCGCTGCCGAATTCTAGGCAGTGTGCCTTCGTTGGCGCGTCCCAGCGCCTAGAGCTCTAACCCATGCCTTGGACAGTCCTTCGCCCAACTTTTAGATCGTGCCAATTCGCGCCCCTGACTTGCACCAGCTGCTGCGCGCTGTCGAATTCGCATCTGCGTGCAGGCTGCTAATTCCTGCGCTGCCGAATTCGCATCTGCGTGCAGGCTCCCAATGTTGGCGCTGCCGAATTCCTCGACAGCCCATGTTCTCGTCAGCCTATGCCCCTGACGAGTTTTCCTGCCTGGCTTGGACATTCCCTCGTCAAGCCCATGTTCGTCGACAATCTGCGTTGCCGATTTTTCCTTTGACGAACCTACAGCCGCACAAATCTACGCTGCCGATTTCTCCCACTGATGGCATGGCTGCCAGCACCCTTAGGCCTTGTTTTGGCCAGCCTGCCGAAGTGTGCACCCCGTGCACGTTTAACACTGTTACAGCCACCCTCTGATTAAATTAGCTAGCTAGGCATATACTTCCAAGCCCGCCCCTCTCCAAACAGACCTGAAAGTCAAGATGGGAAAACATCACGCCTGCTAACATCGTCAAACACTAAATCAATATTCTGAAGCATTAAATATTAATTAAGTATTAAATATTAAGTATTAATAGTAATCCACATTAATTTATTTTTTTGCATTTTGACCCTTTTTTTCCCCTTTGATTATTGATTTTTTTTAAAATTTAATCTTTATATGATGTGTTAATAGGGATTCAGAGTTGATAATTTATTTTAATTTTCCTTTTATTTGTTTGATACAAACTAAGAAAATATTGTGTTTTCTAATTGTTAATCTATTTAAGGTTGAAGAAAAGTTCTTTTCAGTAAAGAGATCGATCTGTATCTTATTAGGTTAAAAACCTAATCGTTCTAATGCCAATAAAAAAAATATATCTTACGTAGAAGTTTATAATCCTATATGTCGCGGTGCGCACGTGTCGAGCGACGACGGGTATGCCGCCTAAGATGTTGGTGAAAAAGAAAGAGGTTTTGAGTATAATCATAAAGTTATGATTATAGAAATCAAGAGTCGCCACCTAGTATTATGATTTCTAGGAAACATATGGTCTACGAGAGTCTGGGTAAGGGACTAATTGTGCAAGGGGAAGATGTTTCACCCCCAGTGCACCCTACCTAAGATAAACTGCATTGTTGTTTGATTATTTTTCTAGGTCATGTTTCTGTCTATTGATCTTTTCTAAGGTTCAAGGTAGATCTCGCTTCGTGAGATAGTCTCTACTTTGTTGAGTTAAATCCTAACTATTCTAAGAGCCAAACTTATTTATTTCTTGGATATAGCTAAGTCCCAGCATTCTGAAAAACAAAATAATTGTTATGAGTTTTTTTATATATATATTTTGCAAAACCCTGATGGATAATCATAAACTATTTACGATATCCATATTTGCATTTTTTAAAAAACATGATTTTTATATTTTAGAGAATATGCATGAAAAACCTTTTAGGATTTGGTTGTGTGCACGAAAACAAAATATTTTTTTTGTTTTTTAAATAGAAAATGTTTTTAATTATTTTTGAATTTAAACAAAAAATTTAAGAAAATTTTTGTAGAAAACCAGGTATTTTAATATTGGATTTGTATCTTATAGTGTAAATATACAACTCAATATTATGCAAAATTGTTGGGAAAACATGCGAGAAAATAAAAAATATTTTGAAAGGACTCTTGGAAATTTTTGGATTTTTTGTTTTTTTTAAGTATTTTTTCTATTATATAATATCTTATTATTATTATTGTATGGGCTGGGCTCGACCCAACCATATAGGCTGGGCCCAGCTGGATTGGGTTAGGTCAACTACGACCCAACAGACCTGACATCTCTTTTTTATATATATTGGGTGTGCTGGACTCGACCCATGTTAGTGGCATTTTGCCATTTGCATGCAGAAAGTATTCTACATGCAAATGGTTATGAAGGAGTTATGGAGAAGAAAAAGGAGAGGAAGGCTTGCCTGGCTGAAGGAGAAAAGAGGTTGGCGGCGTTCCTAGTGGTACAAGAAAGACCGGCGTGTGGGTGGTGGCGACAATGGCGACGGTGGTTACGGTGGCGCAAAAGAGGCTAGCGGAGGGGGAGAAAAAAAACCGGGGAAATGTTGTTTTTCCCAACTTTGGCCTCTAATTTCTTGATGCTCAATGCATCAAATTCACCCATATTTATAAGGGGTGGAAGAGGGATATTGTTTATTTACTGATGCCAAATTGTGGCCTTTGATTCGACCCGGAAGGATCCTAATCATTGGTTCAAAGTTGTTATCAAGGCCTGAAAAAGTTGGTAACTAAAGATTGGTCGGCTTGGCCATTTTGAAGCAATGTTGCGGTGGGTGTAGGGCCAGTTGGCCGACGAGACCTAGTCTAGGGTGTAGTACAATGTCAAGCCGTTATAGTGGTGTATAGTCCAGTTTAGTTAAAAGATGAAGCATAAAATGCTCCTGAAAGGTAGCCAAGCGATCAACTTTTTCGGGTGACAAGTTAGAGGACAACAAGCAGTAACCAAACAACATGTCGTCTGGTCTTTTTTATATACATACAAAACAACGTAGTTTTTCAGTCTTAGGGTTTTAAATTCGAGGATTTGGTCAAAGTTTAATTTGGTTATTCAACTTCTGATTTCTTTTTAATTACACCCTCAAAGTTTAATAGAGTTTATCAACAGTATCATTTTAGCTGTCTAATTTTACGAAATGCCACCACAGATGAGCCGTTGAACAAAAATCAAGCTGTATAAAAAACAAAATCATAACAAATATGAACACTTGGGGATTAATTCACACCTTTTCTACCGGAGCACTTAAATCGGACGGGATAACTAACAAGAATATGGCACCTGGAGCAGAGCAAGCACAAATCTCCAATGCCTCGCGCCTAATGACAATAAAAACTTTACATTTACGTCACCAACACATGGTGGTGCTTCTTACAAATAAATTGGAATCAACATCAATGAATTGGCAACAGTCCATACAGCCCTTCAAACACAAAACTATTAGCATACAAGCACTTGGCATCTCTCCATGTGGCTGGAGAGAGCAGTCACACAGAGTGAATGAAAGACTTCCACATTATTGTGCAATTGCACTTGGATTCCAATTTTGGAGGCTTCACGCTGTCCATCTTCGGAGGATTTCACATTATCGTGCAATTGCACTTGGATTCTGTAGTTGTTTTAGAATAAAGAAAGAAGAAACAGAGTTGCTGCAGTAAAGAAAAATAGAAAATGAGAGCAATATATTTTGAAGGTGAAAACTGAATAATATTAACGTATGAAGCATTACAATTTAAAGCTTGATAAATAACAACCCACTAACATCATGGTCCTAAGATTACGTCATGATCACAATCATGGATAACAAAAGAAATAACTGAAAACAAAGAAATAGGAAGAGGTTTGAAATATTTCAAACCACTAAACAATGTTTATGACTCAAACAACAGCAGTTCTAAGCACGTTTTCTAACAGATTCCAACTTAGGAGGCTTCATAACGTCCATCTCATTCGGAAACCCAACATTACGCACCATAGATTCATTGGCATTCTCATCGTTCTCGGTCTCGTTGACAAGTGTTCTGGGCTGAATCCCAGAGGAGTGCTGGAAATAGAGTGTCCATTTTTTAAAGGAGAAAAGAGTAGGGCTTCACCTTGGAAGCGGATCGCTCTTTGTTGTGTCCCACAAGCTCTAGGTTTAGTGGAAATGCTCGACAAGGATTGGATGGATTTCTATGTGTGGACTCCTAATGGAAGCAGTAAGTCTACGTTATATCAAGACGAGGCATAATGGATGCTCTGAAAACAGCACTTTCTGATCTCTGGATTAGTCATGTCCTGCCAGCAAAGGAGTTGTGCAGTAAAAGAGATAGCAGATCCCCTGAAAGAATTAGGATCATTGAAGCCCGAAGCCTGCACCTAGGCATGAATTGTATAGCATAGTTTATTAGCGGGCATCTTCAAAACTTTGCAGCTAGGACTTGATGAGCAGAGGCATTTCGCTACAGCTTGAATAGTTGAAAGTGTCTTTTTTTGTTATTTTTCACTTGCAATCATGAGAAAAGTCAAGTGTATATGATATTAAACAAACGATGACCCCTTTTTGGTGGTGTAGGTTGCGTTGCATCTTCTCCGATACTTTGAGTTCTTATTTGTCAGGATATCTAGAAGCAGAGTAATTTTTATTTTTAAAGTGTTTTTTATTTAAAAATATATTAAAATAATATATCTTTTATTTTATATATCAGCATATTAAAATAATCTAAAAATATATAAAAAATAATTTCAACAACATGATTAGATGTAATAAATTGGCTATTGAGCAAAGAGATGATGTATGCAAATCCATAGCAAATATAGCACCAGGGAATCGAGATGGCTCCCCCTACCGAACTCTTTTATGTAAAATATATTAATTTGCCGGCCAGACCAAAGTTCGGGCGATTAAAAGCATCCAAATTCACTTATCAATACGCGTCCACGGCAACATATTGATCGGAGGCAGCTCACACAATTATTTTGCCGACAAATTAACATTGATTAGTAAATTTTGATGCTGGTTTCCTCGGTGAATTTATTTCGTTTGAGTACTGATCAACAGCTCACACAAGTGTTCTTGAAGTTTCAGTGTCCATCCTGGGTTGATTTGAAAAATACGGATATAAAGTTTTATTTAAATTGGGTTTTAAATTGACAAAACCTAATTAATTATAATATATTAATCCGGTCGAAACACAATTGCATTAGTGTTAAAGAAAAAGGAAATAGCGAAACAATGTGATTTTAATATGAATAGTTAGTTCGAATATCTACTAGTCTACCCTATAAACCAAGTATTTAAAGGGATGTTTGAGAGTTTAGTATAAATTGCTTTTTAAATGGTTTTTATTAAAAAATTATTAAAATAATATTTTTTATTTTTAAAAAATTATTTTTAATATCAATAAATTAAAAATATTCAAAAATATAAAAAATAATTTTAAATTAAAAAAATATGATGCTTATACGTGATGACAATGAAATAAAGATACGTCACTATATCAAAGTTATACGCGCCACAATCCTCACGGGCAGCCTCTGTTAGCAAGGTAGGCATATACTTCCAAACCCGCCCCTCTCCAAACAGACCTTTCAATCGAAGTCAAACAATAAAAATTGTCGCCTGCTAACATTGTCAAACATCACGCCTGCTAACATTGTCAAACAATAAAAATCAATATGCTGGAGCATTAACTATTAATCAAGAGGTCCTGCTAGAGACATGAACAGTCATAGATAATTTTATTTTTTTTGTGTGCATTTTGACCCCTTTTCTTCCTTTGCTTATTGATTTTTTAAAAAAATTAGTCTTTATATGATGTGTTTATAGGGATTTAGAGTTGGTAATTTATTTTAATTTGTCTTTTATATTGTTATCACGATATCAAAAAAATATCTCAACATCGCGGTATGATCTACTTTTTGAAAAAGTTTAGTTAAATAAAAAATAATTTCTAGGATATTAAAATTTATGGAGTTAAAGACCCGGTTTTCCAGTTAGGCGAGGCAATTCTGGTTGCCCCAGTTCACGGGTTTAGCGATGGCTTTTCTTTTTAATAATTGAACTTGATTATGTGATCATCTATTTTTTTTATAATATATGTTGCACGTGTGCGGCGTCTCAACGATCATCCTCCCAGATCAGGATAATCATGAATGATGTAGGTGGAAATGACAAGGAATTCTTGTCCTTTATTAGTAAAAAAAAGGGAATGAGAGTTGTCACCTAATATTTTGGTCACTATAAACCCTAATTGGTTTCAAGATCTGGAAAAGGGGACTGATTATATAAAAGCAAGGTACTAACACCCCTAGCACATCTTACCTGAGGTTTGCATTGTTTATTTGTCTGATATAAACTAAGAAAATGTTATGTTTTGTAACTGTTAGTCTACTTAAGGTTGAAGAAAAGTCTTTCTCAGTAAGGAGGTCCTTATCTTATTAGGTTAAAAATCTAATTGTTCTAATGCCGATAAAAAATAAAAATAAATTGTCTTTTTTATTTAATATCAAAAATATATCTTACGTATAAGTTCATAATCATATATGTCGCGGGGCGCACGGCGTCGAGCGACGACGGGTCTACCGCCTGAGATGTTGGTGAAAAAGAAAGGGGTTTTGGGTATAATCATAAAGTTATGATTATAGAATTCAGGAATCGCCACCTAGTGTTATGATTACTAGGAAACCTATGGTCTACGAGAGTTTGGGTAAGAGACTAATTGTGCAAGGGAAAAATGTATCACCCCTAGTGCACCCTACATAGGGTAAGCTGCATTGTTGTTTGATTGTTTTTCTAGGTCACGTTTATGTCTATTGGTCTTTTCTAAGGTTCAAGATAAATCTCGCTTTGTGAGGTAGTCTCTGTCTTATTGAGTTAAATCATAACCATTCTAAGATCCAGACTTATTTATTTCTTGGATATAGCTATGTCCCCGCATTCTGAATAAAAAAATAATTATTCTGAGTTTGTTTTATATTTTAGCCGAACCCTAATGGATAATCATAAACTGGTTACGATATCTATTTTTGAATTTTTTAAAACATGATAAAAATATAATTTTTATCTTTTAGAAAATATGCATGAAAAACCTTTTAGGATTTAGCTGTATGCGTGGAAAAAAAAACATTTTATTATTTTTTAAATAGAAAATTGATTTAATTTTTTTTAATTTAAAAAAATAAAAAAAGTTTTGTAGAAAACCAGATATTTTAATACTAGATTTGTATCTTAAAGTGTAAATATATAGCCTGGTATTATGTAAAATTATTGAAAAAATATGCGAGAAAATCAAAAATATTTTGGAAGGACTCTTGGAAATTTTAGGATTTTTTTTTATTTTTATTATTATATAATATATTTTTATTATTATTATTATTATATAGGCTGGGCCCGGCAAAGCCGGGTTGGGTCAACTATGACCCACCAGGCCTGGCATCTCTTTTTTTTCTTTTTTTTTTTACACTGGGTGAGCTGGACTTAGCCCAGCCATCTGGGTGGGCTGGAAACGGTTTAGCCCGGCACATGTTAGTGGCATTTTGCCATTTGCATGCAGAAAGTATTCTACATGCAAATGGTTATGGAGGAGTTTTGGAGAAGAAAAAAGAGAGGAAGGCTAGCCTAACCGAAGGAGAAAAGAGGCTAGCAGCGTTCCTGGTGGTTCAGGGAAGACCGTCGAGTGGTTGGTGGCAACAACGACGCCGAAGAGGCGGTGGTTACGGTGGCGCAAAAGAGCCTAGCGGAGGGTGAGAAAAAAAATGGGGAAATGTTGTTTTTTCCTAACTTTGGCCTCTAATTTCTTGATGCTCAATGCATCGAATTCACCCCTATTTATAAGGGGTGGAAAAGGAACATTGTTTCTTTACTGATACCAAATCTTGGCCTTTGATTCGACCCGAAAGGATCCTAACCGTTGGTTCAAAGTTGTTATCAAGTCCTGAAAAAGTTGGCAACTAAAGACTGGTTGGGGTAGCCATTTTAGAGCGATGTTGCGGTGAATATAGGGCCAGTTGGCCAACGAGACCTACTCTAGGGTGTAGTACAATGTCAGGCCATCATGGTGGTGTATTGTCCGGTTTAGTTAAGAGATACTGTATTAAATGCTCCTGAAAAGTAGCCACCCGATCAACTTTTTCGGGTAAGAAGTAAGAGGACAATGAGCACTACGAGACGACATGTCATCTGGTCCTTTTTTTGTTGCTAAAATAGCGTCGTTTTTCAGTCATAGGGTTTTAAATTCAAGGATTTGGTCAAAGTTCAATTTGGTCATTCGACTTCTGATTTCTTTTAATTACACTCTTAATTGGCTTCAAACTTTTAATTTTATGCAGTTTTACCCCTATCGAACTTTAACATCGCCCCCGCATTTCAGTGTCTTTTTCATTTTGTTCCTTGGTCTTGGATTTATGCAATATTACCCTTAATTGACCATTAAACTTTCAATTCTCTTCAATTTCACCCCCGATTTCAATCAATTGAGTCATCATAGTTCAACTCCTTTTGAAAAATGATCATTGGTCATGAATTTCTTCAATCTAACCCTTAATTGACCCTAAAGTTTTGATTTTGTAGCAATTTTACCCCTAATTTGAATCAATTGTCTGGATAAAAATTAAATTTGGTCTCCTAAAATTCTAATCTTCTTAATTAAACCCAAATTAAGCTCTCAAACTTAAATTTTCATGAGTTAAGCCCCTAATAAAATTAATTTGACCGATTTAAAGTATAATTAATTCCTTGCACCTAATTAAATCCTTTAATTGGACCCAAATTAATTCTTTAACATAATTAAACTTTTAATTTTGTCCATAATTAAATCAAATTGGCATATTAAAAACCTAATTATATCCCTAAACTTAATTTTTATACAGATTAGTTCAATAAGCATTTAATTTGACATTGAATTTGCTTTGTCTCTTCAGTCTTAGGTACAATGGGGTACAATTAAGCTCTCAATTCATCCAAAATTGAAGCTTGATCTTCCTCTATATTTGAAATCCACACAGCTTCCTCTCCAGTCTTCTTGTTATTATTATCTTTTTATTTTTTTATTTTGGAAAGAAAAAAGGGTAAAATTTAGGAAGTAAGTCAAAACTAGGTTATGACAGTTGCCCCTCTCTTTACAATGTTTGCGATAGAAAGTCTCGTAACTTTAGATAGTAAGCTTTGTAAAGAAGAAAATAGAATGAGAGATAATAGACTCACCAGATCAAGAAATGGTTAATCCTTCTGAAAGTGTTTGATGTCAGGGCTAAAAAGCATACTCAAAGGAAAAAAAAAAGATATGGCTAGAAAACGCATTACCTGAAGAACTGAGGCTCGAAGGCGCACTCAAGAAAAAAAATAGAGCTAGAAAGCGCACTATCTGAGAGATAAGGGTTAGAAAGTGCACCTAGAAAGAGATTGGGTTTGTAAAGAAAAAGATGATCTTTGAAGAAATGAAAGAATTTTTGGAGCAGTATAGTTGTACCATGCAACATGCCTAAAGATTTTTTAAATGATCAAATTCTCATGGGTGGCCTGCCCAAGTGAAGAATATAAAGATTTTTTCAAATAGTCTCATAGTAATGGGCGACTTCCTTAGGTGAAAAAATACAAAGATTTTTCAAAATGATCTCATTATAATGGGTGACCTATTCAAGTAGAAAAATATAAATATTTTTCAAAATAGTCTTATTCTAATGGGCGATCTGCCCAGGTGAAGAATACAAATGTTTTTTTCAAATGGTCTTACTATAATAGATGACCTGTCCAAGTGGAAAATGCAAGATTTTCAAAGTGGTCTCATTGTAATGAATGACCTATCTAGGTGAAAAAATACAAAGATTTTTCAAAGTGGCCTCATTGTAGTGGTTGATCTGCCCATATGAAAGATGCGAAGATTTTTCAAAATGGTCTCATTGTTATGAGCGACCTGCCCACGTGAAAAATATGAAGATTTTTCAAAGTTGTCTCATTGTAATGGGTAACCTGCCCAGGTGAAAAATGCAAAGATTTTTCAAAGTGGTCTCATTATAATAGATGACATGCCCAAATGGAAAAATACAAAGATTTTTTAAAGTGGTCTCATTCTAATGGGTGACCTACCCAGGTGAAGAATTCGAAGATTTTTTAAAATGGTGTAATGGACAACGTGCCCAAGTGGAAAAATGCAAGATTTTCAAAGTGATCTCATTATAACAAGCGACTTGCCAAAGTGAAAAATACAAAGATTTTTCAAAGTGGTCTCATTGTAATGGATAACTTGTCCAGATGAAAAAATGCAAGATTTTCAAAGTGGTCTCATTGTAACGGGCGACTTGCCCAGGTGAAAAGATTTTTCAGAGTAGTCTCATTGTAATGGGCGACCTGCCTAAGTAGAAAATGTGACTTACCTGGTGAAAGGATTAATCTAGAGGTGCCTTAAAGGGACGTCAAGATAAGACTTGAGGCACACTATTTAGGAGATGAGAGCTTAAAAGAACAATCACAGGGAAAAGAGATGGGGCTCAAAAGTGCACTATCTAAGAGATGAAGTCTTAAAGGCGTGCTTAAAATAAGAAGATAGGGTCTGAAGGTGTACTATCTAAGAGATGAGGGCTTAAAGGCATAAGAGATGAGATATAGAGATAGGCTAAAAAGTGCCCTATCAGAGGGATGAGGGCTAAAAAGCGCACTCAAAAGAAGAGAGATAAAGATAGGACTAGAAGATAGAGATGGGACTAGAAATCGCAATATCTGAGAAGCGAGGGCTAGAAAGTGCACTCCAAAAAAATAGAGATAAGGTTAGGAAGCACACTATCTGGGATGTAAGGGCTCAAAGACGAGTTATAGGGTTAGAAAACACACTATTTGAAATGATTGAGACTCAAAGGCATATTTTAAAAGATAGGGTTGGTAAACTATAAACCCATTAAGGATTCTTTTCCTTAGATTCTCAACAATGACCCAATTGCAATGTATACTTACTTGAGAAATATAGGTCCCCTTTTCTTTATGGACTGCCTCTTTCTGAAGTTGGATCTCTATTAACTAGCTTCAATGACTTTTTGTTTTTTGCTTACTCGAGTTATCACTTATGATCTTGATTTCTGAAAACAACAAATTTTTAGACTGTATCTGCATTACCCCCTACTTAAAGACTTGTATCTTCAGTTTTGTTCAACATCCTCTGTCTTCTTATAAAGGGAATCTTAGAGTCAGTCCTATTATGTTCATTGGATTGCTCCAGCCTGATCATATCCTCAGTGTTCTGGGCTTTGAGTTTCTTTTTTTTTAGGTATGAGGTTGTGTGAAAAAAAATTTGGTTATTTATAAGGATTGCTTTCTCAAAAAAAAAATTTGGAACTTCAAATATTTACACAACATTGTAATTAAACACAAATCATAACAAAAACAAAAAAAATAAAAAAAATCATCTAAATCTTAAAATGGACCTTTCAGAGGCTGAAGGTATCTTAGGGAGACTGCTATATGGTGCTGGAAACGGAGAAATAGTGATAGCGCATGGGTTCCATGCATCATCATCACTGTTAATGTGTGGTTTCATGCGTTGCCGTTGGTGAATGGGAAAACAAGGTGGATCTGAAGCAAAGGAAATCACACAAACAATTTATTTGTCTTTTTTTTTATATGTTTTGTTTCTCTACTGCAAATAATTGTCACAATTAAAATCAAGGGAAAGAGTAGTTGGTATTTGATCTTGCGGATTGCTGGAGGAAAAGATGGTGAATTGTTGCCAGTTAATTACCAGGTTGTTAAGGGCTAGTGATTGTCGGTTACTGTTGGTGTGGGGTTCAGTTATGGCAGTTCCTGATGTTGCTCGTGTGGCGTGGTGGAAATCATAAAGAAAAAGAAGCTATTGTGTCATGACCACCATGGGGATATATAGTTGATGGCGTTGGTCGTGGGTGAGTCACGACCGAAAGTGGATGGTTGGATCGATTGTTTTTTATGTTGCAAGATAGTGGAGAAGAAACAAAGGCATTACATGCGGGGGCTGATGATGTTGTCGCAGTCGTCCGTGGTTGGTCTTGTTAAAACCGAAGAGACTGGTGGTTGCTGCTATACACGGTGGATTTTTTTTGTATCTCCCAGTGGAAAATGGGTGCTGCTCACAGTGGTTGGTTCCAATAGAGGTGGAGAGTTGGAGGAAGAGTTGCTAAAGGTGTTGGCATTAATGATGGGTTAGTCAGTCATAAAAGAATGTTGCTTTACATTGATTGGTACTCCTAAAAAAGATAAAAACATTTGGGTTCGGTTCTTTTACAATAATAAATGAGGGGAGGCTGGTTTGGTATTGAGCTTACAATGGTATAGGTTGGTTTTGGTTTTGGAGGAGTTAATGGCTACTCTCTTGAAAAAATTATGAATAGGAAGAGGGAATGTGTGAGCTAGAGAGTTTTTTTATGTTTTTTTATAATGAACTGCCCCCTTTTTTTGTGAGTTAATCACCTTTTTACAGGTGGAGGATTTTGTCTTCTTTCCCAATTAATTGGTCCAATAAGCAATCTAAATTCATCTTGATCCCTCGTTTTCTTCCTTTTTATTTTGGCATCTTTATCCAGATAGTTTTTTTTTGTATTTTGATTTTTTTTAAAAAGACAATATCAACGTCGACTCAAATGAGAAAAATCAATAACTTTTTAAAAACGGAACACGTTGAAAAGAAATTTAAAATTTAAATCCTTTTGAGACGACGCTGAAAATAACGCAAATACATCAAGAATATATTTTTGATTTTTTTGTATGTTGAAAGTATTTAGAAAAACTAGGGTTCAAAAATTGGGTTACAACAATATAGTTAAAAAAATAGTTTCAGAAAAAAAACATGTTATTAAATTTTTGAAACTCCATGGGCCTATTGTCGAGTTTAGCGATTTTAATTATTTTTTTGTTAAATTCATTTTTCTTATTTCATAATTCAGTATTGAGTTAATTGAGAATTAAGTTTCATAATTTATTTTGTTTTCTTTTTCACAAAGTTATCGTAGTCTTTTAAAAAAGTCTCATTGTTGATTTGACACTCAATTTTGCAATCGTTTATTTTTGTTATCATATAGTTAAATAAGAAATAGTTTAGAAAAAAAACAAGTTATTAATGTCAATGGAGTCCATTACCCGGTTTGTGGGTTTGAAGTGTTGACCTGGGTTACCCGCTTCATGGGTTTAGTGAGTTTACCTATCAAACACGATATGTTTGTTTCTTTAGTTTGTGGTCCTTTGATTTTTCTAATTGTTTTTTATTTCATTCTTCTTCAATATAAAATGGTTGAGAAATGGAATTCATGGTTTATTTTTTTTTCTAATTTCTATAAGGTTATCATGATCTCAAATAAACGTCTTTTTTAGGATTAGTGCTTGATTTTGCAAGCATATAATTTTATCATAAAATTAAATAAAATTTTTTACAAAAACAAAAAAGTTATTAAACCCATTGAAGTCCATGACTCAGGTCGTAGGGTGACCGCGGTTGATCCAATTTGGCATCGTCTTAATATTAAAAAATTATTGTCATTTTAAAGTATTTTTAAGAGATATGTCATGTTTTTACTGGTCATCCAAGTTATCTTTGGACCTTTTAAATTGAATGATTCATTTTGGATCAGTTTCCATGGAGTTTAATTTGAAATTAAAACTAGGCAAGGAGTTGAACTTGGCAGGTTTCAAGATCGAGTCACTTGATTGAATTTAATGATATTGTCAAAAAAATCTCTATATTTTTAATATTTTTTTAAAAATTTAGAACAAAATAATCCAACTTCCAGTAGAGTGAAAACGAATATACTAATGATATATTGAAACAAGACAAAAGAAGAAGAAAGAAGAATAATTATAATACATTTCATGACATAGTGTGATGAAGAGAGTATAAAAACTAGAGTTTTTGATCCATAAAATTACAACCCTACCATGGTAGGGAAATAAATAAAATTGTATGATATTTTATAAAAACTTAGTCTTAATTTTTAAAAAATAAACTAGACATTTTTATTTATGCTAGTTTTAGATCTAGAATATCTATAGAAAAGAATTCATAATTAAAATTTACTTAGCTAATATATTTCATTTAGTATTATAATTTATAAATAAATTAAAAGTCTAGAAAAAAAATTCAAATCCAACAAGATAAATAAATAACTTCCAAAACTTATTTAAAAGTTTTTTTTTATATTCAATTATCATGGAATTTTAACAAGGCAGATTTAAAAAAAAAAAAACTTCTCGAAACTTAAAGACTTTAATATTATTAAGATATTGAAAGAAAGTGGCCCACGTTACATAAGACAGCATAGTCCAGTTGTATTTTTCCACTTGACTTATTCGTTTACTTTGATTAGTTGCTTTCGTTGCTATCACTCCGTTCTTACCAGGGGAGTTGTTATGTTAATTACTTAACACAAGTCTGGATTGAGGACTTATCTGTTAACCAGACTGGAAAATAGATAGCTAGCAGGATTATCCATCATGTCTGTGCCTCTGAGAATCGAGATCATGCAGAGAGAAACCATCAAACCATCCTCTCCAACGCCCCTTCACTTAAGAAGTCTCAAGCTCTCTCTTCTGGACCAATCCATGCCAGTAGGTCACATTCCCCTGCAGTTATTTTACCCCAGGAATGGAAACGACACAGATCACCTTGCCAAAGCCACGGAAAGGTCACTGCTACTAAAGACCTCACTGTCTGAAGCCTTGACTCATTTTTATCCATTCGCAGGCAGACTCAAAGACAATTTGTCCATTGAATGTGATGACCATGGGGCTGAATATATTGAGGCTCGAATCCATTGTATTCTCTCTGATATTCTCAAAAAGCCTGATACTGAAGTGCTAAAACAACTCCTTCCTGCAGCTATAAGTGAACCAGCCACGGCCAGGGATAGTCAATTAATTGTCCAAGCTAGTTTCTTTGATTGTGGTGGCTTGGCAATTGGCGTGAATCTTTCTCACAAGGTTGCAGATGCAGCCACGCTAACATCATTCATCAAGTGCTGGGCTGCAACCGCTCGCAGGTCGAGTACTGAGGTGGTGATCAGTCCAGTGTTCATGGGTGCTTCTATTTTCCCACAAATGGATTTACCAATCTCAATGCTTCCAGTATATTTGATTAAAGGAGAGTCTGTCATGAAAAGGTTTGTGTTTGAAGCTCCCAAAATTACTGCTCTCAAGGCTAAAGCCATCAGTGCAAGCGTGCCAGATCCAACACGGGTGGAATCTGTAACAGCGTTGATCTGGAAATGTGCGATGAGCGCATCAAGATCAAACTTGGGGGTTCCAAGAAAAGCTGTGTTGTCTCTTGGAGTGAATATTCGGAAGAGGCTTGTGCCAACCTTACCAGACAACTACGGTGGGAACTACGCAGGTAGTATATCAGCGCGGATAGAGGATCATGATGATTTAGAATTGCAAGGTATAGTGAGCCGTATAAGGAAAGATCTTATAGAGTTTGGTGAAAAATATGCTAAAATAACCCCAGGGGACGATATTTCGTTAGCAATTTGCAAGACGGTGGAAGAGTTTGGAAAGATGGCCATGAGCAAAGATATTGACTACTATAACTGCTCCAGTTGGTGTAGATTTGAACTTTATGATGCTGATTTCGGATGGGGAAAACCAAGATGGTTGAGTAATGTTTTAACTATAGAGCTGAAAAATCTTATGTGTTTGATCGACACAAGGGATGGTGATGGAATAGAAGCGTGTATAAGCTTGAGTCCAGAAGACATGGCCTTGTTCGAATCCAACAGGGAGCTGCTTGAATTTGCTTCTGCAAATCCTAGTGTATCAGTTTAGCTCAGATGGAAAGAAGATGTTTGCGAGGCTCAATGTGTGATGTAATGCGCTTGAATCATCGGTTCATTACATTACATTCTTTAGTTTGCTGGTGGTGAAATTTCTTTTCTTTTTCTTTTTTCTTGGTGTCTGGTCATAAAATTTTACATCAATGTAATAGAGTTTCTCAACAATATCATTTTAGCTGCTCTAATTTTACGAAATGCCACCACAGATGAGCCATTGAACAAAAATCAAGCTGTATTTTTGAAAAATCATAACAAATATGAACACTTGGGGGGTTTAATTCACACCTTTTCTATCGGAGCACTTGAATCGGACGGGATAACTAACAAGAATACAAGAATACGGCACCTGGAGCAGAGCAAACACAAATCTCCAATGCCTCGCGCCTCATGACAATAAAAACTTTACATTTACGTCACCAACACATGGTGGTGCTTCTTACAAATAAATTGGAATCAACATAAATGAATTGGCAATAGTCCATAGAGCCCTTCAAACACAAAACTATTAGCATACAAGCACTTGGCATCTCTCCATGTGGCTGGAGAGAGTAGTCACACAGAGTGAATGAAAGACTTCCACATTATTGTGCAATTGCACTTGGATTCCGACTTCGGAGGCCTCATGCTGTCCATCTTCGGAGGATTTCACATTATCGTGCAATTGCACTTGGATTCCAACTTAGGAGGCTTCATAATGTCCATCTCGTTCGGAAGCCCAACATTACGCACCATAGATTCATTGGCATTCTCATCGTTCTCGGTCTAGTTGACAAGTGTTCTGGGCTGAATCCCAGAGGAGTGCTGGAAATAGAGTGTCCATTTTATAAAGGAGAAAATAGTAGGGCTTCACCTTGGAAGCGGATCCCTCTTTGTTGTGTCCCACAAGCTCAAGGTTTAGTGGAAAAGCTCGACAAGGATTGGATGGATTTCTATGTCTGGACTCCTAATGGAAGCAGTCTGTCTGCGTTATATCGAGACGAGGCATAAGGGATGCTCTGAAAACAGCACTTTCTGTTCTCTGGATTAATCCGCTGAAAGAATTAGGATCATTGAAGCCCGAAGCCTGCAACTAGGCATGAATTGTATAGCTATATAGTTTATTAGCGGGCAACTTCAAAACTGATGCAGCTAGGACTCTATGAGCTGAGGCATTTCGCTAGTTGAAAGTGTCCTTTTTTGTTATTTTTCACTTGCCGGCACGAGAAAAGTGAAATGTATCTGATATTAAACAAACCATGACCCCTTTTTCTTGTTGGTGGAGGAGGTTGCGTTGCATCTTCTCCACCACTCACTCTGACTGTTTTTTAGTTGAGTATTTAAAAATATGATAATAATTATTTTTTAAAGTATTTTTTAATTAAAAATATATTAATATATATTTTTTATTTTTTAAAAATAATTTTTGATAAACACATCAAAACTATCCGAAAACTTAAAAAAAATTAATCTTAAATAAAAAATAGAAAAATTTACAAACTTTACCTAACCCGGTTTGTAATGCAAAGCCAAAGAGAGACCATAAATTGGCTATCATTCATTACTCGAGCAAAGAGATGATGCATGCAAATCCATGGCAAATATACAGTAATACGGAATCGAGATAGCTCCCTCCTACCTAACTCTTTTATGTAAAATATATTATTTTGCCAACAAATTAAGTAAATTTGGATGCTAGTTTCCTCGGGGAATTTTTTTTTTTTTGTTGAAGTCGAGAATAGATAAATATAAAAAAGAGAAAGCATGAACAGTGTGAGCAGAGCTTTAGCTTTAGCTACATAGATTGTAGCCAGGGCATCAGCCTAGTTTCCTTGGGGAATTATTTATTTCGTTTCAGACCAACATGATACGAGATCCCAGAAATGAAGTTTCCCTGCAAAGAAAAGTCAAATATGGTTGTTTAAACACGACCTGGATTGATATGGCCAGTGTCACGGGGGTAATTTTTCGCAACGAAATTCAACCCGTGCGGCAGCCTAGTCCCTCACTAGACTCAGCCTTCTCTCGCCACTCCTACTCGTGTTTGCCTAGTAACTAAGCAAGCGGAATACACAAGCAAGAATAAGAATCAAAGTGCACAACAAGCTTTACAGGAACTCTTTCCCAACCTTTATTAATCTCATACACAAAGGAAACTATACACAAATCCGTATGTGTGCTATGCACAAAGATTACATGCTACACCAAGCTACCTCTAACTAGTGTTCTACATGTTCTTGCATGCTCCTACATGCTGAACATTCCCAACCGAATGCTCTCCCATTCTGAACATTCCCACCCGAATGCTCTCCTTCAACCAAGAGCTGCATCTTGTATTTATAGACAAGCAAGGGAGCTGCAAAGGCTCCTCCCCATTATCCCCCATTTTCAGGACCTAGTGGAGCACTACCTCTCACCCATGATCCCATGTTTTCAGGACATGGTGGAGCACTACCTCTCACCCATGATCCCATGTTTTCAGGAGATAGTGGCCTGGACAGCACCCCAGTTATGCTCCCACGTTCTGCCTCCCATGAAGTTGCCACTTCCTCCATTTCCTGGCTGTCTACTTGTCAGCCCCAGCTGCCAGTTTCTGTTGCGTCAGCTGCTGACTCAGAAGGTCCATCATCTAAGTCCCCACGTCCATGCCAAGTCCATCATCTAAGTCCCCACGTCCATGCCAAGTCGCAAGCTCAAAGACTCGCATAGACCATTGCATGCTGCCTGCCGAATTCATCTCTGCCTATGCAAAGCTGTCGCAATCCATCGCTGCCGAATTCTAGGCAGTGTGCCTTCGTTGGCGCGTCCCAGCGCCTAGAGCTCTAACCCATGCCTTGGACAGTCCTTCGCCCAACTTTTAGATCGTGCCAATTCGCGCCCCTGACTTGCACCAGCTGCTGCGCGCTGTCGAATTCGCATCTGCGTGCAGGCTGCTAATTCCTGCGCTGCCGAATTCGCATCTGCGTGCAGGCTCCCAATGTTGGCGCTGCCGAATTCCTCGACAGCCCATGTTCTCGTCAGCCTATGCCCCTGACGAGTTTTCCCGCCTGGCTTGGACATTCCCTCGTCAAGCCCATGTTCGTCGACAATCTGCGTTGCCGATTTTCCCTTTGACGAACCTACAGCCGCACAAATCTACGCTGCCGATTTCTCCCACTGATGGCATGGCTGCCAGCACCCTTAGGCCTTGTTTTGGCCAGCCTGCCGAAGTGCGCACCCCGTGCACGTTTAACACTGTTACAGCCACCCTCTGATTAAATTAGCTAGCTAGGCATATACTTCCAAGCCCGCCCCTCTCCAAACAGACCTGAAAGTCAAGATGGGAAAACATCACGCCTGCTAACATCGTCAAACACTAAATCAATATTCTGAAGCATTAAATATTAATTAAGTATTAAATATTAAGTATTAATAGTAATCCACATTAATTTATTTTTTTGCATTTTGACCCCTTTTTTCCCCTTTGATTATTGATTTTTTTTAAAATTTAATCTTTATATGATGTGTTAATAGGGATTCAGAGTTGATAATTTATTTTAATTTTCCTTTTATTTGTTTGATACAAACTAAGAAAATATTGTGTTTTCTAATTGTTAATCTATTTAAGGTTGAAGAAATGTTCTTTTCAGTAAAGAGATCGATCTGTATCTTATTAGGTTAAAAACCTAATCGTTCTAATGCCAATAAAAAAAATATATCTTACGTAGAAGTTTATAATCCTATATGTCGCGGTGCGCACGTGTCGAGCGACGACGGGTATGCCGCCTAAGATGTTGGTGAAAAAGAAAGAGGTTTTGAGTATAATCATAAAGTTATGATTATAGAAATCAAGAGTCGCCACCTAGTATTATGATTTCTAGGAAACATATGGTCTACGAGAGTCTGGGTAAGGGACTAATTGTGCAAGGGGAAGACGTTTCACCCCCAGTGCACCCTACCTAAGATAAACTGCATTGTTGTTTGATTATTTTTCTAGGTCATGTTTCTGTCTATTGATCTTTTCTAAGGTTCAAGGTAGATCTCGCTTCGTGAGATAGTCTCTACTTTGTTGAGTTAAATCCTAACTATTCTAAGAGCCAAACTTATTTATTTCTTGGATATAGCTAAGTCCCAGCATTCTGAAAAACAAAATAATTGTTATGAGTTTTTTTATATATATATTTTGCAAAACCCTGATCGATAATCATAAACTATTTACGATATCCATATTTGCATTTTTTTAAAAACATGATTTTATATTTTAGAGAATATGCATGAAAAACCTTTTAGGATTTGGTTGTGTGCACGAAAACAAAATATTTTTTTTGTTTTTTAAATAGAAAATGTTTTTAATTATTTTTGAATTTAAACAAAAAATTTAAGAAAATTTTTGTAGAAAACCAGGTATTTTAATATTGGATTTGTATCTTATAGTGTAAATATACAACTCAATATTATGCAAAATTGTTGGGAAAACATGCGAGAAAATCAAAAATATTTTGAAAGGACTCTTGGAAATTTTTGGATTTTTTGTTTTTTTTAAGTATTTTTTCTATTATATAATATCTTATTATTATTATTGTATGGGCTGGGCTCGACCCAACCATATAGGCTGGGCCCAGCTAGATTGGGTTAGGTCAACTACGACCCAACAGACGTGACATCTCTTTTTTATATATATTGGGTGTGCTGGACTCGACCCATGTTAGTGGCATTTTGCCATTTGCATGCAGAAAGTATTCTACTTGCAAATGGTTATGAAGGAGTTATGGAGAAGAAAAAGGAGAGGAAGGCTTGCCTGGCTGAAGGAGAAAAGAGGTTGGCGGCGTTTCTAGTGGTACAAGAAAGACCGGCGTGTGGGTGGTGGCGACAATGGCGACGGTGGTTACGGTGGCGCAAAAGAGGCTAGCGGAGGGGGAGAAAAAAAACCGGGGAAATGTTGTTTTTCCCAACTTTGGCCTCTAATTTCTTGATGCTCAATGCATCAAATTCACCCATATTTATAAGGGGTGGAAGAGGGATATTGTTTATTTACTGATGCCAAATTGTGGCCTTTGATTCGACTCGGAAGGATCCTAATCATTGGTTCAAAGTTGTTATCAAGGCCTGAAAAAGTTGGTAACTAAAGATTGGTCGGCTTGGCCATTTTGAAGCAATGTTGCGGTGGCTGTAGGGCCAGTTGGCCGACGAGACCTAGTCTAGGGTGTAGTACAATGTCAAGCCATTATAGTGGTGTATAGTCCAGTTTAGTTAAAAGATGAAGCATAAAATGCTCCTGAAAGGTAGCCAAGCGATCAACTTTTTCGGGTGACAAGTTAGAGGACAACAAGCAGTAACCAAACAACATGTCGTCTGGTCTTTTTTATATACATACAAAACAACGTAGTTTTTCAGTCTTAGGGTTTTAAATTCGAGGATTTGGTCAAAGTTTAATTTGGTTATTCAACTTCTGATTTCTTTTTAATTACACCCTCAAAGTTTAATAGAGTTTATCAACAGTATCATTTTAGCTGTCTAATTTTACGAAATGCCACCACAGATGAGCCGTTGAACAAAAATCAAGCTGTAAAAAAAAAAAATTCATAACAAATATGAACACTTGGGGATTAATTCACACCTTTTCTACCGGAGCACTTAAATCGGACGGGATAACTAACAAGAATATGGCACCTGGAGCAGAGCAAGCACAAATCTCCAATGCCTCGCGCCTAATGACAATAAAAACTTTACATTTACGTCACCAACACATGGTGGTGCTTCTTACAAATAAATTGGAATCAACATCAATGAATTGGCAACAGTCCATACAGCCCTTCAAACACAAAACTATTAGCATACAAGCACTTGGCATCTCTCCATGTGGCTGGAGAGAGCAGTCACACAGAGTGAATGAAAGACTTCCACATTATTGTGCAATTGCACTTGGATTCCAATTTTGGAGGCTTCACGCTGTCCATCTTCGGAGGATTTCACATTATCGTGCAATTGCACTTGGATTCTGTAGTTGTTTTAGAATAAAGAAAGAAGAAACAGAGTTGCTGCAGTAAAGAAAAATAGAAAATGAGAGCAATATATTTTGAAGGTGAAAACTGAATAATATTAACGTATGAAGCATTACAATTTAAAGCTTGATAAATAACAACCCACTAACATCATGGTCCTAAGATTACGTCATGATCACAATCATGGATAACAAAAGAAATAACTGAAAACAAAGAAATAGGAAGAGGTTTGAAATATTTCAAACCACTAAACAATGTTTATGACTCAAACAACAGCAGTTCTAAGCACGTTTTCTAACAGATTCCAACTTAGGAGGCTTCATAACGTCCATCTCGTTCGGAAGCCCAACATTACGCACCATAGATTCATTGGCATTCTCATCGTTCTCGGTCTCGTTGACAAGTGTTCTGGGCTGAATCCCAGAGGAGTGCTGGAAATAGAGTGTCCATTTTTTAAAGGAGAAAAGAGTAGGGCTTCACCTTGGAAGCGGATCGCTCTTTGTTGTGTCCCACAAGCTCTAGGTTTAGTGGAAATGCTCGACAAGGATTGGATGGATTTCTATGTGTGGACTCCTAATGGAAGCAGCAGGTCTGCGTTATATCAAGACGAGGCATAATGGATGCTCTGAAAACAGCACTTTCTGATCTCTGGATTAGTCATGTCCTGCCAGCAAAGGAGTTGTGCAGTAAAAGAGATAGCAGATCCCCTGAAAGAATTAGGATCATTGAAGCCCGAAGCCTGCACCTAGGCATGAATTGTATAGCATAGTTTATTAGCGGGCATCTTCAAAACTTTGCAGCTAGGACTTGATGAGCAGAGGCATTTCGCTACAGCTTGAATAGTTGAAAGTGTCTTTTTTTGTTATTTTTCACTTGCAATCATGAGAAAAGTCAAGTGTATATGATATTAAACAAACGATGACCCCTTTTTGGTGGTGTAGGTTGCGTTGCATCTTCTCCGATACTTTGAGTTCTTATTTGTCAGGATATCTAGAAGCAGAGTAATTGTTATTTTTAAAGTGTTTTTTATTTAAAAATATATTAAAATAATATATCTTTTATTTTATATATCAGCATATTAAAATAATCTAAAAATATATAAAAAATAATTTCAACAACATGATTAGATGTAATAAATTGGCTATTGAGCAAAGAGATGATGTATGCAAATCCATAGCAAATATAGCACCAGGGAATCGAGATGGCTCCCCCTACCGAACTCTTTTATGTAAAATATATTAATTTGCCGGCCAGACCAAAGTTCGGGCGATTAAAAGCATCCAAATTCACTTATCAATACGCGTCCACGGCAACATATTGATCGGAGGCAGCTCACACAATTATTTTGCCGACAAATTAACATTGATTAGTAAATTTTGATGCTGGTTTCCTCGGTGAATTTATTTCGTTTGAGTACTGATCAACAGCTCACACAAGTGTTCTTGAAGTTTCAGTGTCCATCCTGGGTTGATTTGAAAAATACGGATATAAAGTTTTATTTAAATTGGGTTTTAAATTGACAAAACCTAATTAATTATAATATATTAATCCGGTCGAAACACAATTGCATTAGTGTTAAAGAAAAAGGAAATAGCGAAACAATGTGATTTTAATATGAATAGTTAGTTCGAATATCTACTAGTCTACCCTATAAACCAAGTATTTAAAGGGATGTTTGAGAGTTTAGTATAAATTGCTTTTTAAATGGTTTTTATTAAAAAATTATTAAAATAATATTTTTTATTTTTAAAAAATTATTTTTAATATCAATAAATTAAAAATATTCAAAAATATAAAAAATAATTTTAAATTAAAAAAATATGATGCTTATACGTGATGACAATGAAATAAAGATACGTCACTATATCAAAGTTATACGCGCCACAATCCTCACGGGCAGCCTCTGTTAGCAAGGTAGGCATATACTTCCAAACCCGCCCCTCTCCAAACAGACCTTTCAATCGAAGTCAAACAATAAAAATTGTCGCCTGCTAACATTGTCAAACATCACGCCTGCTAACATTGTCAAACAATAAAAATCAATATGCTGGAGCATTAACTATTAATCAAGAGGTCCTGCTAGAGACATGAACAGTCATAGATAATTTTATTTTATTTTTTGTGCATTTTGACCCCTTTTCTTCCTTTGCTTATTGATTTTTTAAAAAATTTAGTCTTTATATGATGTGTTTATAGGGATTTAGAGTTGGTAATTTATTTTAATTTGTCTTTTATATTGTTATCACGATATCAAAAAAATATCTCAACATCGCGGTATGATCTACTTTTTGAAAAAGTTTAGTTAAATAAAAAATAATTTCTAGGATATTAAAATTTATGGAGTTAAAGACCCGGTTTTCCAGTTAGGCGAGGCAATTCTGGTTGCCCCAGTTCACGGGTTTAGCGATGGCTTTTCTTTTTAATAATTGAACTTGATTATGTGATCATCTATTTTTTTTATAATATATGTTGCACGTGTGCGGCGTCTCAACGATCATCCTCCCAGATCAGGATAATCATGAATGATGTAGGTGGAAATGACAAGGAATTCTTGTCCTTTATTAGTAAAAAAAAGGGAATGAGAGTTGTCACCTAATATTTTGGTCACTATAAACCCTAATTGGTTTCAAGATCTGGAAAAGGGGACTGATTATATAAAAGCAAGGTATTAACACCCCTAGCACATCTTACCTGAGGTTTGCATTTTTATTTGTCTGATATAAACTAAGAAAATGTTATGTTTTGTAACTGTTAGTCTACTTAAGGTTGAAGAAAAGTCTTTCTCAGTAAGGAGATCCTTATCTTATTAGGTTAAAAATCTAATTGTTCTAATGCCGATAAAAAATAAAAATAAATTGTCTTTTTTATTTAATATCAAAAATATATCTTACGTATAAGTTCATAATCCTATATGTCGCGGGGCGCACGGCGTCGAGCGACGACGGGTCTACCGCCTGAGATGTTGGTGAAAAAGAAAGGGGTTTTGGGTATAATCATAAAGTTATGATTATAGAATTCAGGAATCGCCACCTAGTGTTATGATTACTAGGAAACCTATGGTCTACGAGAGTTTGGGTAAGAGACTAATTGTGCAAGGGGAAAATGTATCACCCCTAGTGCACCCTACATAGGGTAAGCTGCATTGTTGTTTGATTGTTTTTCTAGGTCACTTTTATGTCTATTGGTCTTTTCTAAGGCTCAAGATAAATCTCGCTTTGTGAGGTAGTCTCTGTCTTATTGAGTTAAATCATAACCATTCTAAGATCCAGACTTATTTATTTCTTGGATATATCTATGTCCCCGCATTCTGAATAAAAAAATAATTATTATGAGTTTTTTTTATATTTTAGCCGAACCCTAATGGATAATCATAAACTGGTTACGATATCTATTTTTGAATTTTTTAAAACATGATAAAAATATAATTTTTATCTTTTAGAAAATATGCATGAAAAACCTTTTAGGATTTAGCTGTATGCGTGGAAAAAAAAACATTTTATTATTTTTTAAATAGAAAATTGATTTAATTTTTTTTTAATTTTAAAAAATAAAAAAAGTTTTGTAGAAAACCAGATATTTTAATACTAGATTTCTATCTTAAAGTGTAAATATATAGCCTGGTATTATGTAAAATTATTGAAAACATATGTGAGAAAATCAAAAATATTTTGGAAGGACTCTTGGAAATTTTAGGATTTTTTTTTATTTTTATTATTATATAATATATTTTTATTATTATTATTATTATTATTATATAGGCTGGGCCCGACAAAGCCGGGTTGGGTCAACTATGACCCACCAGGCCTGACATCTCTTTTTTCTTTTTTCTTTTTACACTGGGGTGAGCTGGACTTAGCCCAGCCATCTGGGTTGGGCTGGAAACGGTTTAGCCCGGCACATGTTAGTGGCATTTTGCCATTTGCATGCAGAAAGTATTCTACATGCAAATGGTTATGGAGGAGTTTTGGAGAAGAAAAAAGAGAGGAAGGCTAGCCTAACCGAAGGAGAAAAAAGGCTAGCAGCGTTCCTGGTGGTTCAGGGAAGACCGTCGAGTGGTTGGTGGCAACAACGACGGCGAAGAGGCGGTGGTTACGGTGGCGCAAAAGAGCCTAGCGGAGGGTGAGAAAAAAAATGGGGAAATGTTGTTTTTTCCTAACTTTGGACTCTAATTTCTTGATGCTCAATGCATCTAATTCACCCCTATTTATAAGGGGTGGAAAAGGAACATTGTTTCTTTACTGATACCAAATCTTGGCCTTTGATTCGACCCGAAAGGATCCTAACCGTTGGTTCAAAGTTGTTATCAAGTCCTGAAAAAGTTGGCAACTAAAGACTGGTTGGGGTAGCCATTTTAGAGCGATGTTGCGGTGAATATAGGGCCAGTTGGCCAACGAGACCTACTCTAGGGTGTAGTGCAATGTCAGGCCATCATGGTGGTGTATTGTCCGGTTTAGTTAAGAGATACTGTATTAAATGCTCCTGAAAAGTAGCCACCCGATCAACTTTTTCGGGTAAGAAGTAAGAGGACAATGAGCACTACGAGACGACATGTCATCTGGTCCTTTTTTTGTTGCTAAAATAGCGTCGTTTTTCAGTCATAGGGTTTTAAATTCAGGGATTTGGTCAAAGTTCAATTTGGTCATTCGACTTTTGATTTCTTTTAATTACTCTTAATTGGCTTCAAACTTTTAATTTTATGCAGTTTTACCCCTATCGAACTTTAACATCGCCCCCGCATTTCAGTGTCTTTTTCATTTTGTTCCTTGGTCTTGGATTTATGCAATATTACCCTTAATTGACCATTAAACTTTCAATTCTCTTCAATTTCACCCCCGATTTCAATCAATTGAGTCATCATAGTTCAACTCTTTTTGAAAAATGATCATTGGTCATGAATTTCTTCAATCTAACCCTTAATTGACCCTAAAGTTTTGATTTTGTAGCAATTTTACCCCTAATTTGAATCAATTGTCTGGATAAAAATTAAATTTGGTCTCCTAAAATTCTAATCTTCTTAATTAAACCCAAATTAAGCTCTCAAACTTAAATTTTCATGAGTTAAGCCCCTAATAAAATTAATTTGACCAATTTAAAGTATAATTAATTCCTTGCACCTAATTAAATCCTTTAATTGGACCCAAATTAATTCTTTAACATAATTAAACTTTTAATTTTGTCCATAATTAAATCAAATTGGCATATTAAAAACCTAATTATATCCCTAAACTTAATTTTTATACAGATTAGTTCAATAAGCATTTAATTTGACATTGAATTTGCTTTGTCTCTTCAGTTTTAGGTACAATGGGGTACAATTAAGCTCTCAATTCATCCAAAATTGAAGCTTGATCTTCCTCTATATTTGAAATCCTCACAGCTTCCTCTCCAGTCTTCTTGTTATTATTATTTTTTTATTTTTTTATTTTGGAAAGAAAAAAGGGTAAAATTTAGGAAGTAAGTCAAAACTAGGTTATGACAGTTGCCCCTCTCTTTACAATGTTTACGATAGAAAGTCTCGTAACTTTAGATAGTAAGCTTTGTAAACAAGAAAATAGAATGAGAGATAATAGACTCACCAGATCAAGAAATGGTTAATCCTTCTGAAAGTGTTTGATGTCAGGGCTAAAAAGCATACTCAAAGGAAAAAAAAAGATATGGCTAGAAAACGCATTACCTGAAGAACTGAGGCTCGAAGGCGCACTCAAGAAAAAAAATAGAGCTAGAAAGCGCACTATCTGAGAGATAAGGGTTAGAAAGTGCACCTAGTAAGAGATTGGGTTTGTAAAGAAAAAGATGATCTTTGAAAAAATGAAAGAATTTTTGGAGCAGTATAGTTGTACCATGCAACATGCCTAAAGATTTTTTAAATGATCAAATTCTCATGGGTGGCCTGCCCAAGTGAAGAATATAAAGATTTTTTCAAATAGTCTCATAGTAATGGGCGACTTCCTTAGGTGAAAAAGTACAAAGATTTTTCAAAATGATCTCATTATAATGGGTGACCTATTCAAGTAGAAAAATATAAATATTTTTCAAAATAGTCTTATTCTAATGGGCGATCTGCCCAGGTGAAGAATACAAATGTTTTTTTCAAATGGTCTTACTATAATAGATGACCTGCCCAAGTGGAAAATGCAAGATTTTTCAAAGTGGTCTCATTGTAATGAATGACCTATCTAGGTAAAAAAATACAAAGATTTTTCAAAGTGGCCTCATTGTAGTGGTTGACCTGCCCATATGAAAGATGCGAAGATTTTTCAAAATGGTCTCATTGTTATGAGCGACCTGCCCACGTGAAAAATATGAAGATTTTTCAAAGTTGTCTCATTGTAATGGGTAACCTGCCCAGGTGAAAAATGCAAAGATTTTTCAAAGTGGTCTCATTATAATAGATGACATGCCCAAATGGAAAAATACAAAGATTTTTTAGTGTGCTCTTATTCTAATGGGTGACCTACCCAGGTGAAGAATTCGAAGATTTTTTAAAATGGTGTAATGGACAACGTGCCCAAGTGGAAAAATGCAAGATTTTCAAAGTGATCTCATTATAACAAGCGACTTGCCAAAGTGAAAAATACAAAGATTTTTCAAAGTGGTCTCATTGTAATGGATAACTTGTCCAGATGGAAAAATGCAAGATTTTCAAAGTGGTCTCATTGTAACGGGCGACTTGCCCAGGTGAAAAGATTTTTCAGAGTGGTCTCATTGTAATGGGCGACCTGCCTAAGTAGAAAATGTGACTTACCTGGTGAAAGGATTAATCTAGAGGTGCCTTAAAGGGACGTCAAGATAAGACTTGAGGCACACTATTTAGGAGATGAGAGCTTAAAAGAACAATCACAGGGAAAAGAGATGGGGCTCAAAAGTGCACTATCTAAGAGATGAAGTCTTAAAGGCGTGCTTAAAATAAGAAGATAGGGTCTGAAGGTGTACTATCTAAGAGATGAGGGCTTAAAGGCATAAGAGATGAGATATAGAGATAGGCTAAAAAGTGCCCTATCAGAGGGATGAGGGCTAAAAAGCGCACTCAAAAGAAGAGAGATAAAGATAGGACTAGAAGATAGAGATGGGACTAGAAATCGCAATATCTGAGAAGCGAGGGCTAGAAAGTGCACTCCAAAAAAATAGAGATAAGGTTAGGAAGCACACTATCTGGGATGTAAGGGCTCAAAGACGAGTTATAGGGTTAGAAAACACACTATTTGAAATGATTGAGACTCAAAGGCATATTTTAAAAGATAGGGTTGGTAAACTATAAACCCATTAAGGATTCTTTTCCTTAGATTCTCAACAATGACCCAATTGCAATGTATACTTACTTGAGAAATATAAGTCCCCTTTTCTTTATGGACTGCCTCTTTCTGAAGTTGGATCTCTATTAACTAGCTTCAATGACTTTTTGTTTTTTGCTTACTCGAGTTATCACTTATGATCTTGATTTCTGAAAACAATAAATTTTTAGACTGTATCTGCATTACCCCCTACTTAAAGACTTGTATCTTCAGTTTTGTTCAACATCCTCTGTCTTCTTATAAAGGGAATCTTAGAGTCAGTCCTATTATGTTCATTGGATTGCTCCAGCCTGATCATATCCTCAGTGTTCTGGGCTTTGAGTTTCTTTTTTTTTTAGGTATGAGGTTGTGTGAAAGAAAATTTGGTTATTTATAAGGATTGCTTTCTCAAAAAAAAAATTTGGAACTTCAAATATTTACACAACATTGTAATTAAACACAAATCATAACAAAAACAAAAAAAATAAAAAAAATAATCTAAATCTTAAAATGGACCTTTCAGAGGCTGAAGGTATCTTAGGGAGACTGCTATATGGTGCTGGAAACGGAGAAATAGTGATAGCGCATGGGTTCCATGCATCATCATCACTGTTAATGTGTGGTTTCATGCGTTGCCGTTGGTGAATGGGAAAACAAGGTGGATCTGAAGCAAAGGAAATCACACAAACAATTTATTTGTCTTTTTTTTATATATGTTTTGTTTCTCTACTGCAAATAATTGTCACAATTAAAATCAAGGGAAAGAGTAGTTGGTATTTGATCTTGCGGATTGCTGGAGGAAAAGATGGTGAATTGTTGCCAGTTAATTACCAGGTTGTTAAGGGCTAGTGATTGTCGGTTACTGTTGGTGTGGGGTTCAGTTATGGCAGTTCCTGATGTTGCTCGTGTGGCGTGGTGGAAATCATAAAGAAAAAGAAGCTATTGTGTCATGACCACCATGGGGATATATAGTTGATGGCGTTGGTCGTGGGTGAGTCACGACCGAAAGTGGATGGTTGGATCGATTGTTTTTTATGTTGCAAGATAGTGGAGAAGAAACAAAGGCATTACATGCGGGGGCTGATGATGTTGTCGCAGTCGTCCGTGGTTGGTCTTGTTAAAACCGAAGAGACTGGTGGTTGCTGCTATACACGGTGGATTTTTTTTGTATCTCCCAGTGGAAAATGGGTGCTGCTCACAGTGGTTGGTTCCAATAGAGGTGGAGAGTTGGAGGAAGAGTTGCTAAAGGTGTTGGCATTAATGATGGGTTAGTCAGTCATAAAAGAATGTTGCTTTACATTGATTGGTACTCCTAAAAAAGATAAAAACATTTGGGTTCGGTTCTTTTACAATAATAAATGAGGGGAGGCTGGTTTGGTATTGAGCTTACAATGGTATAGGTTGGTTTTGGTTTTGGAGGAGTTAATGGCTACTCTCTTGAAAAAATTATGAATAGGAAGAGGGAATGTGTGAGCTAGAGAGTTTTTTTATGTTTTTTTTATAATGAACTGCCCCCTTTTTTTGTGAGTTAATCACCTTTTTACAGGTGGAGGATTTTGTCTTCTTTCCCAATTAATTGGTTCAATAAGCAATCTAAATTCATCTTGATCCCTCGTTTTCTTCCTTTTTATTTTGGCATCTTTATCCAGATAGTTTTTTTTTGTATTTTGATTTTTTTTTAAAAAGACAATATCAACGTCGACTCAAATGAGAAAAATCAATAACTTTTTAAAAAGGGAACATGTTGAAATGAAATTTGAAATTTAAATCCTTTTGAGACGACGCTGAAAATAACGCAAATACATCAAGAATATATTTTTGATTTTTTTGTATGTTGAAAGTATTTAGATAAACTAGGGTTCAAAAATTGGGTTACAACAATATAGTTAAAAAAATAGTTTCAGAAAAAAAACATGTTATTAAATTTTTGAAACTCCATGGGCCTATTGTCGAGTTTAGCGATTTTAATTATTTTTTTGTTAAATTCATTTTTCTTATTTCATAATTCAGTATTGAGTTAATTGAGAATTAAGTTTCATAATTTATTTTGTTTTCTTTTTTACAAAGTTATCATAGTCTTTAAAAAAAGTCTCAGTATTGATTTGACACTCAATTTTGCAATCGTTTATTTTTGTTATCATATAGTTAAATAAGAAATAGTTTAGAAAAAAAACAAGTTATTAATGTCAATGGAGTCCATTACCCGGTTTATGGGTTTGAAGTGTTCACCTGGGTTACCCGGTTCATGGGTTTAGTGAGTTTACCTATCAAACACGATATGTTTGTTTTTTTAGTTTGTGGTCCTTTGATTTTTCTAATTGTTTTTTTTTTATTTCATTCTTCTTCAATATAAAATGGTTGAGAAATGGAATTCATGGTTTATTTTTTTTTCTAATTTCTATAAGGTTATCATGATCTCAAATAAACGTCTTTTTTAGGATTAGTGCTTGATTTTGCAAGCATATAATTTTATCATAAATTTAAATAAAATTTTTTAAAAAAACAACAAAGTTATTAAACCCATTGAAGTCCATGACTCAGGTCGTAGGGTGACCGCGGTTGATCCAATTTGGCATCGTCTTAATATTAAAAAATTATTGTCATTTTAAAGTATTTTTAAGAGATATGTCATGTTTTTACTGGTCATCCAAGTTATCTTTGGACCTTTTAAATTGAATGATTCATTTTGGATCAGTTTCCATGGAGTTTAATTTGAAATTAAAACTAGGCAAGGAGCTGAACTTGGCAGGTTTCAAGATCGAGTCACTTGATTGAATTTAATGATATTGTCAAAAAAATCTCTATATTTTTAATATTTTTTTAAAAATTTAGAACAAAATAATCCAACTTCCAGTAGAGTGAAAACGAATATACTAATGATATATTGAAACAAGACAAAAGAAGAAGAAAGAAGAATAATTATAATACATTTCATGACATAGTGTATTGAAGAGAGTATAAAAACTAGAGTTTTTGATCCATAAAATTACAACCCTACCATGGTAGGGAAATAAATAAAATTGTATGATATTTTATAAAAACTTAGTCTTAATTTTTTAAAAATAAGCTAGACATTTTTATTTATGCTAGTTTTAGATCTAGAATATCTATAGAAAAGAATTCATAATTAAAATTTACTTAGCTAATATATTTCATTTAGTATTATAATTTATAAATAAATTAAAAGTCTAGAAAAAAAATTCAAATCCAACAAGATAAATAAATAACTTCCAAAACTTATTTAAAAGTTTTTTTTTATATTCAATTATCATGGAATTTTAACAAGGCAGATTTAAAAAAAAAAAAACTTCTCGAAACTTAAAGACTTTAATATTATTAAGATATTGAAAGAAAGTGGCCCACGTTACATAAGACAGCATAGTCCAGTTGTATTTTTCCACTTGACTTATTCGTTTACTTTGATTAGTTGCTTTCGTTGCTATCACTCCGTTCTTACCAGGGGAGTTGTTATGTTAATTACTTAACACAAGTCTGGATTGAGGACTTATCTGTTAACCAGACTGGAAAATAGATAGCTAGCAGGATTATCCATCATGTCTGTGCCTCTGAGAATCGAGATCATGCAGAGAGAAACCATCAAACCATCCTCTCCAACGCCCCTTCACTTAAGAAGTCTCAAGCTCTCTCTTCTGGACCAATCCATGCCAGTAGGTCACATTCCCCTGCAGCTATTTTACCCCAGGAATGGAAACGACACAGATCACCTTGCCAAAGCCACGGAAAGGTCACTGCTACTAAAGACCTCACTGTCTGAAGCCTTGACTCATTTTTATCCATTCGCAGGCAGACTCAAAGACAATTTGTCCATTGAATGTGATGACCATGGGGCTGAATATATTGAGGCTCGAATCCATTGTATTCTCTCTGATATTCTCAAAAAGCCTGATACTAAAGTGCTAAAACAACTCCTTCCTGCAGCTATAAGTGAACCAGCCACGGCCAGGGATAGTCAATTAATTGTCCAAGCTAGTTTCTTTGATTGTGGTGGCTTGGCAATTGGCGTGAATCTTTCTCACAAGGTTGCAGATGCAGCCACGCTAACATCATTCATCAAGTGCTGGGCTGCAACCGCTCGCAGGTCGAGTACTGAGGTGGTGATCAGTCCAGTGTTCATGGGTGCTTCTATTTTCCCACAAATGGATTTACCAATCTCAATGCTTCCAGTATATTTGATTAAAGGAGAGTCTGTCATGAAAAGGTTTGTGTTTGAAGCTCCCAAAATTACTGCTCTCAAGGCTAAAGCCATCAGTGCAAGCGTGCCAGATCCAACACGGGTGGAATCTGTAACAGCGTTGATCTGGAAATGTGCGATGAGCGCATCAAGATCAAACTTGGGGGTTCCAAGAAAAGCTGTGTTGTCTCTTGGAGTGAATATTCGGAAGAGGCTTGTGCCAACCTTACCAGACAACTACGGTGGGAACTACGCAGGTAGTATATCAGCGCGGATAGAGGATCATGATGATTTAGAATTGCAAGGTATAGTGAGCCGTATAAGGAAAGATCTTATAGAGTTTGGTGAAAAATATGCTAAAATAACCCCAGGGGACGATATTTCGTTAGCAATTTGCAAGACGGTGGAAGAGTTTGGAAAGATGGCCATGAGCAAAGATATTGACTACTATAACTGCTCCAGTTGGTGTAGATTTGAACTTTATGATGCTGATTTCGGATGGGGAAAACCAAGATGGTTGAGTAATGTTTTAACTATAGAGCTGAAAAATCTTATGTGTTTGATCGACACAAGGGATGGTGATGGAATAGAAGCGTGTATAAGCTTGAGTCCAGAAGACATGGCCTTGTTCGAATCCAACAGGGAGCTGCTTGAATTTGCTTCTGCAAATCCTAGTGTATCAGTTTAGCTCAGATGGAAAGAAGATGTTTGCGAGGCTCAATGTGTGATGTAATGCGCTTGAATCATCGGTTCATTACATTACATTCTTTAGTTTGCTGGTGGTGAAATTTCTTTTCTTTTTCTTTTTTCTTGCTGTCTGGTCATAAAATTTTACATCAATGTAATAGAGTTTCTCAACAATATCATTTTAGCTGCTCTAATTTTACGAAATGCCACCACAGATGAGCCATTGAACAAAAATCAAGCTGTATTTTTAAAAAATCATAACAAATATGAACACTTGGGGTGTTTAATTCACACCTTTTCTATCGGAGCACTTGAATCGGACGGGATAACTAACAAGAATACAAGAATACGGCACCTGGAGCAGAGCAAACACAAATCTCCAATGCCTCGCGCCTCATGACAATAAAAACTTTACATTTACGTCACCAACACATGGTGGTGCTTCTTAAAAATAAATTGGAATCAACATAAATGAATTGGCAATAGTCCATAGAGCCCTTCAAACACAAAACTATTAGCATACAAGCACTTGGCATCTCTCCATGTGGCTGGAGAGAGGAGTCACACAGAGTGAATGAAAGACTTCCACATTATTGTGCAATTGCACTTGGATTCCGACTTCGGAGGCTTCATGCTGTCCATCTTCGGAGGATTTCACATTATCGTGCAATTGCACTTGGATTCCAACTTAGGAGGCTTCATAATGTCCATCTCGTTCGGAAGCCCAACATTACGCACCATAGATTCATTGGCATTCTCATCGTTCTCGGTCTAGTTGACAAGTGTTCTGGGCTGAATCCCAGAGGAGTGCTGGAAATAGAGTGTCCATTTTATAAAGGAGAAAATAGTAGGGCTTCACCTTGGAAGCGGATCCCTCTTTGTTGTGTCCCACAAGCTCAAGGTTTAGTGGAAAAGCTCGACAAGGATTGGATGGATTTCTATGTCTGGACTCCTAATGGAAGCAGTCTGTCTGCGTTATATCGAGACGAGGCATAAGGGATGCTCTGAAAACAGCACTTTCTGTTCTCTGGATTAATCCGCTGAAAGAATTAGGATCATTGAAGCCCGAAGCCTGCAACTAGGCATGAATTGTATAGCTATATAGTTTATTAGCGGGCAACTTCAAAACTGATGCAGCTAGGACTCTATGAGCTGAGGCATTTCGCTAGTTGAAAGTGTCCTTTTTTGTTATTTTTCACTTGCCGGCACGAGAAAAGTGAAATGTATCTGATATTAAACAAACCATGACCCCTTTTTCTTGTTGGTGGAGGAGGTTGCGTTGCATCTTCTCCACCACTCACTCTGACTGTTTTTTAGTTGAGTATTTAAAAATATGATAATAATTATTTTTTAAAGTATTTTTTAATTAAAAATATATTAATATATATTTTTTATTGTTTAAAAATAATTTTTGATAAACACATCAAAACTATCCGAAAACTTAAAAAAAATTAATCTTAAATAAAAAATAGAAAAATTTACAAACTTTACCTAACCCGGTTTGTAATGCAAAGCCAAAGAGAAACCATAAATTGGCTATCATTCATTACTCGAGCAAAGAGATGATGCATGCAAATCCATGGCAAATATACAGTAATACGGAATCGAGATAGCTCCCTCCTACCTAACTCTTTTATGTAAAATATATTATTTTGCCAACAAATTAAGTAAATTTGGATGCTAGTTTCCTCGGGGAATTTTTTTTTTTTTTTGAAGTCGAGAATAGATAAATATAAAAAAGAGAAAGAATGAACAGTGTGAGCAGAGCTTTAGCTTTAGCTACATAGATTGTAGCCAGGGCATCAGCCTAATTGTAGCCAGGACATCAGCCTAGTTTCCTCGGGGAATTATTTATTTCGTTTCAGACCAACATGATACGAGATCCCAGAAATGAAGTTTCCCTGCAAAGAAAAGTCAAATATGGTTGTTTAAACACGACCTGGATTGATATGGCCAGTGTCACGGGGGTAATTTTTCGCAACGAAATTCAACCCGTGCGGCAGCCTAGTCCCTCACTAGACTCAGCCTTCTCTCGCCACTCCTACTCGTGTTTGCCTAGTAACTAAGCAAGCGGAATACACAAGCAAGAATAAGAATCAAAGTGCACAACAAGCTTTACAGGAACTCTTTCCCAACCTTTATTAATCTCATACACAAAGGAAACTATACACAAATCCGTATGTGTGCTATGCACAAAGATTACATGCTACACCAAGCTACCTCTAACTAGTGTTCTACATGTTCTTGCATGCTCCTACATGCTGAACATTCCCAACCGAATGCTCTCCCATTCTGAACATTCCCACCCGAATGCTCTCCTTCAACCAAGAGCTGCATCTTGTATTTATAGACAAGCAAGGGAGCTGCAAAGGCTCCTCCCCATTATCCCCCATTTTCAGGACCTAGTGGAGCACTACCTCTCACCCATGATCCCATGTTTTCAGGACATGGTGGAGCACTACCTCTCACCCATGATCCCATGTTTTCAGGAGATAGTGGCCTGGACAGCACCCCAGTTATGCTCCCACGTTCTACCTCCCATGAAGTTGCCACTTCCTCCATTTCCTGGCTGTCTACTTGTCAGCCCCAGCTGCCAGTTTCTGTTGCGTCAGCTGCTGACTCAGAAGGTCCATCATCTAAGTCCCCACGTCCATGCCAAGTCCATCATCTAAGTCCCCACGTCCATGCCAAGTCGCAAGCTCAAAGACTCGCATAGACCATTGCATGCTGCCTGCCGAATTCATCTCTGCCTATGCAAGGCTATCGCAATCCATCGCTGCCGAATTCTAGGCAGTGTGCCTTCGTTGGCGCGTCCCAGCGCCTAGAGCTCTAACCCATGCCTTGGACAGTCCTTCGCCCAACTTTTAGATCGTGCCAAGTCGCGCCCCTGACTTGCACCAGCTGCTGCGCGCTGTCGAATTCGCATCTGCGTGCAGGCTGCTAATTCCTGCACTGCCGAATTCGCATCTGCGTGCAGGCTCCCAATGTTGGCGCTGCCGAATTCCTCGACAGCCCATGTTCTCGTCAGCCTATGCCCCTGACGAGTTTTCCTGCCTGGCTTGGACATTCCCTCGTCAAGCCCATGTTCGTCGACAATCTGCGTTGCCGATTTTCCCTTTGACGAACCTACAGCCGCACAAATCTACGCTGCCGATTTCTCCCACTGATGGCATGGCTGCCAGCACCCTTAGGCCTTGTTTTGGCCAGCCTGCCGAAGTGTGCACCCCGTGCACGTTTAACACTGTTACAGCCACCCTCTGATTAAATTAGCTAGCTAGGCATATACTTCCAAGCCCGCCCCTCTCCAAACAGACCTGAAAGTCAAGATGGGAAAACATCACGCCTGCTAACATCGTCAAACACTAAATCAATATTCTGAAGCATTAAATATTAATTAAGTATTAAATATTAAGTATTAATAGTAATCCACATTAATTTATTTTTTTGCATTTTGACCCCTTTTTTCCCCTTTGATTATTGATTTTTTTTAAAATTTAATCTTTATATGATGTGTTAATAGGGATTCAGAGTTGATAATTTATTTTAATTTTCCTTTTATTTGTTTGATACAAACTAAGAAAATATTGTGTTTTCTAATTGTTAATCTATTTAAGGTTGAAGAAAAGTTCTTTTCAGTAAAGAGATCGATCTGTATCTTATTAGGTTAAAAACCTAATCGTTCTAATGCCAATAAAAAAAATATATCTTACGTAGAAGTTTATAATCCTATATGTCGCGGTGCGCACGTGTCGAGCGACGACGGGTATGCCGCCTAAGATGTTGGTGAAAAGGAAAGAGGTTTTGAGTATAATCATAAAGTTATGATTATAGAAATCAAGAGTCGTCACCTAGTATTATGATTTCTAGGAAACATATGGTCTACGAGAGTCTGGGTAAGGGACTAATTGTGCAAGGGGAAGACGTTTCACCCCCAGTGCACCCTACCTAAGATAAACTGCATTGTTGTTTGATTATTTTTCTAGGTCATGTTTCTGTCTATTAATCTTTTCTAAGGTTCAAGGTAGATCTCGCTTCGTGAGATAGTCTCTACTTTGTTGAGTTAAATCCTAACTATTCTAAGAGCCAAACTTATTTATTTCTTGGATATAGCTAAGTCCCAGCATTCTGAAAAACAAAATAATTGTTATGAGTTTTTTTATATATATATTTTGCAAAACCCTGATGGATAATCATAAACTATTTACGATATCCATATTTGCATTTTTTTAAAAACATGATTTTTATATTTTAGAGAATATGCATGAAAAACCTTTTAGGATTTGGTTGTGTGCACGAAAACAAAATATTTTTTTTGTTTTTTAAATAGAAAATGTTTTTAATTTTTTTTGAATTTAAACAAAAAATTGAAGAAAATTTTTGTAGAAAACCAGGTATTTTAATATTGGATTTGTATCTTATAGTGTAAATATACAACTCAATATTATGCAAAATTGTTGGGAAAACATGCGAGAAAATAAAAAATATTTTGAAAGGACTCTTGGAAATTTTTGGATTTTTTGTTTTTTTTAAGTATTTTTTCTATTATATAATATCTTATTATTATTATTGTATGGGCTGGGCTCGACCCAACCATATAGGCTGGGCCCAGCTGGATTGGGTTAGGTCAACTACGACCCAACAGACCTGACATCTCTTTTTTATATATATTGGGTGTGCTGGACTCGACCCATGTTAGTGGCATTTTGCCATTTGCATGCAGAAAGTATTCTACATGCAAATGGTTATGAAGGAGTTATGGAGAAGAAAAAGGAGAGGAAGGCTTGCCTGGCTGAAGGAGAAAAGAGGTTGGCGGCGTTCCTAGTGGTACAAGAAAGACCGGCGTGTGGGTGGTGGCGACAATGGCGACGGTGGTTACGGTGGCGCAAAAGAGGCTAGCGGAGGGGGAGAAAAAAAACCGGGGAAATGTTGTTTTTCCCAACTTTGGCCTCTAATTTCTTGATGCTCAATGCATCAAATTCACCCATATTTATAAGGGGTGGAAGAGGGATATTGTTTATTTACTGATGCCAAATTGTGGCCTTTGATTCGACCCGGAAGGATCCTAATCATTGGTTCAAAGTTGTTACAAGGCCTGAAAAAGTTGGTAACTAAAGATTGGTCGGCTTGGCCATTTTGAAGCAATGTTGCGGTGGCTGTAGGGCCAGTTGGCCGACGAGACCTAGTCTAGGGTGTAGTACAATGTCAAGCCATTATAGTGGTGTATAGTCCAGTTTAGTTAAAAGATGAAGCATAAAATGCTCCTGAAAGGTAGCCAAGCGATCAACTTTTTCGGGTGACAAGTTAGAGGACAACAAGCAGTAACCAAACAACATGTCGTCTGGTCTTTTTTATATACATACAAAACAACGTAGTTTTTCAGTCTTAGGGTTTTAAATTCGAGGATTTGGTCAAAGTTTAATTTGGTTATTCAACTTCTGATTTCTTTTTAATTACACCCTCAAAGTTTAATAGAGTTTATCAACAGTATCATTTTAGCTGTCTAATTTTACGAAATGCCACCACAGATGAGCCGTTGAACAAAAATCAAGCTGTATAAAAAAAAAATCATAACAAATATGAACACTTGGGGATTAATTCACACCTTTTCTACCGGAGCACTTCAATCGGACGGGATAACTAACAAGAATATGGCACCTGGAGCAGAGCAAGCACAAATCTCCAATGCCTCGCGCCTAATGACAATAAAAACTTTACATTTACGTCACCAACACATGGTGGTGCTTCTTACAAATAAATTGGAATCAACATCAATGAATTGGCAACAGTCCATACAGCCCTTCAAACACAAAACTATTAGCATACAAGCACTTGGCATCTCTCCATGTGGCTGGAGAGAGCAGTCACACAGAGTGAATGAAAGACTTCCACATTATTGTGCAATTGCACTTGGATTCCGACTTCGGAGGCTTCACGCTGTCCATCTTCGGAGGATTTCACATTATCGTGCAATTGCACTTGGATTCTGTAGTTGTTTTAGAATAAAGAAAGAAGAAACAGAGTTGCTGCAGTAAAGAAAAATAGAAAATGAGAGCAATATATTTTGAAGGTGAAAACTGAATAATATTAACGTATGAAGCATTACAATTTAAAGCTTGATAAATAACAACCCACTAACATCATGGTCCTAAGATTACGTCATGATCACAATCATGGATAACAAAAGAAATAACTGAAAACAAAGAAATAGGAAGAGGTTTGAAATATTTCAAACCACTAAACAATGTTTATGACTCAAACAACAGCAGTTCTAAGCACGTTTTCTAACAGATTCCAACTTAGGAGGCTTCATAACGTCCATCTCGTTCGGAAGCCCAACATTACGCACCATAGATTCATTGGCATTCTCATCGTTCTCGGTCTCGTTGACAAGTGTTCTGGGCTGAATCCCAGAGGAGTGCTGGAAATAGAGTGTCCATTTTTTAAAGGAGAAAAGAGTAGGGCTTCACCTTGGAAGCGGATCGCTCTTTGTTGTGTCCCACAAGCTCTAGGTTTAGTGGAAATGCTCGACAAGGATTGGATGGATTTCTATGTGTGGACTCCTAATGGAAGCAGCAGGTCTGCGTTATATCAAGACGAGGCATAATGGATGCTCTGAAAACAGCACTTTCTGATCTCTGGATTAGTCATGTCCTGCCAGCAAAGGAGTTGTGCAGTAAAAGAGATAGCAGATCCCCTGAAAGAATTAGGATCATTGAAGCCCGAAGCCTGCACCTAGGCATGAATTGTATAGCATAGTTTATTAGCGGGCATCTTCAAAACTTTGCAGCTAGGACTTGATGAGCAGAGGCATTTCGCTACAGCTTGAATAGTTGAAAGTGTCTTTTTTTGTTATTTTTCACTTGCAATCATGAGAAAAGTCAAGTGTATATGATATTAAACAAACGATGACCCCTTTTTGGTGGTGTAGGTTGCGTTGCATCTTCTCCGATACTTTGAGTTCTTATTTGTCAGGATATCTAGAAGCAGAGTAATTGTTATTTTTAAAATGTTTTTTATTTAAAAATATATTAAAATAATATATCTTTTATTTTATATATCAGCATATTAAAATAATCTAAAAATATATAAAAAATAATTTCAACAACATGATTAGATGTAATAAATTGGCTATTGAGCAAAGAGATGATGTATGCAAATCCATAGCAAATATAGCACCAGGGAATCAAGATGGCTCCCCCTACCGAACTCTTTTATGTAAAATATATTAATTTGCCGGCCAGACCAAAGTTCGGGCGATTAAAAGCATCCAAATTCACTTATCAATACGCGTCCACGGCAACATATTGATCGGAGGCAGCTCACACAATTATTTTGCCGACAAATTAACATTGATTAGTAAATTTTGATGCTGGTTTCCTCGGTGAATTTATTTCGTTTGAGTCCTGATCAACAGCTCACACAAGTGTTCTTGAAGTTTCAGTGTCCATCCTGGGTTGATTTGAAAAATACGGATATAAAGTTTTATTTAAATTGGGTTTTAAATTGACAAAACCTAATTAATTATAATATATTAATCCGGTCGAAACACAATTGCATTAGTGTTAAAGAAAAAGGAAATAGCGAAACAATGTGATTTTAATATGAATAGTTAGTTCGAATATCTACTAGTCTACCCTATAAACCAAGTATTTAAAGGGATGTTTGAGAGTTTAGTATAAATTGCTTTTTAAATGGTTTTTATTAAAAAATTATTAAAATAATATTTTTTATTTTTAAAAAATTATTTTTAATATCAATAAATTAAAAATATTCAAAAATATAAAAAATAATTTTAAATTAAAAAAATATGATGCTTATACGTGATGACAATGAAATAAAGATACGTCACTATATCAAAGTTATACGCGCCACAATCCTCACGGGCAGCCTCTGTTAGCAAGGTAGGCATATACTTCCAAACCCGCCCCTCTCCAAACAGACCTTTCAATCGAAGTCAAACAATAAAAATTGTCGCCTGCTAACATTGTCAAACATCACGCCTGCTAACATTGTCAAACAATAAAAATCAATATGCTGGAGCATTAACTATTAATCAAGAGGTCCTGCTAGAGACATGAACAGTCATAGATAATTTTATTTTTTTTGTGCATTTTGACCCCTTTTCTTCCTTTGCTTATTGATTTTTTAAAAAAATTAGTCTTTATATGATGTGTTTATAGGGATTTAGAGTTGGTAATTTATTTTAATTTGTCTTTTATATTGTTATCACGATATCAAAAAAATATCTCAACATCGCGGTATGATCTACTTTTTGAAAAAGTTTAGTTAAATAAAAAATAATTTCTAAAAAAAACCAGGATATTAAAATTTATGGAGTTAAAGACCCGGTTTTCCAGTTAGGCGAGGCAATTCTGGTTGCCCCAGTTCACGGGTTTAGCGATGGCTTTTCTTTTTAATAATTGAACTTGATTATTTGATCATCTATTTTTTTTATAATATATGTTGCACGTGTGCGGCGTCTCAACGATTATCCTCCCAGATCAGGATAATCATGAATGATGTAGGTGGAAATGACAAGGAATTCTTGTCCTTTATTAGTAAAAAAAAGGGAATGAGAGTTGTCACCTAATATTTTGGTCACTATAAACCCTAATTGGTTTCAAGATCTGGAAAAGGGGACTGATTATATAAAAGCAAGGTATTAACACCCCTAGCACATCTTACCTGAGGTTTGCATTGTTTATTTGTCTGATATAAACTAAGAAAATGTTATGTTTTGTAACTGTTAGTCTACTTAAGGTTGAAGAAAAGTCTTTCTCAGTAAGGAGGTCCTTATCTTATTTGGTTAAAAATCTAATTGTTCTAATGCCGATAAAAAATAAAAATAAATTGTCTTTTTTATTTAATATCAAAAATATATCTTACGTATAAGTTCATAATCCTATATGTCGCGGGGCGCACGGCGTCGAGCGACGACGGGTCTACCGCCTGAGATGTTGGTGAAAAAGAAAGGGGTTTTGGGTATAATCATAAAGTTATGATTATAGAATTCAGGAATCGCCACCTAGTGTTATGATTACTAGGAAACCTATGGTCTACGAGAGTTTGGGTAAGAGACTAATTGTGTAAGGGGAAAATGTATCACCCCTAGTGCACCCTACATAGGGTAAGCTGCATTGTTGTTTGATTGTTTTTCTAGGTCACGTTTATGTCTATTGGTCTTTTCTAAGGTTCAAGATAAATCTCGCTTTGTGAGGTAGTCTCTGTCTTATTGAGTTAAATCATAACCATTCTAAGATCCAGACTTATTTATTTCTTGGATATAGCTATGTCCCCGCATTCTGAATAAAAAAATAATTATTATGAGTTTTTTTTATATTTTAGCCGAACCCTAATGGATAATCATAAACTGGTTACGATATCTATTTTTGAATTTTTTAAAACATGATAAAAATATAATTTTTATCTTTTAGAAAATATGCATGAAAAACCTTTTAGGATTTAGCTGTATGCGTGGAAAAAAAAACATTTTATTTTTTTTTAAATAGAAAATTGATTTAATTTTTTTTTAATTTTAAAAAATAAAAAAAGTTTTGTAGAAAACCAGATATTTTAATACTAGATTTGTATCTTAAAGTGTAAATATATAGCCTGGTATTATGTAAAATTATTGAAAAAATATGCGAGAAAATCAAAAATATTTTGGAAGGACTCTTGGAAATTTTAGGATTTTTTTTTTTTATTATTATTATATAATATATTTTTATTATTATTATTATTATATAGGCTGGGCCCGGCAAAGCCGGGTTGGGTCAACTATGACCCACCAGGCCTGGCATCTCTTTTTTTTCTTTTTCTTTTTTTACACTGGGTGAGCTGGACTAAGCCCAGCCATCTGGGTGGGCTGGAAACGGTTTAGCCCGGCACATGTTAGTGGCATTTTGCCATTTGCATGCAGAAAGTATTCTACATGCAAATGGTTATGGAGGAGTTTTGGAGAAGAAAAAAGAGAGGAAGGCTAGCCTAACTGAAGGAGAAAAGAGGCTAGCAGCGTTCCTGGTGGTTCAGGGAAGACCGTCGAGTGGTTGGTGGCAACAACGACGGCGAAGAGGCGGTGGTTACGGTGGCGCAAAAGAGCCTAGCGGAGGGTGAGAAAAAAAATGGGGAAATGTTGTTTTTTCCTAACTTTGGCCTCTAATTTCTTGATGCTCAATGCATCGAATTCACCCCTATTTATAAGGGGTGGAAAAGGAACATTGTTTCTTTACTGATACCAAATCTTGGCCTTTGATTCGACCCGAAAGGATCCTAACCGTTGGTTCAAAGTTGTTATCAAGTCCTGAAAAAGTTGGCAACTAAAGACTGGTTGGGGTAGCCATTTTAGAGCGATGTTGCGGTGAATATAGGGCCAGTTGGCCAACGAGACCTACTCTAGGGTGTAGTACAATGTCAGGCCATCATGGTGGTGTATTGTCCGGTTTAGTTAAGAGATACTGTATTAAATGCTCCTGAAAAGTAGCCACCCGATCAACTTTTTCGGGTAAGAAGTAAGAGGACAATGAGCACTACGAGACGACATGTCATCTGGTCCTTTTTTTGTTGCTAAAATAGCGTCGTTTTTCAGTCATAGGGTTTTAAATTCAGGGATTTGGTCAAAGTTTAATTTGGTCATTCGACTTCTGATTTCTTTTAATTACACTCTTAATTGGCTTCAAACTTTTAATTTTATGCAGTTTTACCCCTATCGAACTTTAACATCGCCCCCGCATTTCAGTGTCTTTTTCATTTTGTTCCTTGGTCTTGGATTTATGCAATATTACCCTTAATTGACCATTAAACTTTCAATTCTCTTCAATTTCACCCCCGATTTCAATCAATTGAGTCATCATAGTTCAACTCCTTTTGAAAAATGATCATTGGTCATGAATTTCTTCAATCTAACCCTTAATTGACCCTAAAGTTTTGATTTTGTAGCAATTTTACCCCTAATTTGAATCAATTGTCTGGATAAAAATTAAATTTGGTCTCCTAAAATTCTAATCTTCTTAATTAAACCCAAATTAAGCTCTCAAACTTAAATTTTCATGAGTTAAGCCCCTAATAAAATTAATTTGACCGATTTAAAGTATAATTAATTCCTTGCACCTAATTAAATCCTTTAATTGGACCCAAATTAATTCTTTAACATAATTAAACTTTTAATTTTGTCCATAATTAAATCAAATTGGCATATTAAAAACCTAATTATATCCCTAAACTTAATTTTTATACAGATTAGTTCAATAAGCATTTAATTTGACATTGAATTTGCTTTGTCTCTTCAGTCTTAGGTACAATGGGGTACAATTAAGCTCTCAATTCATCCAAAATTGAAGCTTGATCTTCCTCTATATTTGAAATCCACACAGCTTCCTCTCCAGTCTTCTTGTTATTATTATCTTTTTATTTTTTTATTTTGGAAAGAAAAAAGGGTAAAATTTAGGAAGTAAATCAAAACTAGGTTATGACAGTTGCCCCTCTCTTTACAATGTTTGCGATAGAAAGTCTCGTAACTTTAGATAGTAAGCTTTGTAAAGAAGAAAATAGAATGAGAGATAATAGACTCACCAGATCAAGAAATGGTTAATCCTTCTGAAAGTGTTTGATGTCAGGGCTAAAAAGCATACTCAAAGGAGAAAAAAAAAGATATGGCTAGAAAACGCATTACCTGAAGAACTGAGGCTCGAAGGCGCACTCAAGAAAAAAAATAGAGCTAGAAAGCGCACTATCTGAGAGATAAGGGTTAGAAAGTGCACCTAGTAAGAGATTGGGTTTGTAAAGAAAAAGATGATCTTTGAAGAAATGAAAGAATTTTTGGAGCAGTATAGTTGTACCATGCAACATGCCTAAAGATTTTTTAAATGATCAAATTCTCATGGGTGGCCTGCCCAAGTGAAGAATATAAAGATTTTTTCAAATAGTCTCATAGTAATGGGCGACTTCCTTAGGTGAAAAAATACAAAGATTTTTCAAAATGATCTCATTATAATGGGTGACCTATTCAAGTAGAAAAATATAAATATTTTTCAAAATAGTCTTATTCTAATGGGCGATCTGCCCAGGTGAAGAATACAAATGTTTTTTTCAAATGGTCTTACTATAATAGATGACCTGTCCAAGTGGAAAATGCAAGATTTTTCAAAGTGGTCTCATTGTAATGAATGACCTATCTAGGTGAAAAAATACAAAGATTTTTCAAAGTGGCCTCATTGTAGTGGTTGATCTGCCCATATGAAAGATGCGAAGATTTTTCAAAATGGTCTCATTGTTATGAGCGACCTGCCCACGTGAAAAATATGAAGATTTTTCAAAGTTGTCTCATTGTAATGGGTAACCTGCCCAGGTGAAAAATGCAAAGATTTTTCAAAGTGGTCTCATTATAATAGATGACATGCCCAAATGGAAAAATACAAAGATTTTTTAAAGTGGTCTCATTCTAATGGGTGACCTACCCAGGTGAAGAATTCGAAGATTTTTTAAAATGGTGTAATGGACAACGTGCCCAAATGGAAAAATGCAAGATTTTCAAAGTGATCTCATTATAACAAGCGACTTGCCAAAGTGAAAAATACAAAGATTTTTCAAAGTGGTCTCATTGTAATGGATAACTTGTCCAGATGGAAAAATGCAAGATTTTCAAAGTGGTCTCATTGTAACGGGCGACTTGCCCAGGTGAAAAGATTTTTCAGAGTGGTCTCATTGTAATGGGCGACCTGCCTAAGTAGAAAATGTGACTTACCTGGTGAAAGGATTAATCTAGAGGTGCCTTAAAGGGACGTCAAGATAAGACTTGAGGCACACTATTTAGGAGATGAGAGCTTAAAAGAACAATCACAGGGAAAAGAGATGGGGCTCAAAAGTGCACTATCTAAGAGATGAAGTCTTAAAGGCGTGCTTAAAATAAGAAGATAGGGTCTGAAGGTGTACTATCTAAGAGATGAGGGCTTAAAGGCATAAGAGATGAGATATAGAGATAGGCTAAAAAGTGCCCTATCAGAGGGATGAGGGCTAAAAAGCGCACTCAAAAGAAGAGAGATAAAGATAGGACTAGAAGATAGAGATGGGACTAGAAATCGCAATATCTGAGAAGCGAGGGCTAGAAAGTGCACTCCAAACAAATAGAGATAAGGTTAGGAAGCACACTATCTGGGATGTAAGGGCTCAAAGACGAGTTATAGGGTTAGAAAACATACTATTTGAAATGATTGAGACTCAAAGGCATATTTTAAAAGATAGGGTTGGTAAACTATAAACCCATTAAGGATTCTTTTCCTTAGATTCTCAACAATGACCTAATTGCAATGTATACTTACTTGAGAAATATAGGTCCCCTTTTCTTTATGGACTGCCTCTTTCTGAAGTTGGATCTCTATTAACTAGCTTCAATGAGTTTTTGTTTTTTGCTTACTCGAGTTATCACTTATGATCTTGATTTCTGAAAACAACAAATCTTTAGACTGTATCTGCATTACCCCCTACTTAAAGACTTGTATCTTCAGTTTTGTTCAACATCCTCTGTCTTCTTATAAAGGGAATCTTAGAGTCAGTCCTATTATGTTCATTGGATTGCTCCAGCCTGATCATATCCTCCAGTGTTCTGGGCTTTGAGTTTCTTTTTTTTTTAGGTATGAGGTTGTGTGAAAGAAAATTTGGTTATTTATAAGGATTGCTTTCTCAAAAAAAAAATTTGGAACTTCAAATATTTACACAACATTGTAATTAAACACAAATCATAACAAAAACAAAAAAAATAAAAACAAATCATCTAAATCTTAAAATGGACCTTTCAGAGGCTGAAGGTATCTTTATATTCAAAATTATTTCTTATCTTGGTTTTCATCACTCGTCAAGATCTTACTATTTTTAGTTTTATGTTTACGCATTTGTACATTTAAATTATAAGGGTTTCACATTTTTAAAGTATAAAATTACAAAAACTCAATTTTAAAAATCTTATTGTTTTCACATCGACATGCAAAAACATACATTAAGTCTCCAAAAGATGCCTAAAGGTTGTCGATGGACTTTAGGGCACACAATTATGAAGAACTAATTTCAACAAAAGTTATGATTTTCATAACAGCATGCTAAAACATACTTTGAAACCCCAAAATATATCTAAAATTGGTTGGTAGGCTTTCCAAAACAAAAAATTATGAAATATTTTTTTTAACAAAACTTATGCTTTTCATACAGACATGCCTTGAAGCCTTAGAGTGTTTCTAAAATTGACAATGGGCTTTCGAAAGCATAAAATTATAAAAAAAATCCAAATTCCAAAAAAATTATGGTTTGGACTCCAATATGAATAGGCTGAAAAAATTATGAATAGGAAGAGGGAATGTGTGAACTAGAGAGTTTTTTTATGTTTTTTTTATAATGAACTGCCCCCTTTTTTTATGAGTTAATCACCTTTTTCCAGGTGGAAGATTTTGTCTTCTTTCCCAATTAATTGGTCCAATAAGCAACCTAAATTCATCTTGATCCCTCGTTTTCTTCCTTTTTATTTTGGCATCTTTACCCAGATATTTTTTTTTTGTATTTTGATTTTTTAAAAAAAGACAATACCAACGTCGACTCAAATGAGAAAAATCAATAACTTTTAAAATGACACGTTAAAAGCTGAACATGTTGAAAAGAAATTTGAAATTTAAATCCCAATGTCGACTCAAATGAGAAAAATCAATAACTTTTTAAAAACGGAACATGTTGAAAAGAAATTTGAAATTTAAATCCTTTTGAGACGACGCTGAAAATAACGCAAATACATCAAGAATATATTTTTGATTTTTTTGTATGTTGAAAGTATTTAGAAAAACTAGGGTTCAAAAATTGGGTTACAACAATATAGTTAAAAAAATAGTTTCAGAAAAAAAACATGTTATTAAATTTTTGAAACTCCATGGGCCTATTGTCGAGTTTAGCGATTTTAATTATTATTTTTTTAAATTCATTTTTCTTATTTCATAATTCAGTATTGAGTTAATTGAGAATTAAGTTTCATAATTTATTTTGTTTTCTTTTTTCCAAAGTTATCATAGTCTTTAAAAAATGTCTCAGTATTGATTTGACACTCAATTTTACAATCGTTTATTTTTGTTATCATATAGTTAAATAAGAAATAGTTTAGAAAAAAAACAAGTTATTAATGTCAATGGAGTCCATTACCCGGTTTATGGGTTTGAAGTGTTGACCTGGGTTACCCGGTTCATGGGTTTAGTGAGTTTACCTATCAAACCCGATATGTTTGTTTTTTTAGTTTGTGGTCCTTTGATTTTTCTAATTGTTTTTTTTTATTTCATTCTTCTTCAATATAAAATGGTTGAGAAATGGAATTCATGGTTTATTTTTTTTTCTAATTTCTATAAGGTTATCATGATCTCAAATAAACGTCTTTTTTAGGATTAGTGCTTGATTTTGCAAGCATATAATTTTATCATAAAATTAAATAAAATTTTTTACAAAAACAACAAAGTTATTAAACCCATTGAAGTCCATGACTCAGGTCGTAGGGTGACCGCGGTTGATCCAATTTGGCATCGTCTTAATATTAAAAAATTATTGTCATTTTAAAGTATTTTTAAGAGATATGTCATGTTTTTACTGGTCATCCAAGTTATCTTTGGACCTTTTAAATTGAATGATTCATTTTGGATCAGTTTCCATGGAGTTTAATTTGAAATTAAAACTAGGCAAGGAGCTGAACTTGGCAGGTTTCAAGATCGAGTCACTTGATTGAATTTAATGATATTGTCAAAAAAATCTCTATATTTTTAATATTTTTTTAAAAATTTAGAACAAAATAATCCAACTTCCAGTAGAGTGAAAAGGAATATACTAATGATATATTGAAAAAAGACAAAAGAAGAAGAAAGAAGAATAATTATAATACATTTCATGACATAGTGTCATGAAGAGAGTATAAAAACTAGAGTTTTTGATCCATAAAATTACAACCCTACCATGGTAGGGAAATAAATAAAATTGTATGATATTTTATAAAAACTTAGTCTTAATTTTTTAAAAATAAACTAGACATTTTTATCTATGCTAGTTTTAGATCTAGAATATCTATAGAAAAGAATTCATAATTAAAATTTACTTAGCTAATATATTTCATTTAGTATTATAATTTATAAATAAATTAAAAGTCTAGAAAAAAAATTCAAATCCAACAAGATAAATAAATAACTTCCAAAACTTATTTAAAAGTTTTTTTTTATATTCAATTATCATGGAATTTTAACAAGGCAGATTTAAAAAAAAAAAACTTCTCGAAACTTAAAGACTTTAATATTATTAAGATATTGAAAGAAAGTGGCCCACGTTACATAAGACAGCATAGTCCAGTTGTATTTTTCCACTTGACTTATTCGTTTACTTTGATTAGTTGCTTTCGTTGCTATCACTCCGTTCTTACCAGGGGAGTTGTTATGTTAATTACTTAACACAAGTCTGGATTGAGGACTTATCTGTTAACCAGACTGGAAAATAGATAGCTAGCAGGATTATCCATCATGTCTGTGCCTCTGAGAATCGAGATCATGCAGAGAGAAACCATCAAACCATCCTCTCCAACGCCCCTTCACTTAAGAAGTCTCAAGCTCTCTCTTCTGGACCAATCCATGCCAGTAGGTCACATTCCCCTGCAGCTATTTTACCCCAGGAATGGAAACGACACAGATCACCTTGCCAAAGCCACGGAAAGGTCACTGCTACTAAAGACCTCACTGTCTGAAGCCTTGACTCATTTTTATCCATTCGCAGGCAGACTCAAAGACAATTTGTCCATTGAATGTGATGACCATGGGGCTGAATATATTGAGGCTCGAATCCATTGTATTCTCTCTGATATTCTCAAAAAGCCTGATACTGAAGTGCTAAAACAACTCCTTCCTGCAGCTATAAGTGAACCAGCCACGGCCAGGGATAGTCAATTAATTGTCCAAGCTAGTTTCTTTGATTGTGGTGGCTTGGCAATTGGCGTGAATCTTTCTCACAAGGTTGCAGATGCAGCCACGCTAACATCATTCATCAAGTGCTGGGCTGCAACCGCTCGCAGGTCGAGTACTGAGGTGGTGATCAGTCCAGTGTTCATGGGTGCTTCTATTTTCCCACAAATGGATTTACCAATCTCAATGCTTCCAGTATATTTGATTAAAGGAGAGTCTGTCATGAAAAGGTTTGTGTTTGAAGCTCCCAAAATTACTGCTCTCAAGGCTAAAGCCATCAGTGCAAGCGTGCCAGATCCAACACGGGTGGAATCTGTAACAGCGTTGATCTGGAAATGTGCGATGAGCGCATCAAGATCAAACTTGGGGGTTCCAAGAAAAGCTGTGTTGTCTCTTGGAGTGAATATTCGGAAGAGGCTTGTGCCAACCTTACCAGACAACTACGGTGGGAACTACGCAGGTAGTATATCAGCGCGGATAGAGGATCATGATGATTTAGAATTGCAAGGTATAGTGAGCCGTATAAGGAAAGATCTTATAGAGTTTGGTGAAAAATATGCTAAAATAACCCCAGGGGACGATATTTCGTTAGCAATTTGCAAGACGGTGGAAGAGTTTGGAAAGATGGCCATGAGCAAAGATATTGACTACTATAACTGCTCCAGTTGGTGTAGATTTGAACTTTATGATGCTGATTTCGGATGGGGAAAACCAAGATGGTTGAGTAATGTTTTAACTATAGAGCTGAAAAATCTTATGTGTTTGATCGACACAAGGGATGGTGATGGAATAGAAGCGTGTATAAGCTTGAGTCCAGAAGACATGGCCTTGTTCGAATCCAACAGGGAGCTGCTTGAATTTGCTTCTGCAAATCCTAGTGTATCAGTTTAGCTCAGATGGAAAGAAGATGTTTGCGAGGCTCAATGTGTGATGTAATGCGCTTGAATCATCGGTTCATTACATTACATTCTTTAGTTTGCTGGTGGTGAAATTTCTTTTCTTTTTCTTTTTTCTTGCTGTCTGGTCATAAAATTTTACATCAATGTAATAGAGTTTCTCAACAATATCATTTTAGCTGCTCTAATTTTACGAAATGCCACCACAGATGAGCCATTGAACAAAAATCAAGCTGTATTTTTAAAAAATCATAACAAATATGAACACTTGGGGGGTTTAATTCACACCTTTTCTATCGGAGCACTTGAATCGGACGGGATAACTAACAAGAATACAAGAATACGGCACCTGGAGCAGAGCAAACACAAATCTCCAATGCCTCGCGCCTCATGACAATAAAAACTTTGCATTTACGTCACCAACACATGGTGGTGCTTCTTACAAATAAATTGGAATCAACATAAATGAATTGGCAATAGTCCATAGAGCCCTTCAAACACAAAACTATTAGCATACAAGCACTTGGCATCTCTCCATGTGGCTGGAGAGAGTAGTCACACAGAGTGAATGAAAGACTTCCACATTATTGTGCAATTGCACTTGGATTCCGACTTCGGAGGCTTCATGCTGTCCATCTTCGGAGGATTTCACATTATCGTGCAATTGCACTTGGATTCCAACTTAGGAGGCTTCATAATGTCCATCTCGTTCGGAAGCCCAACATTACGCACCATAGATTCATTGGCATTCTCATCGTTCTCGGTCTAGTTGACAAGTGTTCTGGGCTGAATCCCAGAGGAGTGCTGGAAATAGAGTGTCCATTTTATAAAGGAGAAAATAGTAGGGCTTCACCTTGGAAGCGGATCCCTCTTTGTTGTGTCCCACAAGCTCAAGGTTTAGTGGAAAAGCTCGACAAGGATTGGATGGATTTCTATGTCTGGACTCCTAATGGAAGCAGTCTGTCTGCGTTATATCGAGACGAGGCATAAGGGATGCTCTGAAAACAGCACTTTCTGTTCTCTGGATTAATCCGCTGAAAGAATTAGGATCATTGAAGCCCGAAGCCTGCAACTAGGCATGAATTGTATAGCTATATAGTTTATTAGCGGGCAACTTCAAAACTGATGCAGCTAGGACTCTATGAGCTGAGGCATTTCGCTAGTTGAAAGTGTCCTTTTTTGTTATTTTTCACTTGCCGGCACGAGAAAAGTGAAATGTATCTGATATTAAACAAACCATGACCCCTTTTTCTTGTTGGTGGAGGAGGTTGCGTTGCATCTTCTCCACCACTCACTCTGACTGTTTTTTAGTTGAGTATTTAAAAATATGATAATAATTATTTTTTAAAGTATTTTTTAATTAAAAATATATTAATATATATTTTTTATTTTTTAAAAATAATTTTTGATAAACACATCAAAACTATCCGAAAACTTAAAAAAAATTAATCTTAAATAAAAAATAGAAAAATTTACAAACTTTACCTAACCCGGTTTGTAATGCAAAGCCAAAGAGAAACCATAAATTGGCTATCATTCATTACTCGAGCAAAGACATGATGCATGCAAATCCATGGCAAATATACAGTAATACGGAATCGAGATAGCTCCCTCCTACCTAACTCTTTTATGTAAAATATATTATTTTGCCAACAAATTAAGTAAATTTGGATGCTAGTTTCCTCGGGGAATTTTTTTTTTTGCTGAAGTCGAGAATAGATAAATATAAAAAAGAGAAAGCATGAACAGTGTGAGCAGAGCTTTAGCTTTAGCTACATAGATTGTAGCCAGGGCATCAGCCTAATTGTAGCCAGGGCATCAGCCTAGTTTCCTCGGGGAATTATTTATTTCGTTTCAGACCAACATGATACGAGATCCCAGAAATGAAGTTTCCCTGCAAAGAAAAGTCAAATATGGTTGTTTAAACACGACCTGGATTGATATGGCCAGTGTCACGGGGGTAATTTTTCGCAACGAAATTCAACCCGTGCGGCAGCCTAGTCCTTCACTAGACTCAGCCTTCTCTCGCCACTCCTACTCGTGTTTGCCTAGTAACTAAGCAAGCGGAATACACAAGCAAGAATAAGAATCAAAGTGCACAACAAGCTTTACAGGAACTCTTTCCCAACCTTTATTAATCTCATACACAAAGGAAACTATACACAAATCCGTATGTGTGCTATGCACAAAGATTACATGCTACACCAAGCTACCTCTAACTAGTGTTCTACATGTTCTTGCATGCTCCTACAGGCTGAACATTCCCACCCGAATGCTCTCCCATTCTGAACATTCCCACCCGAATGCTCTCCTTCAACCAAGAGCTGCATCTTGTATTTATAGACAAGCAAGGGAGCTGCAAAGGCTCCTCCCCATTATCCCCCATTTTCGAGACCTAGTGGAGCACTACCTCTCACCCATGATCCCATGTTTTCAGGACATGGTGGAGCACTACCTCTCACCCATGATCCCATGTTTTCAGGAGATAGTGGCCTGGACAGCACCCCAGTTATGCTCCCACGTTCTGCCTCCCATGAAGTTGCCACTTCCTCCATTTCCTGGCTGTCTACTTGTCAGCCCCAGCTGCCAGTTTCTGTTGCGTCAAAGACTCGCATAGACCATTGCATGCTGCCTGCCGAATTCATCTCTGCCTATGCAAGGCTGTCGCAATCCATCGCTGCCGAATTCTAGGCAGTGTGCCTTCGTTGGCGCGTCCCAGCGCCTAGAGCTCTAACCCATGCCTTGGACAGTCCTTCGCCCAACTTTTAGATCGTGCCAAGTCGCGCCCCTGACTTGCACTAGCTGCTGGGCGCTGTCGAATTCGCATCTGCGTGCAGGCTGCTAATTCCTGCGCTGCCGAATTCGCATCTGCGTGCAGGCTCCCAATGTTGGCGCTGCCGAATTCCTCGACAGCCCATGTTCTCGTCAGCCTATGCCCCTGACGAGTTTTCCTGCCTGGCTTGGACATTCCCTCGACAAGCCCATGTTCGTCGACAATCTGCGTTGCCGATTTTCCCTTTGACGAACCTACAGCCGCACAAATCTACGCTGCCGATTTCTCCCACTGATGGCATGGCTGCCAGCACCCTTAGGCCTTGTTTCGGCCAGCCTGCCGAAGTGTGCACCCCGTGCACGTTTAACACTGTTACAGCCACCCTCTGATTAAATTAGCTAGCTAGGCATATACTTCCAAGCCCGCCCCTCTCCAAACAGACCTGAAAGTCAAGATGGGAAAACATCACGCCTGCTAACATCGTCAAACACTAAATCAATATTCTGAAGCATTAAATATTAATTAAGTATTAAATATTAAGTATTAATAGTAATCCACATTAATTTATTTTTTTGCATTTTGACCCTTTTTTTCCCCTTTGATTATTGATTTTTTTTAAAATTTAATCTTTATATGATGTGTTAATAGGGATTCAGAGTTGATAATTTATTTTAATTTTCCTTTTATTTGTTTGATACAAACTAAGAAAATATTGTGTTTTCTAATTGTTAATCTATTTAAGGTTGAAGAAAAGTTCTTTTCAGTAAAGAGATCGATCTGTATCTTATTAGGTTAAAAACCTTATCGTTCTAATGCCAATAAAAAAAATATATCTTACGTAGAAGTTTATAATCCTATATGTCGCGGTGCGCACGTGTCGAGCGACGACGGGTATGCCGCCTAAGATGTTGGTGAAAAAGAAAGAGGTTTTGAGTATAATCATAAAGTTATGATTATAGAAATCAAGAGTCGCCACCTAGTATTATGATTTCTAGGAAACATATGGTCTACGAGAGTCTAGGTAAGGGACTAATTGTGCAAGGGGAAGACGTTTCACCCCCAGTGCACCCTACCTAAGATAAACTGCATTGTTGTTTGATTATTTTTCTAGGTCATGTTTCTGTCTATTGATCTTTTCTAAGGTTCAAGGTAGATCTCGCTTCGTGAGATAGTCTCTACTTTGTTGAGTTAAATCCTAACTATTCTAAGAGCCAAACTTATTTATTTCTTGGATATAGCTAAGTCCCAGCATTCTGAAAAACAAAATAATTGTTATGAGTTTTTTTTTATATATATTTTGCAAAACCCTGATCGATAATCATAAACTATTTACGATATCCATATTTGCATTTTTAAAAAAATATGATTTTATATTTTAGAGAATATGCATGAAAAACCTTTTAGGATTTGGTTGTGTGCACGAAAACAAAAATATTTTTTTTGTTTTTTAAATAGAAAATGTTTTTAATTATTTTTGAATTTAAACAAAAAATTTAAGAAAATTTTTGTAGAAAACCAGGTATTTTAATATTGGATTTGTATCTTATAGTGTAAATATACAACTCAATATTATGCAAAATTGTTGGGAAAACATGCGAGAAAATCAAAAATATTTGGAAGGACTCTTGGAAATTTTTGGATTTTTTGTTTTTTTTAAGTATTTTTTCTATTATATAATATCTTATTATTATTATTGTATGGGCTGGGCTCGACCCAACCATATAGGCTGGGCCCAGCTGGATTGGGTTAGGTCAACTACGACCCAACAGACCTGACATCTCTTTTTTATATATATTGGGTGTGCTGGACTCGACCCATGTTAGTGGCATTTTGCCATTTGCATGCAGAAAGTATTCTACATGCAAATGGTTATGAAGGAGTTATGGAGAAGAAAAAGGAGAGGAAGGCTTGCCTGGCTGAAGGAGAAAAGAGGTTGGCGGCGTTCCTAGTTGTACAAGAAAGACCGGCGTGTGGGTGGTGGCGACAATGGCGACGGTGGTTACGGTGGCGCAAAAGAGGCTAGCGGAGGGGGAGAAAAAAAACCGGGGAAATGTTGTTTTTCCCAACTTTGGCCTCTAATTTCTTGATGCTCAATGCATCAAATTCACCCATATTTATAAGGGGTGGAAGAGGGATATTGTTTATTTACTGATGCCAAATTGTGGCCTTTGATTCGACCCGGAAGGATCCTAATCATTGGTTCAAAGTTGTTATCAAGGCCTGAAAAAGTTGGTAACTAAAGATTGGTCGGCTTGGCCATTTTGAAGCAATGTTGCGGTGGCTGTAGGGCCAGTTGGCCGACGAGACCTAGTCTAGGGTGTAGTACAATGTCAAGCCATTATAGTGGTGTATAGTCCAGTTTAGTTAAAAGATGAAGCATAAAATGCTCCTGAAAGGTAGCCAAGCGATCAACTTTTTCGGGTGACAAGTTAGAGGACAACAAGCAGTAACCAAACAACATGTCGTCTGGTCTTTTTTATATACATACAAAACAACGTAGTTTTTCAGTCTTAGGGTTTTAAATTCGAGGATTTGGTCAAAGTTTAATTTGGTTATTCAACTTCTGATTTCTTTTTAATTACACCCTCAAAGTTTAATAGAGTTTATCAACAGTATCATTTTAGCTGTCTAATTTTACGAAATGCCACCACAGATGAGCCGTTGAACAAAAATCAAGCTGTATAAAAAAAAAATCATAACAAATATGAACACTTGGGGATTAATTCACACCTTTTCTACCGGAGCACTTAAATCGGACGGGATAACTAACAAGAATATGGCACCTGGAGCAGAGCAAGCACAAATCTCCAATGCCTCGCGCCTAATGACAATAAAAACTTTACATTTACGTCACCAACACATGGTGGTGCTTCTTACAAATAAATTGGAATCAACATCAATGAATTGGCAACAGTCCATACAGCCCTTCAAACACAAAACTATTAGCATACAAGCACTTGGCATCTCTCCATGTGGCTGGAGAGAGCAGTCACACAGAGTGAATGAAAGACTTCCACATTATTGTGCAATTGCACTTGGATTCCAATTTTGGAGGCTTCACGCTGTCCATCTTCGGAGGATTTCACATTATCGTGCAATTGCACTTGGATTCTGTAGTTGTTTTAGAATAAAGAAAGAAGAAACAGAGTTGCTGCAGTAAAGAAAAATAGAAAATGAGAGCAATATATTTTGAAGGTGAAAACTGAATAATATTAACGTATGAAGCATTACAATTTAAAGCTTGATAAATAACAACCCACTAACATCATGGTCCTAAGATTACGTCATGATCACAATCATGGATAACAAAAGAAATAACTGAAAACAAAGAAATAGGAAGAGGTTTGAAATATTTCAAACCACTAAACAATGTTTATGACTCAAACAACAGCAGTTCTAAGCACGTTTTCTAACAGATTCCAACTTAGGAGGCTTCATAACGTCCATCTCGTTCGGAAGCCCAACATTACGCACCATAGATTCATTGGCATTCTCATCGTTCTCGGTCTCGTTGACAAGTGTTCTGGGCTGAATCCCAGAGGAGTGCTGGAAATAGAGTGTCCATTTTTTAAAGGAGAAAAGAGTAGGGCTTCACCTTGGAAGCGGATCCCTCTTTGTTGTGTCCCACAAGCTCTAGGTTTAGTGGAAATGCTCGACAAGGATTGGATGGATTTCTATGTGTGGACTCCTAATGGAAGCAGAAGGTCTGCGTTATATCAAGACGAGGCATAATGGATGCTCTGAAAACAGCACTTTCTGATCTCTGGATTAGTCATGTCCTGCCAGCAAAGGAGTTGTGCAGTAAAAGAGATAGCAGATCCCCTGAAAGAATTAGGATCATTGAAGCCCGAAGCCTGCACCTAGGCATGAATTGTATAGCATAGTTTATTAGCGGGCATCTTCAAAACTTTGCAGCTAGGACTTGATGAGCAGAGGCATTTCGCTACAGCTTGAATAGTTGAAAGTGTCTTTTTTTGTTATTTTTCACTTGCAATCATGAGAAAAGTCAAGTGTATATGATATTAAACAAACGATGACCCCTTTTTGGTGGTGTAGGTTGCGTTGCATATTCTCCGATACTTTGAGTTCTTATTTGTCAGGATATCTAGAAGCAGAGTAATTGTTATTTTTAAAGTATTTTTTATTTAAAAATATATTAAAATAATATATCTTTTATTTTATATATCAGCATATTAAAATAATCTAAAAATATATAAAAAATAATTTTAGATGTAATAAATTGGCTATTGAGCAAAGAGATGATGTATGCAAATCCCTAGCAAATATAGCACCAGGGAATCGAGATGGCTCCCCCTACCGAACTCTTTTATGTAAAATATATTAATTTGCCGGCCAGACCAAAGTTCGGGCGATTAAAAGCATTCAAATTCACTTATCAATACGCGTCCACGGCAACATATTGATCGGAGGCAGCTCACACAATTATTTTGCCGACAAATTAACATTGATTAGTAAATTTTGATGCTAGTTTCCTCGGTGAATTTATTTCGTTTGAGTCCTGATCAACAGCTCACACAAGTGTTCTTGAAGTTTCAGTGTCCATCCTGGGTTGATTTGAAAAATACGGATATAAAGTTTTATTTAAATTGGGTTTTAAATTGACAAAACCTAATTAATTATAATATATTAATCCGGTCGAAACACAATTGCATTAGTGTTAAAGAAAAAGGAAATAGCGAAACAATGTGATTTTAATATGAATAGTTAGTTCGAATATCTACTAGTCTACCCTATAAACCAAGTATTTAAAGGGATGTTTGAGAGTTTAGTATAAATTGCTTTTTAAATGGTTTTTATTAAAAAATTATTAAAATAATATTTTTTATTTTTAAAAAATTATTTTTAATATCAATAAATTAAAAATATTCAAAAATATAAAAAATAATTTTAAATTAAAAAAATATGATGCTTATACGTGATGACAATGAAATAAAGATACGTCACTATATCAAAGTTATACGCGCCACAATCCTCACGGGCAGCCTCTGTTAGCAAGGTAGGCATATACTTCCAAACCCGCCCCTCTCCAAACAGACCTTTCAATCGAAGTCAAACAATAAAAATTGTCGCCTGCTAACATTGTCAAACATCACGCCTGCTAACATTGTCAAACAATAAAAATCAATATGCTGGAGCATTAACTATTAATCAAGAGGTCCTGCTAGAGACATGAACAGTCATAGATAATTTTATTTTTTTTGTGTGCATTTTGACCCCTTTTCTTCCTTTGCTTATTGATTTTTTAAAAAATTTAGTCTTTATATGATGTGTTTATAGGGATTTAGAGTTGGTAATTTATTTTAATTTGTCTTTTATATTGTTATCACGATATCAAAAAAATATCTCAACATCGCGATATGATCTACTTTTTGAAAAAGTTTAGTTAAATAAAAAATAATTTCTAGGATATTAAAATTTATGGAGTTAAAGACCCGGTTTTCCAGTTAGGCGAGGCAATTCTGGTTGCCCCAGTTCACGGGTTTAGCGATGGCTTTTCTTTTTAATAATTGAACTTGATTATGTGATCATCTATTTTTTTTATAATATATGTTGCACGTGTGCGGCATCTCAACGATCATCCTCCCAGATCAGGATAATCATGAATGATGTAGGTGGAAATGACAAGGAATTCTTGTCCTTTATTAGTAAAAAAAAGGGAATGAGAGTTGTCACCTAATATTTTGGTCACTATAAACCCTAATTGGTTTCAAGATCTGGAAAAGGGGACTGATTATATAAAAGCAAGGTATTAACACCCCTAGCACATCTTACCTGAGGTTTGCGTTGTTTATTTGTCTGATATAAACTAAGAAAATGTTATGTTTTGTAACTGTTAGTCTACTTAAGGTTGAAGAAAAGTCTTTCTCAGTAAGGAGGTCCTTATCTTATTAGGTTAAAAATCTAATTGTTCTAATGCCGATAAAAAATAAAAATAAATTGTCTTTTTTATTTAATATCAAAAATATATCTTACGTATAAGTTCATAATCCTATATGTCGCGGGGCGCACGGCGTCGAGCGACGACGGGTCTACCGCCTAAGATGTCGGTGAAAAAGAAAGGGGTTTTGGGTATAATCATAGAGTTATGATTATAGAATTCAGGAATCGCCACCTAGTGTTATGATTACTAGGAAACCTATGGTCTACGAGAGTTTGGGTAAGAGACTAATTGTGCAAGGGGAAAATGTATCACCCCTAGTGCACCCTACATAGGGTAAGCTGCATTGTTGTTTGATTGTTTTTCTAGGTCACGTTTATGTCTATTGGTCTTTTCTAAGGCTCAAGATAAATCTCGCTTTGTGAGGTAGTCTCTGTCTTATTGAGTTAAATCATAACCATTCTAAGATCCAGACTTATTTATTTCTTGGATATAGCTATGTCCCCGCATTCTGAATAAAAAAATAATTATTATGAGTTTTTTTTATATTTTAGCCGAACCCTAATGGATAATCATAAACTGGTTACGATATCTATTTTTGAATTTTTTAAAACATGATAAAAATATAATTTTTATCTTTTAGAAAATATGCATGAAAAACCTTTTAGGATTTAGCTGTATGCGTGGAAAAAAAAACATTTTATTATTTTTTAAATAGAAAATTGATTTAATTTTTTTTTAATTTTAAAAAATAAAAAACGTTTTGTAGAAAACCAGATATTTTAATACTAGATTTGTATCTTAAAGTGTAAATATATAGCCTGGTATTATGTAAAATTATTGAAAACATAAGCGAGAAAATCAAAAATATTTTGGAAGGACTCTTGGAAATTTTAGGATTTTTTTTTATTTTTATTATTATATAATATATTTTTATTATTATTATTATTATTATTATATAGGCTGGGCCCGGCAAAGCCGGGTTGGGTCAACTATGACCCACCAGGCCTGGCATCTCTTTTTTTTTTTTTTTTTTACACTGGGGTGAGCTGGACTGAGCCCAGCCATCTGGGTTGGGCTGGAAACGGTTTAGCCCGGCACATGTTAGTGGCATTTTGCCATTTGCATGCAGAAAGTATTCTACATGCAAATGGTTATGGAGGAGTTTTGGAGAAGAAAAAAGAGAGGAAGGCTAGCCTAACCGAAGGAGAAAAGAGGCTAGCAGCGTTCCTGGTGGTTCAGGGAAGACCGTCGAGTGGTTGGTGGCAACAACGACGGCGAAGAGGCGGTGGTTACGGTGGCGCAAAAGAGCCTAGCGGAGGGTGAGAAAAAAAATGGGGAAATGTTGTTTTTTCCTAACTTTGGCCTCTAATTTCTTGATGCTCAATGCATCTAATTCACCCCTATTTATAAAAGGAACATTGTTTCTTTACTGATACCAAATCTTGGCCTTTGATTCGACCCGAAAGGATCCTAACCGTTGGTTCAAAGTTGTTATCAAGTCCTGAAAAAGTTGGCAACTAAAGACTGGTTGGGGTAGCCATTTTAGAGCGATGTTGCGGTGAATATAGGGCCAGTTGGCCAACGAGACCTACTCTAGGGTGTAGTACAATGTCAGGCCATCATGGTGGTGTATTGTCCGGTTTAGTTAAGAGATACTGTATTAAATGCTCCTGAAAAGTAGCCACCCGATCAACTTTTTCGGGTAAGAAGTAAGAGGACAATGAGCACTACGAGACGACATGTCATCTGGTCCTTTTTTTGTTGCTAAAATAGCGTCGTTTTTCAGTCATAGGGTTTTAAATTCAAGGATTTGGTCAAAGTTCAATTTGGTCATTCGACTTCTGATTTCTTTTAATTACACTCTTAATTGGCTTCAAACTTTTAATTTTATGCAGTTTTACCCCTATCGAACTTTAACATCGCCCCCGCATTTCAGTGTCTTTTTCATTTTGTTCCTTGGTCTTGGATTTATGCAATATTACCCTTAATTGACCATTAAACTTTCAATTCTCTTCAATTTCACCCCCGATTTCAATCAATTGAGTCATCATAGTTCCTTGGTCTTGGATTTATGCAATATTACCCTTAATTGACCATTAAACTTTCAATTCTCTTCAATTTCACCCCCGATTTCAATCAATTGAGTCATCATAGTTCAACTCCTTTTGAAAAATGATCATTGGTCATGAATTTCTTCAATCTAACCTTTAATTGACCCTAAAGTTTTGATTTTCTAGCAATTTTACCCCTAATTTGAATCAATTGTCTATATAAAAATTAAATTTGGTCTCCTAAAATTCTAATCTTCTTAATTAAACCCAAATTAAGCTCTCAAACTTAAATTTTCATGAGTTAAGCCCCTAATAAAATTAATTTGACCAATTTAAAGTATAATTAATTCCTTGCACCTAATTAAATCCTTTAATTGGACCCAAATTAATTCTTTAACATAATTAAACTTTTAATTTTGTCCATAATTAAATCAAATTGGCATATTAAAAACCTAATTATATCCCTAAACTTAATTTTTATACAGATTAGTTCAATAAGCATTTAATTTGACATTGAATTTGCTTTGTCTCTTCAGTCTTAGGTACAATGGGGTACAATTAAGCTCTCAATTCATCCAAAATTGAAGCTTGATCTTCCTCTATATTTGAAATCCTCACAGCTTCCTCTCCAGTCTTCTTGTTATTATTATTTTATTATTTTTTTATTTTGGAAAGAAAAATAGAAAATGAGAGCAATATATTTTGAAGGTGAAAACTGAATAATATTAACGTATGAAGCATTACAATTTAAAGCTTGATAAATAACAACCCACTAACATCATGGTCCTAAGATTACGTCATGATCACAATCATGGATAACAAAAGAAATAACTGAAAACATAGAAATAGGAAGAGGTTTGAAATATTTCAAACCACTAAACAATGTTTATGACTCAAACAACAGCAGTTCTTGTCGCACGTCAAAAAGTCAGCGCGGCGTCGGCTGGCAATTTTATCGTTGTTATTGCATTTGCTTGAATTTGATTGGTTCGTTGGAGTCGCCACCTAGTATTTAATTGAGGGTTACTAGGAAACCCGGATGTACTGGTCTTGTCAGAGATTCGCGGGTAAGGGACTGGTTGTGGTTAAGGAAGGTATTAGCACCCCTAACACACCCTACCTGAGGTAAGCTGCTTCGCGAATTTGATGTGGTTAAAGAAGTTTTAATAAATGTTTTTTTCATCGGATATTAGAAATACAACTTACGTATAAGTTAATAATTCTTGACCGTGATCCAATCAAAATATTAAATTCTTCTTTAATCTTTGCAATTTCATCATAAAAAATATATATATAAAAAAATAAAACAAATACAAACACACACATTCACTTTTACTATATTTTTGTTTCTTTTCTTTTCTTTTCCTTTCTTTTGTTACATCCAAATTCACAACATACAAATAAAAATTCAAACTAAACAAATATTGCAATAATCAATTTGAAAATTACAAAATAACCCCTCAAAAATCCATAACAGTGCTGGGAAGCCCTTCTGGAACAGCATGAACAGTGGCGGCGCGTGGATTCACGCGCCGCTGCCGATGAAGGTGGCAGAAACCGGTGGATCGGGAACCTCTTCCTCTTCTTTGTCTCCCTGCGCCGTCGGTGACCTGCAGCAACAACAAAAACTACAACAACCAGTTGATTTTAGTTTTTATTTCCTTTGTTTTTGAAATCTGCTTCGGTTTTTTTCTTTTTAGATCTGCCCCGTTTCTCTGCCTTCTCCTTCTTCAGATCTGCTTCACTGCGGGTCAGTTTGTCATGGGTTTCGTCTTCTTCTCCTCTGCTTCGAGTGGCAGATCGGGCGGTGCTGCCGTGGCTGACGTTGCTGTGATGGGAAGGAGCCGCCGCTGCAAGACTGGTGGGAGGAGATGAAGAAGACAGTGGGGACTGCTGCTGGAGGCCGGTCTGTGCAAAGGAGAGCCGATGGATGAGAAAGGGGCTGGCATCTGTAGGCGCTGCTGCTGTCGGTCGCCGCTGGGTTCTTCGGTGGGAGGAGGCTGTGAAGGGGACTCGTGCTGGGAAGGTGAGGATGGCGTCTCCCAAGCTGGTGGTGGAGGGGATCGGCTGCTGCTGTGTGGCTTGGTGGAGGCCGGTGTTGATGACTCTGTGGGCGGCCGTGTGTTGGCTGCGGCCGTGTTCGGTCGGGGGGGAGGAGGAAAATCAACACCAGGGGGTAGGGGGGCTGGCGGCTGCTCTTGAAAAAAATGGGTTTAGGGTTAGGTTTTTTTTTGTATTTTTTTTCTGATGTTATCAAAATTGCCCCCCCTTGAAAATTCAGTGTAGCATGGTATTTATAGGAAAAGTTTTGCTAGGTTTTCAAACTAGTCCCTCAACCTTTCCTTTCCTTCTCTTTTCCTCTTTTTTTTTTAAAAAAATTGATTTTTCTTATTTTTTTGTATTTTTGAAAGCGAGCAAATACCAACATCGACTCAAAGAGGAAAATCAATGATTTTAAAATTAATGCGTTAAAAGTTGAACGCGTTCGAAAGACCTTTGAAAATTTAAATTCTTTTTAGAAGATGCTGCAAAATGCTAAAAACGATGCAAATGTATTAAAAATGTATTTTTTGGGGTTTTCAATGCTTTTCACTATTTTTAGATTTTTTCTGAAAATTTATTAAAACATGGGTCAAAAATTGGGTAGCAACAAATGCCCTCTCTTTACAATGCTTACGAAGCAAAACTCCTCAATGTTTTGCGTAGTAAGCTTTGTAAATAAAAACTTGTCTATCCACTCATCTAAAGACCTTGCTCTTTTTTTTTCTGTTCCCTCTTCCTTCTCTTTTTTTTTATCTTTTTTCTTTCTTCCTATGTTTCTCTCTCTCTTTTCTTTTTTTTTCTTTTTAACCTGAGATCCCATCGGGCGATCTCCTTGAACCAAAACCAAAATCTGCGTGGTTGGGCTAACCTGAGATCCCGTCCGGCGATCCCCTTTAACCAGAACCATTATCCTGTGTGTGGTTGGGCTAACCTGAGATCCCGTCCGGCGATCCCCTTTAACCAGAACCAAAATCTGCGTGGTTGGGCTAACCTGAGATCCCGTCCGGCGATCCCCTTTAACCAGAACCAACATGAGATCCCATCTGGTGACCTCATTAAACTAAAACTAAAAAATGTGTGTAGCTCGGTTAACCTGAAATCCCATCTGGTGATTCCCTTTAACCAAAGCTACATGAGATCCCATCTGGCGACCTCATTAAAGTGGAACTAAAAAACATGTAGCTCGGTCAACCTGAAATCCCATCTGGCGATTCCCTTTAACCAAAGCTGCATGAGATCTCATCTGGCGACCTCATTAAAGTGGAACTAAAAAATGTGTGTAGCTCGGTCAACCTGAAACCCCATCTGGCGATTCCCTTTAACCAAAGCTACATGAGATCCCATCTGGCGACCTCATTAAAGTGGAACTAACAAATGTGTGGTAGCTCGGTCAACCTGAAATCCCATCTGGCGATTCCCTTTAACCAAAGCTACATGAGATCCCATCTGGCGACCTTATTAAAATGGAACTAAAAAATGTGTGTAGCTCGGTCAACCTGAAATCCCATCTGGCGATTCCCTTTAACTAAAGCTACATGAGATCCCATCTGGCGACCTCATTAAAGTGGAACTAACAAATGTGTGGTAGCTCGGTCAACCTGAAATCCCATCTGGCGATTCCTTTTAACCAAAGCTACATGAGATCCCATCTGGCGACCTCGTTAAAGTGGAACTAACAAATGTGTGGTAGCTCGGTCAACCTGAAATCTCATCTGGCGATTCCCTTTAACCAAAGCTACATGAGATCCCATCTGGCGACCTCATTAAAGTGGAACTAACAAATGTGTGGTAGCTCGGTCAACCTGAAATCCCATCTGGCGATTCCCTTTAACCAAAGCTACATGAGATCCCATCTGGCGACCTCATTAAAGTGGAACTAAAAAATGTGTGTAGCTCGGTCAACCTGAAATCCCATATGGCGATTCCCTTTAACCAAAGCTACATGAGATCCCATCTGGCGACCTCATTAAAGTGGAACTAAAAAAATATGTGTAGCTCGGTCAACCTGAAATCCCATCTGGCGATTCCCTTTAACCAAAGCTACATGAGATCCCATCTGGCGACCTCATTAAAGTGGAAAAAAATGTGTGGTAGCTCGATCAACCTGAAATCCCATCTGGCGATTTCCTTTAACCAAAGCTACATGAGATCCCATCTGGCGACCTAATTAAACCAAAATAAAGAATATGTGTAACAAAATGGTCTCATTGTAATGGGTGACCTACCCAGATGGAAGATAGAAAAAATATGAAGTGGTCTCATTGTTATGGGTGACCTACCCAGATGGAAAAAATGTGATGTGCGGTCTCATTATAATGGGTGACCTACTCAGATGGAAGATAGAAAAAATATGAAGTGGTCTCATTGTTATGGGTGACCTACCCAGATGAAAAAAATGTGATGTGCGGTCTCATTATAATGGGTGACCTACCTAGATGGAAGATAGAAAAAATATGAAGTGGTCTCATTTTTATGGGTGACCTACCCAGGTGGAGGATAGAAAAAATATGAAATGGTCTCATTGTTATGGGTGACCTACCCGAATGAAAGATGTGATGTGACAAGTGTGAAAAATGGGACTTACCTGGCAAAGTCCTGAAGGGATGATAGAAGAAGGGCCGGAAAACTTGGTGCTTCTTGATAATTCTTAATCGCAGGGTTTGAAAACTCGATGCTTCTTGATTGCAAGGTTGATCTTTTCATATCTTTGAGATTTTCCTAACAGTAAGGCTTATCTCATCTTCTTCCCGTTCCAAGGTCACAACCATGATTCTCTGTTATTATCAGCTCAATGATTCTCCCTTTGTCCACAATCTTGCTGGACCTCATTGAGGATCTTTCTGTAACAAATCACAAGAATGTGCAATGCTTTGAGGTTAGATGACATGCATGCATCCTTACCTGATGTGAAATATAGGTCCCCCTCTTTTGATGATCCATCGTCATAGGGTGTCTTTGTTTGCATTCCAAAGCTTTCTTTGTTCTTTTGATGCCTTGGCTCATTCATGTGCTAGCCATCCACTCAGCTGTAAGTGCAGTGCCCATCCTGGGCTGTCCACGACGATTACTGCTCTTGCTGTTTATCAAGCTTGACCATGCCCCCAAGTGTGGTGTTGCTTGATTCATCATGAAGAATTTTCTCTTTTGGATTCTTCTGAGAATTACCCTCTGATTGATTGTGTGCCTCATGCCAACACCCATCAAGATTGTCAACCAGTCATGAACTTGCCTCAAGTTGAAGCAATACTCTTCAAGTATATGATATCACCAGTCTTCATGGAAATCATCCAGTCGTTCAGACATGCATCTCATAGCTTGCAGTGAAAGACTCATCGTTGTATGCTCAATGTTCTTTCTCATGGATTCCTCTCAGCTTGTCAAATCAGATAGTGGAAAGAAATGTCTCGACATCATCAATGATGTTCATGTTATCCCCCATATTCATACGGTGAAGTACACATTTGGCTTCAAAATAGATGGTCCTACAGTCAGTATTCGGGGTGGGTGCCTTTCCGACATTCATTCAATGCAATTGTGTGATAACATCTATCGATAACCATGTTTCAAAAGATGATAATATGAGATTGTCCTTCACGTGCAGCATTGTTCCACAATTAGTCTTGGTGGTGTGCACATCTTCTCGATATTCATTCAAATGCAACTGCATGCCCACATCGGTCGATAGCCATGTTTCAAAAGATGACGATATGAAGATGTCCTTCAGGTACATCTTTGATCCACCGTCAGTCTTGGTGGTGTGCATATGTTAGATGTTCATTCAAATGCACTCACTTGATAACATCTGTCAGGAGTCATGGCCATGTTTTAGAGGGTAACCCAAGTTGACGATAATAAAATGCCCTTCAAGTGCAGCATTGCTCATCAATTGCTGCTGAAGTTCACTAAATCACTGACTGTCTTTGAACAACATTGCCCCCAGTAATGATCCGAATGCTTGTTCTGCTGATTAGCTTTCTTTAAACATCATTGTCCTCAGTGCATTGATTCATCATTTGATCATCTTTAATTGCCCCCAGCTGATCTGAATACTGTTTGTTTTCCTACTTAGGATCCACTGTATTGCCCCCAGGGGGTCAACTTTTCAAAGAGTGTTGAGAAATGCTGATGTCATTTCGATCATGGATTTTGGCAATTTGATCGATATTCTTCTTGTTTGACAATCTTTCTTGTTCTAGAATCAAATCTCAAATTTCAGCGATCATGTCATATTCAAGTATAATTGTTGAAATGAAATCAGAGAGATGTCAATTTTGAAAAGTATTTTTGGAAATCAAACTTGTTTGGTCAAATATCCAACACACGCTATTCAATGAAGTCCTTTAATTGTCTTGTATTTTGAAGACAAAAATAACCCGTTGTAAGATTAAAATGACTTTTTTCATGGTTCTTTGTGTCAGTTTTAACCTTTGATCTTAGGTATATCTTTTGATGGCCTGCGATGAGGTGACCTTCTGTGGATTTTAAGGAAAACAAAAGGCTCAAGTCAAAACTTGAGGATTCATTAAGAAAGATTGTTTTCTTTTTTTAGCATCAATTTTATTAGCATGCATAATAACAAATAGCTTAATCCATGAAGCCACGACTCTTATGGAAAGGCTCTTCAAGTTTTGAGAGCGCCATTTATCGGTTCAAATTGCTTACTTGATCAAAAAGGGCTTTTAAAAGCACGTAATGCAGGCTATGGTTCATGGCTTATGAAAGAAAGGAAAATTCAGGCTCAAAAGGTGTTTGAGGGTTTCAAAGACCTAGAATCAAAATCAAACTATTCATCAACTCTTTTTCTATTGTTGTCTTTGTAGAGGAAATGACATATAACCTTATTAACCTTAAATATCAGAATTCTCTTAACATAGGTTATATGCAAATCCAACTTTTTCTTTGATGAATAACCAATCTCAATCCTCTGATAACTTCAGGGGCTTTATCATGGATGCCAAAGGTCATGGCTTACACATAGCATTTCTCATAGTTTTCTAACACGCCCCCAGTCTAGGTCTTCTTTCTTTTAACTCTCGCTCAAACGTTGGACTTTTGTTATAAGCCTTCTCTTTCACTTTTGTCTTTTCTTATTTGCCCCCAGTGCGGAGTGTGATCCTGGTCAGGGTTTCTTGAAAGAAGTATTCTATCAGGCTCAAATGGGGACTACAAGGGATATTATTTCAAGAAATGTGAAAGGATAACAAAGATGGCATTTTCTCATTTCAAGCAATGTCGGTTGGAACCGATAAATTTTGACCTCATCCAGTGTAATGATTGGGACTTGTAAGAATCATGACTCACGAGTCCATAACTACCGAATCCACTACATGTCATTATGCATACTGCTAAAACTTAGTTATATGATGTGTGGTTCAGTTTCAAGAGGTATGAGTTCAAAATTGTTTTGTCACCTCCTGTCATTTTCAAGCATCAAGTCATTTCCGCAATCAAAACACTTTTAATGTTCAGGATTAAACTTTGCATGTTGGAGTTTGATCAAACATATTTTGTCAAAATACCCTTTGAAATAAGCATCTCTTGATTTCAAAACAACAGGAAGACAAAGGAAAGACATGTTTCGTTGAAGGGTGAGATGTAATCCCAAAACAAAAATGCAACATTCCACAACAATATGATTGACAATTCATCGCCATTCTTGAATCATCTTTTCCTGGCAATATATGTGTTTTGCCTAGCGATTCCGATCACTCGTCATTCTGAGGATGTTCTGGTGATAAAATGATCAATGACAACATCTTTCACAAACTGAGCTCGATTCTTGAAACTCTTGCATTTGTTGAACTGAAATGGCCGAGGACCCCACTTTGACAACACATCTCTTGTCTGGATTGAACCACCTAGAAAACGGTGGTTGCACGGGTTTTGTCGGAGTCAGGCAAAATTCTAGAATCTGGCAGATGCTAGTCGACAAACTCAAGTGGCAGAGGGATGTCAATCCTGGCAAAGGTACTTGAGCAGTTGATGCTACAGTGAGACCTGGCTAAACCACATGAATAAGGTTTTCCACCTTCAGAGTTATCTTCTTATTCATTTCTCTTCATTGTTCTGGAATTCATGGCAGAACCTTCAATCTTTCACTTCTTCATGGCTAGCTCAATTCTTTTGGCAATCCACACAACTTTATGTCAATATTCCAATGTTGTTGTGGTTGGTTGAGGGTTGTCGGAAACCTTTCAACAGCTTGGTAATCTTGGCAGTGCCCAGAAACATGTGGCATCGTCATTACCGACGTGTGGAATCACACATTGTCTTTATTGGAAGAGAACCTGATGAATCTAAAACTCCTTTGTCTCCTCTTCGATCCCTCACTAACGGTGTAGCAAACAGACACCTGTAGAGGGAGTTCTGCTCTGTGGAAGTTTCAGTCTTCTTCATGTTTTTCAGTCTAGGCATGTCTCTTCTCCCTACTTCCGCGTTTTAATGCTGACACTGGTAGGAGAAACTTGTAGGTGATCTGAAACTACTTCATTCCTTCTTGGATTCTCCACTTGCAGAGCAACAAACAGATTTCTGCGGAGAGAGCTCTGCCACGGTGAAGTTCTATATTTGCTCTTGTTTTCTAGCTCAGGTCTGGCTTTTCTGCCTACTACAGTGTTTCAGTGCTGAAACTGGTGGCATAAATTTTCACATTGTCTGAAACTACTACATCCCCTCTTGAATTCCCCATTTGCAGAGCCACAAACGGGTTTTTATAGAGAGAGCTCTGCCACGTCAAAGTTCGATGACTGCCCATGTTTTCATACTAGGTCTGACTCTTCGGCCTACTGCAGTGTTTCGGTGCTGAAACTGATGAGACAAAGTTTTATAGCGTGTGGAAGTACTACATCCCCTCTTGCATGCTCCACTGGCAGATCCACAAACAAATCTCTATAGAGAGAGCTCTGCCACATAGAAGTTTGATGTCTACTCATGTTTTTTTCTGACCAGGTCTGGCTCTTTAACCTGCCACAGTGTCTTTGGGCTGAAACTGATGAGAGATGTTTATAGCATATGCAACTAATAAATCTCCTCTTGAATTCCCAACTTGCAGAGCTATAAACGGATTTTTGTAGAGAGAGCTCTGCCACATTGAAGTTCAGTGTCTAATCATGGTTTTTTTTTTCGGGGTTTTTTTTTTTCTTTTTTTTTCTTGTTTTTTTTTTTTTACATCTTGTGCCGCTGAACTGGAATTGAGCTAACAATTGGGGTAACCTCAAAGAAGGCTAATGCACCATGCACAGAAGGCTAGCAGTTATTTGGTGCCATTGAAATATGTGGGGGCGATGAACAATTAACAGGGCAGCTGACCAAGAACAAAAATTGTCATTAGCTGACGACTAAAGGCATTGTTGCTGTTGTTCATTAGTGAAAAGGAGAGGTGCAGCTTTAATTGGACTGGACAAGCATTGTTCCCACAGAAGACATTTCAATTTGATGCTTGACACTTGTTCAGGCAGATCTGAGCCTAGCTACTTCCCCTTTGATGCTCTCAACTTTCTTTTGACTATATGCCTCTCTCTGACCCCTTTCTTTATTATCCAACTTTTTCCATCCAGTGTAGTAAACCTCAGACATGGGAACCTATTTTTCCTTATGGTACATGCATGATAAATGTATGAACATGTAATCTATATGAAGAACTCGCCCTTCGAGGGGTGACATATGGTCGTCACTCTTGTATGATGAAACAAGAATCTTGATTCTTGCCCCAAACTCTACAATGAAAATTTTCTGAGTGAAAAATAGGTCCAGTTTAGTTAAAAGATCAAAAACTTGATAAATAACAACCCACTAACATCATGGTCCTAAGATTACGTCATGATCACAATCATGGATAACAAAAGAAATAACTGAAAACAAAGAAATAGGAAGAGGTTTAAGATATTTCAAACCACTAAACAATGTTTATGACTCAAACAACAGCAGTTCTAAGCACGTTTTCTAACAGATTCCAACTTAGGAGGCTTCATAACGTCCATCTCGTTCGGAAGCCCAACATTACGCACCATAGATTCATTGGCATTCTCATCGTTCTCGGTCTCGTTGACAAGTGTTCTGGGCTGAATCCCAGAGGAGTGCTGGAAATAGAGTGTCCATTTTTTAAAGGAGAAAAGAGTAGGGCTTCACCTTGGAAGCGGATCCCTCTTTGTTGTGTCCCACAAGCTCTAGGTTTAGTGGAAATGCTCGACAAGGATTGGATGGATTTCTATGTTTGGACTCCTAATGGAAGCAGTAAGTCTGCGTTATATCAAGACGAGGCATAATGGATGCTCTGAAAACGGCACTTTCTGATCTCTGGATTAATCATGTCCTGCCAGCAAAGGAGTTGTGCAGTAAAAGAGATAGCAGATCCCCTGAAAGAATTAGGATCATTGAAGCCCGAAGCCTGCACCTAGGCATGAATTGTATAGCATAGTTTATTAGCGGGCATCTTCAAAACTTTGCAGCTAGGACTTGATGAGCAGAGGCATTTCGCTACAGCTTGAATAGTTGAAAGTGTCTTTTTTTGTTATTTTTCACTTGCAATCATGAGAAAAGTCAAGTGTATATGATATTAAACAAACGATGACCCCTTTTTGGTGGTGTAGGTTGCGTTGCATATTCTCCGATACTTTGAGTTCTTATTTGTCAGGATATCTAGAAGCAGAGTAATTGTTATTTTTAAAGTATTTTTTATTTAAAAATATATTAAAATAATATATCTTTTATTTTATATATCAGCATATTAAAATAATCTAAAAATATATAAAAAATAATTTTAGATGTAATAAATTGGCTATTGAGCAAAGAGATGATGTATGCAAATCCCTAGCAAATATAGCACCAGGGAATCGAGATGGCTCCCCCTACCGAACTCTTTTATGTAAAATATATTAATTTGCCGGCCAGACCAAAGTTCGGGCGATTAAAAGCATCCAAATTCACTTATCAATACGCGTCCACGGCAACATATTGATCGGAGGCAGCTCACACAATTATTTTGCCGACAAATTAACATTGATTAGTAAATTTTGATGCTAGTTTCCTCGGTGAATTTATTTCGTTTGAGTCCTGATCAACAGCTCACACAAGTGTTCTTGAAGTTTCAGTGTCCATCCTGGGTTGATTTGAAAAATACGGATATAAAGTTTTATTTAAATTGGGTTTTAAATTGACAAAACCTAATTAATTATAATATATTAATCCGGTCGAAACACAATTGCATTAGTGTTAAAGAAAAAGGAAATAGCGAAACAATGTGATTTTAATATGAATAGTTAGTTCGAATATCTACTAGTCTACCCTATAAACCAAGTATTTAAAGGGATGTTTGAGAGTTTAGTATAAATTGCTTTTTAAATGGTTTTTATTAAAAAATTATTAAAATAATATTTTTTATTTTTAAAAAATTATTTTTAATATCAATAAATTAAAAATATTCAAAAATATAAAAAATAATTTTAAATTAAAAAAATATGATGCTTATACGTGATGACAATGAAATAAAGATACGTCACTATATCAAAGTTATACGCGCCACAATCCTCACGGGCAGCCTCTGTTAGCAAGCTAGGCATATACTTCCAAACCCGCCCCTCTCCAAACAGACCTTTCAATCGAAGTCAAACAATAAAAATTGTCGCCTGCTAACATTGTCAAACATCACGCCTGCTAACATTGTCAAACAATAAAAATCAATATGCTGGAGCATTAACTATTAATCAAGAGGTCCTGCTAGAGACATGAACAGTCATAGATAATTTTATTTTTTTTTTTGTGCATTTTGACCCCTTTTCTTCCTTTGCTTATTGATTTTTAAAAAAATTTAGTCTTTATATGATGTGTTTATAGGGATTTAGAGTTGATAATTTATTTTAATTTATCTTTTATATTGTTATCACGATATCAAAAAAATATCTCAACATCGCGGTATGATCTACTTTTTGAAAAAGTTTAGTTAAATAAAAAATAATTTCTAAAAAAAACTAGGATATTAAAATTTATGGAGTTAAAGACCCGGTTTCCAGTTAGGCGAGGCAATTCTGGTTGCCCCAGTTCACGGGTTTAGCGATGGCTTTTCTTTTTAATAATTGAACTTGATTATGTGATCATCTATTTTTTTATAATATATGTTGCACGTGTGCGGCGTCTCAACGATCATCCTCGCAGATCAGGATAATCATGAATGATGTAGGTGAAAATGACAAGGAATTCTTGTCTTTTATTAGTAAAAAAAAGGGAATGAGAGTTGTCACCTAATATTTTGGTCACTATAAACCCTAATTGGTTTCAAGATCTAGAAAAGGGGACTGATTATATAAAAGCAAGGTATTAACACCCCTAACACATCTTACCTGAGGTTTGCATTGTTTATTTGTCTGATATAAACTAAGAAAATGTTATATTTTGTAATTGTTAGTCTACTTAAGGTTGAAGAAAAGTCTTTCTCAGTAAGGAGGTCCTTATCTTATTAGGTTAAAAATCTAATTGTTCTAATGCCGATAAAAAATAAAAATAAATTGTCTTTTTTATTTAATATCAAAAATATATCTTACGTATAAGTTCATAATCCTATATGTCGCGGGGCGCACGGCGTCGAGCAACGACGGGTCTACCGCCTGAGATGTTGGTGAAAAAGAAAGGGGTTTTGGGTATAATCATAAAGTTATGATTATAGAATTCAGGAATCGCCACCTAGTGTTATGATTACTAGGAAACCTATGGTCTACGAGAGTTTGGGTAAGAGACTAATTGTGCAAGGGGAAAATGTATCACCCCTAGTGCACCCTACATAGGGTAAGCTGCATTGTTGTTTGATTGTTTTTCTAGGTCACGTTTATGTCTATTGGTCTTTTCTAAGGTTCAAGATAGTTCTCGCTTTGTGAGGTAGTCTCTATCTTATTGAGTTAAATCATAACCATTCTAAGATCCAGACTTATTTATTTCTTGGAAATAGCTATGTCCCCGCATTCTGAATAAAAAAATAATTATTATGAGTTTTTTTTATATTTTAGCCGAACCCTAATGGATAATCATAAACTGGTTACGATATCTATTTTTGATTTTTTTTAAAACATGATAAAAATATAATTTTTATCTTTTAGAAAATATGCATGAAAAACCTTTTAGGATTTAGCTGTATGCGTGGAAAAAAAAACATTTTATTATTTTTTAAATAGAAAATTGATTTAATTTTTTTTTAATTTAAAAAAATAAAAAAAGTTTTGTAGAAAACCAGATATTTTAATACTAGATTTGTATCTTAAAGTGTAAATATATAGCCTGGTATTATGTAAAATTATTGAAAAAATATGCGAGAAAATCAAAAATATTTTGAAAGGACTCTTGGAAATTTTAGGATTTTTTTTATTTTTATTATTATATAATATATTTTTTATTATTATTATTATATAGGCTGGACCTAGCAAAGCCGGGTTGGGTCAACTATGACCCACCAGGCCTGGCATCTCTTTTTTTTCTTTTTTTTTTACACTGGGTGAGCCGGACTTAGCCCGGCCATCTGGGTTGGGCTGGAAACGGTTTAGCCCGGCACATGTTAGTGGCATTTTGCCATTTGCATGCAGAAAGTATTCTACATGCAAATGGTTATGGAGGAGTTTTGGAGAAGAAAAAAGAGAGGAAGGCTAGCCTAATCGAAGGAGAAAAGAGGCTAGCAGCGTTCCTGGTGGTTCAGGGAAGACCGTCGAGTGGTTGGTGGCAACAACGACAGCGAAGAGGCGGTGGTTACAGTGGCGCAAAAGAGCCTAGCGGAGGGTGAGAAAAAAAATGGGGAAATGTTGTTTTTTCCTAACTTTGGCCTCTAATTTCTTGATGCTCAATGCATCGAATTCATCCCTATTTATAAGGGGTGGAAAAGGAACATTGTTTCTTTACTGATACCAAATCTTGGCCTTTGATTCGACCCGAAAGGATCCTAACCGTTGGTTCAAAGTTGTTATCAAGTCCTGAAAAAGTTGGCAACTAAAGACTGGTTGGGGTAGCCATTTTTGAGCGGTGTTGCGGTGAATATAGGGCCAGTTGGCCAACGAGACCTACTCTAGGGTGTAGTACAATGTCAGGCCATCATGGTGGTGTATTGTCCGGTTTAGTTAAGAGATACTGTATTAAATGCTCCTGAAAAGTAGCCACCCGATCAACTTTTTCGGGTAAGAAGTAAGAGGACAATGAGCACTACGAGACGACATGTCATCTGGTCCTTTTTTTGTTGCTAAAATAGCGTCGTTTTTCAGTCATTAGGGTTTTAAATTCAGGGATTTGGTCAAAGTTCAATTTGGTCATTCGACTTCTGATTTCTTTTAATTACACTCTTAATTGGCTTCAAACTTTTAATTTTATGCAGTTTTACCCCTATCGAACTTTAACATCGCCCCCGCATTTCAGTGTCTTTTTCATTTTGTTCCTTGGTCTTGGATTTATGCAATATTACCCTTAATTGACCATTAAACTTTCAATTCTCTTCAATTTCACCCCCGATTTCAATCAATTGAGTCATCATAGTTCAACTCCTTTTGAAAAATGATCATTGGTCATGAATTTCTTCAATCTAACCCTTAATTGACCCTAAAGTTTTGATTTTCTAGCAATTTTACCCCTAATTAGAATCAATTGTCTGGATAAAAATTAAATTTGGTCTCCTAAAATTCTAATCTTCTTAATTAAACCCAAATTAAGCTCTCAAACTTAAATTTTCATGAGTTAAGCCCCTAATAAAATTAATTTGATCAATTTAAAGTATAATGAATTCCTTGCACCTAATTAAATCCTTTAATTGGACCCAAATTAATTCTTTAACATAATTAAACTTTTAATTTTGTCCATAATTAAATCAAATTGGCATATTAAAAACCTAATTATATCCCTAAACTTAATTTTTATACAGATTAGTCCAATAAGCATTTAATTTGACATTGAATTTGCTTTGTCTCTTCAGTCTTAGGTACAATGGGGTACAATTAAGCTCTCAATTCATCCAAAATTGAAGCTTGATCTTCCTCTATATTTGAAATCCTCACAGCTTCCTCTCCAGTCTTCTTGTTATTATTATTTTTTTATTTTTTTATTTTGGAAAGAAAAAAGGGTAAAATTTAGGAAGTAAGTCAAAACTAGGTTATGACAGTTGCCCCTCTCTTTACAATGTTTACGATAGAAAGTCTCGTAACTTTAGATAGTAAGCTTTGTAAAGAAGAAAATAGAATGAGAGATAATAGACTCACCAGATCAAGAAATGGTTAATCCTTCTGAAAGTGTTTGATGTCAGGGCTAAAAAGCATACTCAAAGGAAAAAAAAAAAGATATGGCTAGAAAACGCATTACCTGAAGAACTGAGGCTCGAAGGCGCACTCAAGAAAAAAAATAGAGCTAGAAAGCGCACTATATGAGAGATAAGGGTTAGAAAGTGCACCTAGTAAGAGATTGGGTTTGTAAAGAAAAAGATGATCTTTGAAAAAATGAAAGAATTTTTGGAGCAGTATAGTTGTACCATGCAACATGCCTATAGATTTTTTAAATGATCAAATTCTCATGGGTGGCCTGCCCAAGTGAAGAATATAAAGATTTTTTCAAATAGTCTCATAGTAATGGGCGACTTCCTTAGGTGAAAAAGTACAAAGATTTTTCAAAATGATCTCATTATAATGGGTGACCTATTCAAGTAGAAAAATATAAATATTTTTCAAAATAGTCTTATTCTAATGGGCGATCTGCCCAGGTGAAGAATACAAATGTTTTTTTCAAATGGTCTTACTATAATAGATGACCTGCCCAAGTGGAAAATGCAAGATTTTTCAAAGTGGCCTCATTGTAGTGGTTGATCTGCCCATATGAAAGATGCGAAGATTTTTGAAAATGGGCTCATTGTTATGAGCGACCTGCCCACGTGAAAAATATGAAGATTTTTCAAAGTTGTCTCATTGTAATGGGTAACCTGCCCAGGTGAAAAATGCAAAGATTTTTCAAAGTGGTCTCATTATAATAGATGACATGCCCAAATGGAAAATACAAAGATTTTTTAAAGTGGTCTCATTCTAATGGGTGACCTACCCAGGTGAAGAATTCGAAGATTTTTTAAAATGGTGTAATGGACAACTTGCCCAAGTGGAAAAATGCAAGATTTTCAAAGTGATCTCATTATAACAAGCGACTTGCCAAAGTGAAAAATACAAAGATTTTTCAAAGTGGTCTCATTGTAATGGATAACTTGTCCAGATGGAAAAATGCAAGATTTTCAAAGTGGTCTCATTGTAACGGGCGACCTGCCCAGGTGAAAAGATTTTTCAGAGTGGTCTCATTGTAATGGGCGACCTGCCTAAGTAGAAAATGTGACTTACCTGGTGAAAGGATTAATCTAGAGGTGCCTTAAAGGGACGACAAGATAAGACTTGAGGCACACTATTTAGGAGATGAGAGCTTAAAAGAACAATCACAGGGAAAAGAGATGGGGCTCAAAAGTGCACTATCTAAGAGATGAAGTCTTAAAGGCGTGCTTAAAATAAGAAGATAGGGTCTGAAGGTGTACTATCTAAGAGATGAGGGCTTAAAGGCATAAGAGATGAGATATAGAGATAGGCTAAAAAGTGCACTATCAGAGGGATGAGGGCTAAAAAGCGCACTCAAAGAAAGAGAGATAGAGATAGGACTAGAAGATAGAGATGGGACTAGAAATCGCAATATCTGAGAAGCGAGGGCTAGAAAGTGCACTCCAAAAAAATAGAGATAAGGTTAGGAAGCACACTATCTGGGATGTAAGGGCTCAAAGACGAGTTATAGGGTTAGAAAACACACTATTTGAAATGATTGAGACTCCAAGGCATATTTTAAAAGATAGGGTTGGTAAACTATAAACCCATTAAGGATTCTTTTCCTTAGATTCTCAACAATGACCCAATTGCAATGTATACTTACTTGAGAAATATAGGTCCCCTTTTCTTTATGGACTGCCTCTTTCTGAAGTTGGATTTCTATTAACTAGCTTCAATGACTTTTTGTTTTTTGCTTACTCGAGTTATCACTTGTGATCTTGATTTCTGGAAACAACAAATCTTTAGACTGTATCTGCATTACCCCCTACTTAAAGACTTGTATCTTCAGTTTTGTTCAACATCCTTTGTCTTCTTATAAAGGGAATCTTAGAGTCAATCCTATTATATTCATTGGATTGCTCCAGCCTGATCATATCCTTCAGTGTTCTGGGCTTTGAGTTTTTTTTTTTTTAGATATGAGGTTGTGTGAAAGAAAATTTGGTTATTTATAAGGATTGCTTTCTCAAAAAAAAAAATTGGAACTTCAAATATTTACACAACATTGTAATTAAACACAAATCATAACAAAAACAAAAAAAATAAAAAAAAAATCATCTAAATCTTAAAATGGACCTTTCAGAGGCTGAAGGTATCTTAGGGAGACTGCTATATGGTGCTGGAAACGGAGAAATAGTGATAGCGCATGGGTTCCATGCATCATCATCACTATTAATGTGTGGTTTCATGCGTTGCCGTTGGTGAATGGGAAAACAAGGTGGATCTGAAGCAAAGGAAATCACACAAATAATTTATTTGTCTTTTTTTTTATATGTTTTGTTTCTCTACTGCAAATAATTGTCACAATTAAAATCAAGGGAAAGAGTAGTTGGTATTTGATCTTGCGGATTGCTGGAGGAAAAGATGGTGAATTGTTGCCAGTTAATTACCAGGTTGTTAAGGGCTAGTGATTGTCGGTTACTGTTGGTGTGGGGTTCAGTTATGGCAGTTCCTGATGTTGCTCGTGTGGCGTGGTGGAAATCATAAAAAAAAGAAGCTATTGTGTCATGACCACCATGGGGATATATAGTTGATGGCGTTGGTCGTGGGTGAGTCACGACCGAAAGTGGATGGTTGGATCGATTGTTTTTTATGTTGCAAGATAGTGGAGAAGAAACAAAGGCATTACATGCGGGGGCTGATGATGTTGTCGCAGTCGTTCGTGGTTGGTCTTTTTTTGTATCTCCCGGTGGAAAATGGGTGCTGCTCACAGTGGTTGGTTCCAATAGAGGTGGAGAGTTGGAGGAAGAGTTGCTAAAGGTGTTGGCATTAATGATGGGTTAGTCAGTCATAAAAGAATGTTGCTTTACATTGATTGGTACTCCTAAAAAAGATAAAAACATTTGGGTTCGGTTCTTTTACAATAATAAATGAGGGGAGGCTGGTTTGGTATTGAGCTTACAATGGTATAGGTTGGTTTTGGTTTTGGAGGAGTTAATGGCTACTCTCTTGAAAAAATTATGAATAGGAAGAGGGAAGTTGTTGGGAATGGTGGTTTTTCAGGTGCGCTGGAGTAAAGAGAGAGAGCTTTGTTGTTCCTTTTTGGTATTTTCTTATGGATGGCAGCTAGGGTTTAAGTATATCGGTTCTAAGGATTTTTTTTGTATGTATTTTAGGAGAGAATGTGTGAGCTAGAGAGTTTTTTTATGTTTTTTTTTATAATGAACTGCCCCCTTTTTTTGTGAGTTAATCACCTTTTTACAGGTGGAAGATTTTGTCTTCTTTCCCAATTAATTGGTCCAATAAGCAACCTAAATTCATCTTGATCCCTCGTTTTCTTCCTTTTTATTTTGGCATCTTTATCCAGATATTTTTTTTTGTATTTTGATTTTTTTTAAAAAGACAATATCAACGTCGACTCAAATGAGAAAAATCAATAACTTTTAAAATGACACGTTAAAAGCTGAACATGTTGAAAAGAAATTTGAAATTTAAATCTCAATGTCGACTCAAATGAGAAAAATCAATAACTTTTTAAACACGGAACACGTTGAAAAGAAATTTAAAATTTAAATCCTTTTGAGACGACGCTGAAAATAACGCAAATACATCAAGAATATATTTTTGATTTTTTTGTATGTTGAAAGTATTTAGAAAAACTAGGGTTCAAAAATTGGGTTACAACAATATAGTTAAAAAAATAGTTTCAGAAAAAAAAACATGTTATTAAATTTTTGAAACTCCATGGGCATATTGACGAGTTTAGCGATTTTAATTTTTTTTTAAAATTCATTTTTCTTATTTCATAATTCAGTATTGAGTTAATTGAGAATTAAGTTTCATAATTTATTTTGTTTTCTTTTTTACAAAGTTATCGTAGTCTTTAAAAAAAGTCTCATTATTGATTTGACACTCAATTTTGCAATCGTTTATTTTTGTTATCATATAGTTAAATAAGAAATAGTTTAGAAAAAAAACAAGTTATTAATGTCAATGGAGTCCATTACCCTGTTTGTGGGTTTGAAGTGTTGACCTGGGTTACCCGATTCATGGGTTTAGTGAGCTTACCTATCAAACCCGATATGTTTGTTTTTTTAGTTTGTGGTCCTTTGATTTTTCTAATTGTTTTTTTTTATTTCATTCTTCTTCAATATAAAATGGTTGAGAAATGGAATTCATGGTTTATTTTTTTTCTAATTTCTATAAGGTTATCATGATCTCAAATAAACGTCTTTTTTAGGATTAGTGCTTGATTTTGCAAGCATATAATTTTATCATAAAATTAAATAAAAGATTTTACAAAAACAAAAAAGTTATTAAACCCATTGAAGTCCACGACTCAGGTCGTAGGGTGACCGCGGTTGATCCAATTTGGCATCGTCTTAATATTAAAAAATTATTGTCATTTTAAAGTATTTTTAAGAGATATGTCATGTTTTTACTGGTCATCCAAGTTATCTTTGGACCTTTTAAATTGAATGATTCATTTTGCAGTAGTTTCCATGGAGTTTAATTTGAAATTAAAGTTAGGCAAGGAGCTGAACTTGGCAGGTTTCAAGATCGAGTCACTTGATTGAATTTAATGATACTGTCAAAAAAATCTCTATATTTTTAATATTTTTTAAAAAATTTAGAAAAAAATAATCCAACTTCTAGTAGAGTGAAAACGGATATAAATGATATATTGAAACAAGACAAAAGAAGAAGAAAGAAGAATAATTATAATACATTTCATGACATAGTGTGATGAAGAGAGTATAAAAACTAGAGTTTTTGATCCATAAAATTACAAGCCTACCATGGTAGGGAAATAAATAAAATTGTATGATATTTTATAAAAACTTAGTCTTAATTTTTTAAAAATAAACTAGACATTTTTATTTATGCTAGTTTTAGATCTAGAATATCTATAGAAAAGAATTCATAATTAAAATTTACTTAGCTAATATATTTCATTTAGTATTATAATTTATAAATAAATTAAAAGTCTAGAAAAAAAATTCAAATCCAACAAGATAAATAAATAACTTCCAAAACTTATTTAAAAGTTTTTTTTTATATTCAATTATCATGGAATTTTAACAAGGCAGATTTAAAAAAAAAAAAAACTTCTCGAAACTTAAAGACTTTAATATTATTAAGATATTGAAAGAAAGTGGCCCACGTTACATAAGACAGCATAGTCCAGTTGTATTTTTCCACTTGACTTGTTCGTTTACTTTGATTAGTTGCTTTCGTTGCTATCACTCCGTTCTTACCAGGGGAGTTGTTATGTTAATTACTTAACACAAGTCTGGATTGAGGACTTATCTGTTAACCAGACTGGAAAATAGATAGCTAGCAGGATTATCCATCATGTCTGTGCCTCTGAGAATCGAGATCATGCAGAGAGAAACCATCAAACCATCCTCTCCAACGCCCCTTCACTTAAGAAGTCTCAAGCTCTCTCTTCTGGACCAATCCATGCCAGTAGGTCACATTCCCCTGCAGCTATTTTACCCCAGGAATGGAAACGACACAGATCACCTTGCCAAAGCCACGGAAAGGTCACTGCTACTAAAGACCTCACTGTCTGAAGCCTTGACTCATTTTTATCCATTCGCAGGCAGACTCAAAGACAATTTGTCCATTGAATGTGATGACCATGGGGCTGAATATATTGAGGCTCGAATCCATTGTATTCTCTCTGATATTCTCAAAAAGCCTGATACTGAAGTGCTAAAACAACTCCTTCCTGCAGCTATAAGTGAACCAGCCACGGCCAGGGATAGTCAATTAATTGTCCAAGCTAGTTTCTTTGATTGTGGTGGCTTGGCAATTGGCGTGAATCTTTCTCACAAGGTTGCAGATGCAGCCACGCTAACATCATTCATCAAGTGCTGGGCTGCAACCGCTCGCAGGTCGAGTACTGAGGTGGTGATCAGTCCAGTGTTCATGGGTGCTTCTATTTTCCCACAAATGGATTTACCAATCTCAATGCTTCCACTATATTTGATTAAAGGAGAGTCTGTCATGAAAAGGTTTGTGTTTGAAGCTCCCAAAATTACTGCTCTCAAGGCTAAAGCCATCAGTGCAAGCGTGCCAGATCCAACACGGGTGGAGTCTGTAACAGCGTTGATCTGGAAATGTGCGATGAGCGCATCAAGATCAAACTTGGGGGTTCCAAGAAAAGCTGTGTTGTCTCTTGGAGTGAATATTCGGAAGAGGCTTGTGCCAACCTTACCAGACAACTACGGTGGGAACTACGCAGGTAGTATATCAGCGCGGATAGAGGATCATGATGATTTAGAATTGCAAGGTATAGTGAGCCGTATAAGGAAAGATCTTATAGAGTTTGGTGAAAATTATGCTAAAATAACCCCAGGGGACGATATTTCGTTAGCAATTTGCAAGACGGTAGAAGAGTTTGGAAAGATGGCCATGAGCAAAGATATTGACTACTATAACTGCTCCAGTTGGTGTAGATTTGAACTTTATGATGCTGATTTCGGATGGGGAAAACCAAGATGGTTGAGTAATGTTTTAACTATAGAGCTGAAAAATCTTATGTGTTTGATCGACACAAGGGATGGTGATGGAATAGAAGCGTGTATAAGCTTGAGTCCAGAAGACATGGCCTTGTTCGAATCCAACAGGGAGCTGCTTGAATTTGCTTCTGCAAATCCTAGTGTATCAGTTTAGCTCAGATGGAAAGAAGATGTTTGCGAGGCTCAATGTGTGATGTAATGCGCTTGAATCATCGGTTCATTACATTACATTCTTTAGTTTGCTGGTGGTGAAATTTCTTTTCTTTTTCTTTTTTCTTGTTGTCTGGTCATAAAATTTTACATCAATGTAATAGAGTTTCTCAACAATATCATTTCAGCTGCTCTAATTTTACGAAATGCCACCACAGATGAGCCATTGAACAAAAATCAAGCTGTATTTTTAAAAAATCATAACAAATATGAACACTTGGGGGGTTTAATTCACACCTTTTCTATCGGAGCACTTGAATCGGACGGGATAACTAACAAGAATACAAGAATACGGCACCTAAATCTCCAATGCCTCGCGCCTCATGACAATAAAAACTTTACATTTACGTCACCAACACATGGTGGTGCTTCTTACAAATAAATTGGAATCAACATAAATGAATTGGCAATAGTCCATAGAGCCCTTCAAACACAAAACTATTAGCATACAAGCACTTGGCATCTCTCCATGTGGCTGGAGAGAGTAGTCACACAGAGTGAATGAAAGACTTCCACATTATTGTGCAATTGCACTTGGATTCCGACTTCGGAGGCTTCATGCTGTCCATCTTCGGAGGATTTCACATTATCGTGCAATTGCACTTGGATTCCAACTTAGGAGGCTTCATAATGTCCATCTCGTTCGGAAGCCCAACATTACGCACCATAGATTCATTGGCATTCTCATCGTTCTCGGTCTAGTTGACAAGTGTTCTGGGCTGATTCCCAGAGGAGTGCTGGAAATAGAGTGTCCATTTTATAAAGGAGAAAATAGTAGGGCTTCACCTTGGAAGCGGATCCCTCTTTGTTGTGTCCCACAAGCTCAAGGTTTAGTGGAAAAGCTCGACAAGGATTGGATGGATTTCCATGTCTGGACTCCTAATGGAAGCAGTCTGTCTGCGTTATATCGAGACGAGGCATAAGGGATGCTCTGAAAACAGCACTTTCTGTTCTCTGGATTAATCCGCTGAAAGAATTAGGATCATTGAAGCCCGAAGCCTGCAACTAGGCATGAATTGTATAGCTATATAGTTTATTAGCGGGCAACTTCAAAACTGATGCAGCTAGGACTCTATGAGCTGACGCATTTCGCTAGTTGAAAGTGTCCTTTTTTGTTATTTTTCACTTGCCGGCACGAGAAAAGTGAAATGTATCTGATATTAAACAAACCATGACCCCTTTTTCTTGTTGGTGGAGGAGGTTGCGTTGCATCTTCTCCACCACTCACTCTGACCGTTTTTTAGTTGAGTATTTAAAAATATAATAATAATTATTTTTTAAAGTATTTTTTAATTAAAAATATATTAATATATATTTTTTATTTTTAAAAAATAATTTTTGATAAACACATCAAAACTATCCGAAAACTTAAAAAAAATTAATCTTAAATAAAAAATAGAAAAATTTACAAACTTTACCTACCCCGGTTTGTAATGCAAAGCCAAAGAGAAACCATAAATTGGCTATCATTCATTACTCGAGCAAAGTGATGATGCATGCAAATCCATGGCAAATATACAGTAATAGGGAATCGAGATAGCTCCCTCCTACCTAACTCTTTTATGTAAAATATATTATTTTGCCAACAAATTAAGTAAATTTGGATGCTAGTTTCCTCGGGGAATTATTTATTTCGTTTCAGACCAACATGATACGAGATCCCAGAAATGAAGTTTCCCTGCAAAGAAAAGTCAAATATGGTTGTTTAAACACGACCTAGATTGATATGGCCAGTGTCACGGGGGTAATTTTTCGCAACGAAATTCAACCCGTGCGGCAGCCTTGTCCCTCACTAGACTCAGCCTTCTCTCGCCACTCCCACTCGTGTTTGCCTAGTAACTAAGCAAGCGGAATACACAAGCAAGAATAAGAATCAAAGTGCACAACAAGCTTTACAGGAACTCTTTCCCAACCTTTATTAATCTCATACACAAAGGAAACTATACACAAATCCGTATGTGTGCTATGCACAAAGATTACATGCTACACCAAGCTACCTCTAACTAGTGTTCTACATGTTCTTACATGCTCCTACATGCTGAATATTCCCAACCGAATGCTCTCCCATTCTGAACATTCCCACCCGAATGCTCTCCTTCAACCAAGAGCTGCATCTTGTATTTATAGACAAGCAAGGGAGCTACAAAGGCTCCTCCCCATTATCCCCCATTTTCAGGACCTAGTGGAGCACTACCTCTCACCCATGATCCCATGTTTTCAGGACATGGTGGAGCACTACCTCTCACCCATGATCCCATGTTTTCAGGAGATAGTGGCCTGGACAGCACCCCAGTTATGCTCCCACATTCTGCCTCCTATGAAGCTGCCACTTCCCCCATTTCCTGGCTGTCTACTTGTCAGCCTCAGCTGCCAATTTCTGTTGCGTCAGCTGCTAACTCAGAAGGTCCATCATCTAAGTCCCCACGTCCATGCCAAGTCGCAAGCTCAAAGACTCGCATAGACCATTGCATGCTGCCTGCCGAATTCATCTCTGCCTATGCAAGGCTGTCGCAATCCATCGCTGCCGAATTCTAGGCAGTGTGCCTTCGTTGGCGCGTCCCAGCGCCTAGAGCTCTAACCCATGCCTTGGACAGTCTTTCGCCCAACTTTTAGATCGTGCCAAGTCGCGCCCCTGACTTGCACCAGCTGCTGCGCGCTGCCGAATTCGCATCTGCGTGCAGGCTGCCAATTCCTGCGCTGCCGAATTCGCATCTGCATGCAGGCTCCCAATTCCTGCGCTGCCGAATTCGCATCTGCGTGCAGGCTCCCAATGTTGGCGCTGCCGAATTCCTCGACAGCCCATGTTCTCGTCAGCCTATGTCCCTGACGAGTTTTCCCACCTGGCTTGGACATTCCCTCATCAAGCCCATGTTCGTCGACAATCTGCGTTGCCGATTTTCCCTTTGACGAACCTACAGCCGCACAAATCTACGCTGCCGATTTCTCCCACTGATGGCATGGCTGCCAGCACCCTTAGGCCTTGTTTTGGCCAGCCTGCTGAAGTGTGCACCCCGTGCACGTTTAACACTGTTACAGCCACCCTCTGATTAAATTAGCTAGATAGGCATATACTTCCAAGCCTACCCCTCTCTAAACAGACCTGAAAGTCAAGATGGGAAAACATCACGCCTGCTAACATCGTCAAACACTAAATCAATATTCTGAAGCATTAAATATTAATTAAGTATTAAATAATAGGTATTAATAGTAATCCACATTAATTTATTTTTTTGCATTTTGACCCTATTTTTCCCCTTTGGTTATTGATTTTTTAAAAAAATTTAATCTTTATATGATGTGTTAACAGGGATTTAGAGTTGATAATTTATTTTAATTTTCCTTTTATATTATTATCGTGGTACCAAAAAAATATCTCGGCATCGCGATATGGTTTATTTTTTAAAAAATTTTAGTTAAATAAAAAAAATAATTTCTAAAAAAAGGACATTAAACTTTGTGAAGTTAATGACCCGGTTTGCTAGTTTGGCGAGGTAACCTTGGTTGCCCCGGTTCGCGGGTTTAGCGGTGATTTTTCTTTTTACTAATTAAACTTGATTATGTGATCATCTATTTTTCTTTTTATCATATATGTTGCACGTGTGTGGCGTCGCAACGGCCATCCTCTCGGATTGGGATAATCATGAATGATGTGGGTGGAAAAGACAATGAATTCTTGTTATTTATTAGTAAAAAAAAAGGAATGAGAGTCGTCACCTAGTATTTTTATCATTAGGAACCCTAACTGGTCTCAGAGTCTGGAGAAGGAGACTAATTGTGAAAAATTAAGGTTTTAGCACCCATAATACACGTTACATGAGAAAAACTGCATTGTTTATTTGTCTGATACAACCTAAGAAAATATTGTGTTTTCTAACTATTGATCTATTTAAGGTTGGAGAAAAGTCCTTATCAGTAAAGAGGTCTGTATCTTATTAGGTTACAAACCTAACCGTTCTAATGCCAATAAAAAATAAAAATAAATTATCTTTTTTATTTAATATTAGGAATATATCTTACGTATAAGTTCGTAATCCTATATGTCGTGGGGCGCACGACATCGAGCGACGACGGGTCTGCCGCTTGAGATGTTGGTGAAAAAGAAAGGGGTTTTGGGTATAACCATAAAGTTATAATTATAAAATTCAAGAGTCACCATCTAGTGTTATGATTACTACGAAACCTATGGTCTATGAGAGTTTGGGAAATGGACTAATTATGCAAGGGAAACACGTATCACCTGCAGTGCACCCTACCTAAGGTAAGTTACATTATTATTTGATTGTTTTTCTAAGTCGTGTTTCTGTCCATTGATCTTTTTTAAGTTTTAAAGTAGATCTCTCTTCATGAAGAAGTATCTATCTTATTGGGTTAAATCTTAATCATTCCAAGGGCCAAACTTATCTATTTTTGTATTTCTTAAAACATGATAAAATATGATCGTTATCTTTTAGAAAATATGCATGAAAAACCTTTTAGGATTTGACTGTATACACGAAAACAAAATATTTTTTTGTTTTTTTAAATAGAAAATTAATTTAAAATTTTTTGAATTTTCAAAAAAAAATTTAAGAAATTTTTTGTAGAAAACCAGATATTTTAATACTAGATTTGTATCTTATAGTATAAATATACAACCCGATATTATACAAAATTATCGTGCGAGAAAATCAAAAATATTTTGAAAGGACTCTTGGAAATTTTTGGATTTTTTTTGTTTTTATAAAATGTTTCTATCATTATATAATATATTTTATTTATTATTATTATTATATGGGCTGAGCCCAGCTCGACCCAACCATATAGGTCGGACCTAGCAAGGTTAGTTGGGTCAACTACGACCCAACAAACCTAGCATCTCTCTCTTTTTTCTTTTTTTCTTTTTTACATTGGGTGGGCTAGACTCGACCCGGCCATCTCGGTTGGGTTGGAAAGGGTCTAGCCAACCCATGTTAATGGCATTTTGCCATTTGCATGCAAAAAGTATTCTACATGCAAATGGTTATAGAGGAGTTTTGGAGAAGAAAAAGGAGAGGAGGGCTTGCCTGGCTGAAGGAGAAAAGAGGCTGGCAGCGTTCATGGTGGTACAGGGAAGACCGATATGTGGTTGGTGACGGCAACAACGATGAAGATGCGGTGGTTACAGTGGTGTAAAAAAGGCTAGTGAAGGGGGAGAAAAAAAACTAGGGAAATGCTATTTCCCCCCAACTTTAGCCTCTGATTTCTTGATGCTCAATGCATCGAATTCACCCATATTTATAAGGGGTGGAAGAGGAACATTATTTCTTTACTGATGCCAAATCTTGGCCTTTGATTCGACCTAAAAGGATCCTAACCGTTGGTTCAAAGTTGATGTCAAGGATTGGAAAAGTTGGCAACTAAAGGCTGATCATAGTAGCCACTTTGGAGTGCTGCTGTAGTGGCTGTAGGGCAAGTTGGCCGACAAGATCTATTCTAAGGTGTAGTACAATGTTAGGCTATCATGGTAGCGTATTGTCTGGTTTGGTTGAGAGATGAAACATTAAATGCCCCTGAAAAGTAGCCACTCGATCAGCTTTTTCGGGTAAGAAGTTAGGGGACAATGAGCAGTAACCAGATGACCTGTCATCTGATCCTGTTTTTTTTTTTTTGACAAAATAACATCGTTTTTCAGTCTTAGGGTTTTAAATTCAGGGATTTGATCAAAGTTCAATTTGATGATTCGACATCTAATTTTTTTTTAATTACTCCCTTAATTGGCTTCAAACGTTTAATTTTATACAGTTTTGCCCCTAACAAACTTCAACATCGCCCCAGCATTCCGGTGTGTTTTTTATTTTGATCTTTGGTGTTGGATTTATGCAATTTGACCCTCAATTGACCATTAAACTTTTATTTCTCTTCAATGTCACCCCTGATTTCAATCAATTGAGTCTTCATAGTTCGACGCCTTTTGAAAAATTATCATTGGTTGTGAATTTCTTCAATCTAGCCCGTAATTGACCCAAAACTTTTGATTTTCTTGCAATTTTACCCTTGATTTGCATCAATTGACTGGATAAAAATTAAATTTGGTCTCCTAAAATTCCAACCTTCTTAATTAAGCCCAAATTAGGCTCCCAAACTTAAATTGTCATGAATTAAGCCCCTAATAAAATTAATTTGACTAATTTAAAGTTTAATTAAGTCCTTGCACCTAATTAAATCTTTTAATTGGACCCAAATTAATTCTTTAACATAATTAAACTTTTAATTTTGTTCATTATTAAATCAAATCGGCCTATTAAAAACCTAATCATATCATTTGACTTAATTTTTATACAAATTCGTCCAATAAGCATTTAATTTGACATTGAATCTGCATTGTCTCTTCAGTCTTAGGTATAATAGGGTACAATTAAGCTCTTAATTCATCCAAAATTGAAGCTTGACCTTCCTCTATATTTGAAGTCCTTTCAGCTTGCTTTTACCCAAAGGTCAGTCTTCTTGCTATTATTATTTTATTATTTTATTTTTATTTTGGAAAGAAAAAAGGGTAAAATTCAATGGGTACCCAAATATAGGTTATGACAGTTGCCCCTCTCTTTACAATGTTTATGAGAAAGTTTCGTAAGAGACTTTAGATAATAAACTTTGTAAAGAAAAAAATGGAATGAGTGATAATAGACTCACTAGATGAAGAAATGGTCAATCCTTCTGAATGTGTTTGAAGTGAGGGTTAAAAAACGCATTCAAAGGAAAGAAAAAGAGATAGGGCTAGAAAGTGCACTATCTAGGATGAGGGCACAAAGACGCACTCAAGAAGAGATGAAAAATAGAGATAGGGCTAGAAAGTGCACTACCTGAATAACTGAGGGCTCAAAGACGCACTCAAGAAAAAAGATAGGGTTAGAAAAAGTACTATCTAAGAGATAAGGGTTAGAATGTGCACCCAGTAAGAGATTGGGTTTGTAAAGAAAAAGATGATCTTTCAAAAACTGAAAGATTTTTTGGAGTAGTATAGTTGTACCATGCAACGTGCCTAAAGATTTTTGAAATGGTCAAATTTTCATAGGTGACTTGTCCAAGTGAAGAATATAAGGATTTTTCCAAATGGTCTCATTGTAATGGATGACTTGCTCAGGTGAAAAAATACAAAGATTTTTCAAAATGGTCTCAATGTAATGGGCAACCTATCCAAGTTGAAAAATATAAAGGTTTTTCAAAATGGTCTCATTGTAATAGGCAACCTGCCCAGGTGAAGAATATAAATGTTTTTCAAATGGTCTTATTGTAATAGGCGACCTACCCAAGTGAAAAATGCAAGACTTTTCAAAGTGGTCTCATTGTAATGAATAACCTATCCAGGTGGAAAAATATTAAGATTTTTCAAAGTGATCTCATTGTATTGGGTGATCTGCCCATGTGAAAGATGCCAAGATTTTTCAAAATGATCTCATTGTTATGAGCGACCTGCCGAGGAAAAATATGCAATGATTTTTTAAAGTGGTCTCATTGTAATGACGGCCTGCCCAAATAAAAAAATATAAATTTTTTTCAAAATGGTCTCATTGTAATGGGTGACCTATCCAGGTGAAAGATTCAAAGATTTTTCAAAATGATTTCATTATAATGAACAACTTGCCCAGGTGGAAAAGTGCAAGATTTTCAAAGAGGTCTCATTGTAACGGGCAACTTGCCCAGGTGGAAAAATATGAAGATTTTTCAAAGTGGTTCATTGTAATGGACGACTTGTCGAGGTAAAAATACAACTTACCTGGAGAAAGGATTTATCTAGAGATGCTTTAAAGAAACGACAAGATAAAGCTTGAGGCACACTATTTAAGAGATGAGAACTTAAAAAAGCACTCACGGGGAAAAATGATAGGGCTTCAAGACGCACTATCTGAGAGATGAAGTCTCAAAGACGTGCTCAAAATAAAAAGATCGGGTCTGAAGGTGCACTATTTAAGAGATGAGAGTTTAAAGGCACACTCAATAAGAGATGGGATATAGAGATAGGCTAGAAAATACACTATCAGAGGGACGAGGGCTAAAAGGCTCACTCAAAGGAAGAGAGATAGAGATGGGACTAAAAAGCGCACTATCTGAGAAGCAAGGGGTAGAAAGCGCACTCCGAAGGAAAATAGAGATAAGGCTATGAAGCGTACTATCTAGGATGTAAAGGCTCAAAGATGCTTTTAAAAGGACTAGACATAGGGCTAGAAAGTGCACTATTTGAAATGACTAAGGACTCAAAGGTATATTTTAAAAGATAGGACTGGTAAAATATAAACCCATTAAGGATTCTTTTTCTTAGATTCTTAACAATCACCCAATTGCAATGTATATTTACTTGAGAAATATAGGTCTTCCTTTCTTCATGAACTGCCTCTTTCTGAAGTTAGATCTCTATTAACTAGTTTTAGTGGCTTCTTGTTTTTTGCTTACTCGAGTCATCGCTTGTGATCTTGATTTCTAGAAATAATAAATCATTAAACTGTATCTATATTTCCCCCTACTTAAAGACCTTTATATTCAATTTTGTTCAACATCCTCTGCCTTCTCAGAAAAGGAATCTCAGAGTCAGTCCTATTATGTTCATTGGATTGCTCCAGCCTAATCATATCCTCAAATGCCTAATCATATCCTCAAATTTTCTGGGCTTTGAGTTTCTTTTTTTAGGCATAAAGTTGTGTGAAAGAAGATTTGATTATTTATAAGGAATGCTTTTTTAAAAAAAATTTGGAACTTTAAATATTTACACAACATTGTAATTAAACATGAATCATAACAAAAACAAAACAAAAATCATTAAAATCCTAAAATAGACCTTTTAGAGGCTGGAGATAGCTTGAGGAGACTGCTACATGGTGCTGGAAATGGAGAAACAGTGGCGGCGTCTGGGTTCCACGCGCCACTGTCACTGTCAGCGTGTGGTTACACGCATCACTGTTGGTGAACTGGAAAACAAGGTGGATTTAAAGCGGCTTCTTCTTCTCTTCCTTCTTGTGCTTGTGGTGGCTCTCACCATGACCTGCAACTAAAAGAAATCACACAGGCAGTTACTTTGTCTTTTTTAGATATGTTTCTTTCTCTGCTGAAAATAATGGTCACGGTTAAAATTAAGGGAGGGAGTGGCTGCTATTTGAGCTCGCGGGTTGCTGGAGGGAAAGATGGCGAATTGTTATTGTTAAGGGTTAGTGACTAACATCTATTGTTGCTGTGGGGTTCAGTTTTGGCAGTTATTAATGGTGCTTGTATGGCATAGTGGAAATCGTAAAGAAGAAGAAGCTATTATGTCTCGACCACCGTGGGGATGGGGACTTGATGGCGTTGGTCGTGGGTGAGTTGCGGTCAAAAGTGGATGGCTAGATCGATTGTTTTTTATGTTGTTGGACAGTGGAGAAGAAACAGAGGCATCGCATGTGGGGGCTGATGATGTTGTCGTAGTCATCCGTGGTTGGTGTTGTTGAAGTCGAAGAGACTATTGATTGCTATACATGGTAGATGCTTTTGTTGTATCTCTTAGTGGAAAATGGGTGCTGCTCATAGTGGTTGGTTCCAATAGTGGTAGCGAGTTGGAGGAAGGGGAAGCTGTAAAAGGTGTTGGCAATGATGGCCAGTGATGGGTCAGACGGTGATATGAGAATGTTGATTTACTTTGATTAGTGCTACTACAAAAATAAAAGCAGCTAGGTTTGGTTCTTTTACGGTGAGAAATGAGGGGAGGTTGACTTGTTATTGAGCTTACAATGGTATATGTTGGTTTTTCAGGTCTGCTGGAGTGAAGAGGGAGAGCTTTGTAGAGTTTTTTTTTTTAGTTTTTTTTGTAATGGACACCCCCCCCCCCCCCCCTTGTGTGAGTTAAACACCCTTATATCAGTTATCTTTTTTTTCAATTGCTTGGTGCAACCTAAATTCACATTTGTTTTCTTCCTTTGGGTATCTTTGTCCAAATTTTTTTTTGTATTTTAGTTTTAAAAAAAGAGACAATATTAACGCTAACTCAAATGAGAAAAATCAACAATTTTAAAAATGACATCTTAAATGCGAACGCGTTGTAAAGAAATTTAAAATTTAAATTATTTTGATATGACGCTAAAAATGCTGAAAATAACATAAACACATCAAGAATATATTTTTGATTTTTTGTATGTTGAAAGTATTTAGAAAAACAAGGGGTCAAAAATTGGGCTATAACAATATAGTTATTTAAAAAAAAACATGTTATTAAATTTTAGAAACTCCATGGGCATGTGGAAGGGTTTAGCAATTTTAACTTTTCTTTTTAATTTTTTTTTAAATTCATTTTTCTTATTTTATAATTCAATATTGAGCTAATTAAGAATTGAGTTTCATAATTTTTTTTGTTTTGTTTTTTATGAAGTTATCATAGTCTTTAAAAAATTTTCAGTATTGGTTTGATGCTTGATTTTACAATAGTTTATTTTTGTTTTCATATAGTTAAATAAAAAATAATTTTGAAAAAAAACAAGCTATTAATGCCAATGGAGTCCATTACCCGGTTTATGGGTTTGACATGTTGACCTGGGTTACTCGGTTTATGGGTTTAGTGAGTTTATCCATCAAACCTCTGATATGTTTTTTTTTAGTTTATGGCCCTTTGATTTTTCTAATTATTTTTTTAATTTCTTTCTTCTTCAATATTAAATTGGTTGAGAAATGAAACTTATGGTTTATTTTATTTTTTACTTTCTATAAGGTTATCATGACCATAGTTTTGAAACCCGACTCGACGGGTCGGCTTGGGACCCGGCTGACCCGGGGTTGGAACCGGGCCGGGTTTAGGAAAAAAATTAGAAAAGTGAAAAACCCAGCTGCCCCGGCAAGACCCGGTGTCAACCCGTTGACTATTTATTTTTTTAACCAAAACGACGTCGTTTTGATTTATATATATAAAAAAGAGTTGACTTGGTGACCGGTCAAAACCTGGTGACCCAGGCAAAACCACTAACCTAGGCCTTGATTCGGGTCGACCACTGGGCCAGTTTTAAAAACTATGATCATGACCTTAAATAAACATCTTTTTAGGATTGGTGCTCGATTTTGCAAACATATAATTTTATCAAAAAATTAAACAAAAATAATTTACAAAAACAATAAAGTTATTAAACTCATTGAAATCCATGACCCAGGTCGCAGGGTGACCGAGGTTGATCCAATTTGATATTGTCTCAATATGAAAAAAAATTATCGTTTTAATTTTAAAAAAAAATATGTCATGTTTTTACTGGTCTTGCAAGTTATCTTTGGACCCATTAAATTGAATGATTTACTTTGAATCAACTCCCACGCAGTTTAATTTGAAACTAAAGTTGGGCAAGAAGCCGAGTTGATAAGTTTCAAGATCAAGTCGCTTGAATAAATTTAATGATACTGTCAAAAATTATCTATACTTTTCATATTTTTTTAGTTTGGAAAAAGATAGTCCAACTCGTAGCGAAGCGTGAGCGAATGTATTAGTGATATATTCAAACAAGACAAAAGAAGAATAAAGAAGAATAATTTTATCAAAAAATTAAACAAAAATAATTTAGAAAAACAACAAAGTTATTAAACTCATTGAAATTCATGACCCAGGTCGCAGGGTGACCGAGGTTGATCCAATTTGATATCGTCTCAGTATAAAAAAAATTATCGTTTTAATTTTTTTTTAAAGATATGTCATGTTTTTATTGGTCATGCTAGCTTTGGACCTATGAAATTGAATGATTTACTTTGAATCAACTCCTACGCAGTTTAATTTGAAACTAAAGTTGGGCAAGAAGCCGAGTTGACAAGTTTCAAGATCAAGTCGCTTGAATAAATTTAATAATACTGCCAAAAAATATCTATACTTTTCATATTTTTTTAGTTTAGAAAAAGATAGTCCAACCCGTAGTGAAGCGTGAGCGAATGTATTAGTGATATATTGAAACAAGACAAAAGACGAAGAAAGAAGAATAATTTTATCAAAAAATTAAACAAAAATAATTTAGAAAAACAACAAAGTTATTAAACTCATTGAAATTCATGACCCAGGTCATAGGGTGACCGAGGTTAATCCAATTTGATATCGTCTCAATATATAAAAAAATTATTGTTTTAATTTTAAAAAAAATATATGTCATGTTTTTACTGATCATGCAAGTTATCTTTTGACCCATTAAATTGTATGATTTACTTTGAAACAACTCCTACGCAGTTTAATTTGAAACTAAAGTTAGGCAAAAAGCCGAGTTGATAAATTTCAAAATTAAGTTGCTTGATTAAATTTAATGATACTACTAAAAAATTATTTATACTTCTAATATTTTTGTAGTTTAAAAAAAAATAGATCAACTTGTAACAAAGCGTGAACAAATGTATTAGTGATATATTAAAACAAGACAAAAAGAATAATTATAGTACATTTCATGACATCGTGTGATGAAGAATGTGAGGAAAACTAGAGTTTTCAATCCATAAAATTACAACCTGTCAGGGAAATAAATAAAATTTTATGATATTTCATAAAAAATTTAGATTAATTTTTTAAAAAAAATAAACCGATCATCTATATTTATACTAGTTTTAGATCCAGAATCACTATAGAAAAGAATTCATAATAAAAATTTACTTAACTAATACATTTCATCTAGCAGGATTATCCATCATGTCGGTGCTACTGAGAATCGAGATCATGCAGAGAGAAACCATCAAACCATCCTCTCCAACGCCCCTTCACTTAAGAAGTCTCAAGCTCTCTCTTCTGGACCAGTTCATGCCAGTAGTTCACATTCCACTGCTGCTATTTTACCCCAGGAATGGAAACGACACAGATCACCTTGCCAAAGCCACGGAAAGGTCACTGCTACTAAAGACCTCACTGTCTGAAGCCTTGACTCATTTTTATCCATTCGCAGGCAGACTCAAAGACAATTCGTCCATTGAATGTGATGACCATGGGGCTGAATATATCGAGGCTCGAATCCATTGTATTCTCTCTGATATTCTCAAAAGGCTTGATACTGAAGTGCTAAAACAAATCCTGCCTGCAGCTATAAGTGAACCAGCCACGGCCAGGGATAGTCAATTAATTGTCCAAGCTAGTTTCTTTGATTGTGGTGGCTTGGCAATTGGCGTGAATCTTTCTCACAAGGTTGCAGATGCAGCCACGCTAACATCATTCATCAAGTGCTGGGCTGCAACCGCTCGCAGGTCGAGTACTGAGGTGGTGATCAGCCCAGTGTTTATGGGTGCTTCTATTTTCCCACAAATGGATTTACCAATCTCAATGCTTCCAGTACTAGATTTGATTCAAGGAGAGTCTGTCATGAAAAGGTTTGTGTTTGAAGCTCCCAAAATTACTGCTCTCAAAGCGAAAGCCATCAGTGCAAGCGTGCCAGATCCAACACGGGTGGAATCTGTAACAGCGTTGTAGGGACAGCCGAAGCTGTCAGTGGTACTGAAACTGCTTGTGTTATTAGGGCTGCTGGAGCTACTGTACTAGGTATAGACTCGATCACGGCTTTAACTATCTAGGCAATTAAGACGGGGTCCGTAACAAGAGTAGGGGCTACTGCCGGTGCTGCTGATGCTGCTCTCTGTTCTTGCGGTCCAGCTCTCTCAGGTGGTAAATTCCCAGCTTGAATAGAACCAACCCCAGCCTGGAGTCTAGATGACTCCTCAACACTTGGCTATTAAGATGTTGACAGTATAAGCGAAGCAGTGTCCTTTAAAGGATCCTCCCGCTGCCTATCAGCAAATCTCGTATCCTGATCTCTCCCCCTCACTAAAAAGGGATTAGTAGCCACACATTTTCTCGTCTGTACTATCCTGAAATAATCTAACAATCATAAGGTTTTTATTTCAATATCCTAAACCCTAGAGGCTCTAATATCAAAATGTAACATTTTTATTTTTGAAACCAATACATTAATCATAAAAAATAAAACATGATAAATTTTTTTTACTTTATTTTCTTTGTTGAACTCATATAAAATTTATTAAAATTTCTATCGAAATTTTGGCAGAGTCTCCACTATACCGGAAGGTCAAAGTTATCGACAAATCATTTATACACATCTTGTATTTATTTTTCATACACATTCCAATCATTCTAAGTCTCAAACTGTAGCACCCCAAACTTTTAACATAAAAAATCACACAATTATCAAGTTATAAAAATGAGAAGAATCCCAGGGAGTTTTTTTTTAAATTAAGAGATAACTATTAATTAACCATCGTAATTGCATTCATACATTAGCATAATGAAGATTCCAAATTTCAAATTACTAATTAAAGTTTTAACAAGATAGTACTACATAACTTTATACATACAAATTAGAAGTATTATCCCAGTTCGTGGGTTTAGCGGTGATTTTTCTTTTTATTAATTGAACTCGATTATGTGATCATTTATTTTTCTTTTTATCATATATGTTGCAAGTGTGAGGCGTCGCAAAGCTCATTCTCCCGGATTGGGATAGTCATGAATGACATGGATGGAAAAGACAAAGAATTCTTGTCATTTATTTGTAAAAAAAAGGGCATAAGAATCGTCACCTAATATTTTAATCTTTAGAAACTCTAATTGGTCTCAGAGTCTGGAGAAGGGGATTGATTGCATAAAATTAAAGTATTAGCACCCATAATACACCTTACCTGAGGTAAACTGTATTGCTTATTTGTCTGATACAAAATAAGAAAATGTTGTGTTTTCTAACTATTGATCTATTTAAGGTTGAAGATAAGTCATTCTTAGTAAAGAGGTCTGTATCTTATTAGGTTAAAAACTTAACCGTTCTAATGCCAATTGACATAATTAAAAAGTTGATGTCTTATCTCAAGTGCAGGAGTGTCAAAATAATAAACAACCCGGCGAGACCGGGGTCGAACCACAGGGAGATGAACTATATAAATTATAAATAATAATAATAATAATAATAACAACAACAATGATGATGGTGATGGTGATGATGAGTTAAAGAGGACTTTGAGATGTAAGATTAATGTGAAGATTAAACAATGATAAAAACAAATGTCAAGGTTAGAGGATCCAATAATAGTATTAGAGATAAGAAAAGTATAAACTCTTTATAAATTATCAACATGATCATATTAATCATCTTATTTACTTAATACCATACTTATAAATTTCATTAGGTATTCATGATGTTAACTTATATTGACAACAAATCAAGTTCCTTTCATAATAACGATGTCGGCTGAAGACTATGAAGGATCAAGTATTTAATGTACCAAGTGTTATACAACACAAATCTATATTAACCATTTAACAAGCAACGTATTAAGAATTAATAAGATCAAAATGATAAGACATATTAATAACAAGTTGTTTAGGATATAAGCATTGAAGTCCATATTGAGTTTATATTATATTTATCATAACATTATTAGTGAAACCTTTTCACCTTAACATAATAAACTTAACTATACATTATGAAGGAGAAAAACATAAATAAATAATATAAAAACATAAACATGATATAAGTTAACTAACTATACTAAAGGAAATGAAAAGTATAAACAAGAGATTAATGAAAGCAAAACTTAAGCCTTATAAAAATATAAAGAGAGAGCAAGAACATGATCTTGATCTAAGAATCAAGATGCCTAAATGAATGCCAAATGCATCTTTTTATATGCTAAAATTCAAAACTATTCATTTGGTAATTGATTATTGATGTAGTGGTCAACTATTGATTTAGCGGACTTGGTGGACAGCAGCACTCAAGCATTTTGACTGGATAAAATGACATTGATTCAATCAGAATTTGGAAACATATTCCGCATGAAAGTTGTTGTAAATCATCTTCTCTTTTCACCTATAAAATTTCAGAGAATTTGGATCACTAGAGCTCGAGATATGGCTAAAATACTGAGTAGTGCTTCTGGTGGACGTGGTGGATAGCCCTTAAGCTCTTGTCTAGATGAAATGTCATTGCTAAATCAGAATTCGAGCAGGTCGTCCTCATAAAAGTTGTTTGAAATTGTCTTATCCTTCCACCCACCAAATTTGACATCATTTTGTCTTCTAAAACTCCAGCTATAGGTAAAATTCTGAGCAGTGTTTAGGCTGGATTGCAGGACAGATTCTGACTTCTCTTTTATGGCCAAACTTTGAATTTAAAAACGGCAGATTTGGGTCTTCCCTTATTCATGAACTTTGTAGGCCTATTTCTTAGATTTCTATCCATATAAACCAAACTGAAATCCAAGATCTATAGCTCCAGATATGATCCAATGACTGAACAGTGCTCCAATTTGAATTGAATCGACATCTCCTTTCTAAACTTAACCTTTTCTTTGTCCTTTCACTTTTAATAGTTAATCACAGCAATCAATCCTTTGAATTGTGAGATATGCCTGCATTTAAAATGAGCATTTACCATAAATTAAAGCTATCTTATATTATCAGACTTGTTATTATAAAACATGCTTTAGTTAAGGAGTTATTGATACTTCAAGTGCAAAATAATGATATAAAACCTTGATAAAAATGCACTTTTAAGTCTAATCACCAATAAAAGGAATATATCTTACGTATAAATTCATAATCATATATGTTGCGAGGCACACAACATCGAGCGATGACGGGTCTGCCGCCTGAGATGTTGGTGAAAAAGAAAGGGGTTTTGGGTATAATCATAAAGTTATAATTATAAAATTCAGGAGTCGCCACCTAGTGTTATAATTACCAGAAAACTTATGATCTACAAGAGTATGGGTAAGGGACTAATTGTGCAAGAAAAAGACGTATCACCTCAAGTGCAAAGAAAATGAAATATATTTGTTAAGCACAACCTGGGTTGATTTGAAAAAACTAAGTTATAAAGTTTGATTTAAATTGGATTTTAAGTTCAATCGAACAATATATTAATTTGACAAAACCTAATTAATTATAATACACTTTTAATAATTTGATTGACTCGTCAGATCATGTCCAAACATAATTGCATTAGTGTTAAAGAAAAAGAAATCGCAAAACAATATCATTTTAATATAAATGGTCCGATAACCTGCTAATCGACCCAACAAGTCAGGTATTTAAGGGGGTATGGTAGCGGTTGCTTTTTAAAGGGTTTTTTTTTCAAAAATACATTAAATTAATTTTTTTATTTTAAAAAAATTATTTTTAAAATTAACACATAAAAAATATTTAAGACCATGAAAAAATAATTTTAAATAAAAAATAAAAATTTAATAAAAAAAAGGTTTTCCACAACGACTCAAACACTCTAAGTCTTCTCCTGATCAATTTTTTGAACAAATGTGATAAGTGATAACTATGAAATAAAGATATTTCGTCACCATCAAAGTTATACGTGCCACAATCTTCACGGTCATCCTCTAATTTAATTAGCTAGCTAGGCATATACTTCCATGCCCGTCCCTCTCCAAACAGACTTTTCAATCGAAGTCAAGATGGTTTTCAATACATCACGCCTGCTAACATTGTCAAACACTAAATCAATATTCTGAAGCATTAATTATTAATAGTACTCCACAGTTTGTTTTTTTATTTTTATTTTGAACTTTATTAATATTAATCAAACAACAATACAATTTATCTTAGATGGGATATATTAGGGGTGATATATCATTCCCTTATACAACTAGTTTCTTACTTAGATTCTCGCAGACCATAGATTTTTTAATAACTATAATATTAGGTGGCAACTCCTGAATTCTATAATCATAACTTTATAATTATACCTAAAACTTCTTTTCTTTTTATTAACATTTTAGGAGGTATGGTCTATTTTTAAAAAAAAATTAGTTAAATAAAAAATGATTTCTAAAAAAAAATTAGGATATTAAATTTTGTGGAGTTAATGATTTAGTTTGGCAAGGTAACCCTGATTACTCCAGTTCACGGGTATGACTTTTTTTTTTACTATTAATAAGAACTTTAAAACGCGTAGGTTTTTCACTATAGCGTTTTGTTTTTTTTTTTTTTGCTTTTGTTTCTTTTTTTTTCTGTAGCATTTTTTTTGTTTTTGTTTCTTTTTTTTTACATGTTTTTTTTCCTTTTTTTTAACCCAAAATTGACTTCTTCTTTTCTTTTTTTTAAAAAATTTTTTTAAATATTGAGCTGGTTGAAAATTTAACTATGTTGTTTTTTCTTTAAAACATTGTAGACTGCTATAATATTCTCATACATTGTTTTTTTTATGATTCTTTTTTTGTTTGATTTAGTTTGTTAATATTAAATTTTTTTTATTTAGTTATCAGATTTTCATGATACGGATCCCGAGTTTGATGGGTTAACCTGATTTGACGAGTTAATCCAGATTTTTTTTAATTTAGTTTAGTTTGTTAAAGTTAATTTTCTTTCTATTTAATTATCAGACTTTCATGACACGTATCCTGGGCTTGACGGGTTAACTTGGTTTGATGGGTAAACCCTTCATATTTTTTTCTATTTAGTTATCAAACTTTCATGACGCGAATCCCAAATTTTACGGGATAACCTGGTTCAAAGGGTTAACCCGATTAATTTAAATTTTTTTTTCTTCATTAATTTTTTTTTCCTGTTGATTTTTTTCTTTGTTTTTTAATTAATCTATTTAATTATCACACTTTTATGACACGACTTTATAGCCAGACCCACATCCAATATTCTTGGATCCGGTGTTGTAGTCAGACTCACTTAAACTTGGGTCATGCAAGTTTAATGTTATTATTAATATTATAAATATTACTCTTAGGTCGGCCGTTGCAGCCAAACCCAAGATTCTTGGGTATACCTTTGCAATAAACCCCAAGATTTTTAAATCTTTGTTTTTATATATATTTTTTATGCTAAAAAATGACCCGCGGCATCGCTCGGGTCACGTAACATTGTAGATTTTATTTTTTTATATTAAGTTGGTTGAGAATTTAGCTTTGTAGTTTTTTTTAAAAAAAACAATATGAATTGCTACAGTGTTCCCCCTACATAGTTTTTGTTTTGTTGCAGTGTTTCCCCACATATTTTTTAAAAAAAATTATCTTTATCGAATTTATTTTTTCAATATTGAGCTGGCTGAGAATCTAACTTCAGCTTTCCCCACATTTTTTTTGTTTTTTTATTTGTTTTTCTTTTTTTCCAAAATTGTCATTTTTTATATATTTCTTTTTTTTTTCAGAATTATTTTTGTTGATTTTATTTTTTTTACTATTGAGCTGGTTGAAAATTTAGTTTTTTGTTTTTTTCTTTAAAACACTATAGCTTTCCCCACGTGTTTTTTTTTCGTTTTTGTTTCTTTTTTTTTACATGTTTTTTTTTTTCATTTCTTTTACCCAAAATTGACTTCTTCTTTTTTTTAAATAGTCTTTGTCGGCTTTTTTTTATATTGAGCTGGTTGAAAACTTAGTTTTGTAGCTTTTTAAAAAAAAAAAAACACTATAGATTACTACAATGTTTCCCTTACATGGTTTTTGTTTGGCTGCAATGTTTCCCCCACATATTTTTTTTAAATTATCTTTGTCGAATTTATTTTTTCAATATTGAGTTGGTTGAGAATTTGAATTTAGCTTTAGCTTTAGCTTTCCCCATGTTTGTTTTTTCATTTTTTTAATTTTTTCCAAAATTGTCTTTCTTCTTTATATTTTCTTTTTTTTCATAATTATTTTTGTTGATTTTATTTTTTTACTATTAAGCTGATTGAGAATTAAGTTTTTTAATTTTTTTTCTTTAAAACACTAGATTGCTACAGCCTAGTTTAAAGGGTTAAACCAATTAATTAAATTTTTTTTCTTTTTCTTCATTAATTTTTTCCTTCCTGTTGATTTTTTTTCTTTTTTTTAATTAATTTATTTAATTATCATATTTTTATGACATGACCTTATAGTCAAACCCACATTCAATATTCTTGAATCCGATGTTGCAGCCAGACTCACTTAAACTTGGATCATGCAAATTTAATTTTATTATTAATATTATTAATATTATTTTTAGGTCAGGCGTTGCAGCCAAATCCCAAATTCTTGGATATAGCTTTATAGAAAAACTTAAAATTTTTAAATTTTTATTTTTTCAAATACTTTTTATATAAAAAAATGACCCGCGGCATCTAGTTTAAACTAGATTATGTGATTATTATTATTTTTTTTTCATACATGAGACTTTAATATTATTAAGATATTGAAAGAAAGTGTCCCACGTTGCATTAGACAGCATCGTCCAGTTGTTTTTTTTCCACTTGACTTGTCCGTTTACTTTGATTAGTTGCTTTCGTTGCTATCACTCCGTTCTTACCAGGGGAGTTGTTATGTTAATTACTTAACACAAGTCTGGATTGAGGCCTTATTTGTTAACCAGACTTGAAAATAGATAGCTAGCAGGATTATTCATCATGTCTGTTCCACTGAGAATCGAGATCATGCAGAGAGAAACCATCAAACCATCCTCTCCAACGCCCCTTCACTTAAGAAGTCTCAAGCTCTCTCTTCTGGACCAGTTCATGCCAGTAGGTCACATTCCACTGCTGCTATTTTACCCCAGGAATCGAAACGACACAGATCACCTTGCCAAAGCCACGGAAAGGTCACTGCTACTAAAGACCTCACTGTCTGAAGCCTTGACTCATTTTTATCCATTCGCAGGCAGACTCAAAGACAATTCGTCCATTGAATGTGATGACCATGGGGCTGAATATATCGAGGCTCGAATCCATTGTATTCTCTCTGATATTCTCAAAAAGCCTGATACTGAAGTGCTAAAACAACTCCTGCCTGCAGCTATAAGTGAACCAGCCACGGCCAGGGATAGTCAATTAATTGTCCAAGCTAGTTTCTTTGATTGTGGTGGCTTGGCAATTGGCGTGAATCTTTCTCACAAGGTTGCAGATGCAGCCACGCTAACATCATTCATCAAGTGCTGGGCTGCAACCGCTCGCAGGTCGAGTACTGAGGTGGTGATCAGCCCAGTGTTTATGGGTGCTTCTATTTTCCCACAAATGGATTTACCAATCTCAATGCTTCCAGTAGATTTGATTCAAGGAGAGTCTGTCATGAAAAGGTTTGTGTTTGAAGCTCCCAAAATTACTGCTCTCAAGGCTAAAGCTATCAGTGCAAGCGTGCCAGATCCAACACGGGTGGAATCTGTAACAGCGTTGATCTGGAAATGTGCGATGAGCGCATCAAGATCAAACTTGGGGGTTCCAAGAAAAGCTGTGTTGTCTCTTGGAGTGAATATTCGGAAGAGGCTTGTGCCAACCTTACCAGACAACTACGGTGGGAACTACGTAGGTAGTATATCAGCGCGGATGGGGGATCATGATGATTTAGAATTGCAAGGTATAGTGAGCCGTATAAGGAAAGATCTTATAGAGTTTGGTGAAAATTATGCTAAAATAACCCAAGGGGACGATACTTCGTTAGCAATTTGCAAGACGGTAGAGGAGTTTGGAAAGATGGCCATGAGCAAAGATATTGACTACTATAACTGCACCAGTTGGTGTAGATTTGAACTTTATGATGCTGATTTCGGATGGGGAAAACCAACATGGTTGAGTAATGTTTTCACTATAGAGCTGAAAAATGTTATGTGTTTGATGGACACAAGGGATGGTGACGGAATAGAAGCGTGTATAAGCTTGAGTCCAGAAGACATGGCCTTGTTCGAATCCAACAGGGAGCTGCTTGAATTTGCTTCTGCAAATCCTAGTGTATCAGTTTAGCTCAGATGGAAAGAAGATGTTTGCGAGGCTCAATGTGTGATGTAATGCGCTTGAATCATCGGTTCATTACATTACATTCTTTAGTTTGCTGGTGGTGAAATTTCTTTTCTATTTCTTTTTTCTTGTTGTCTGGTCATAAAATTTTACAGTAATGTAATAGAGTTTATCAACAGTATCATTTTAGCTGTCTAATTTTACGAAATGCCACCACAGATGAGCCGTTGAACAAAAATCAAGCTGTATTTTTTAAAAAAAATCATAACAGATATGAACACTTGAGGGTTTAATTCACACCTTTTCTACCGGAGCACTTGAATCGGACGGGATAACTAACAAGAATATGGCAACTGGAGCAGAGCAAACACAAATCTCCAATGCCTCGCGCCTAATGACAATAACAACTTTACATTTACGTCACCAACACATGGTGGTGCTCCTTACAAATAAATTGGAATCAACATAAATGAATTGGCAACAGTCCATACAGCCCTTCAAACACAAAACTATTAGCATACAAGCACTTGGCATCTCTCCATGTGGCTGGAGAGAGTAGTCACACAGAGTGAATGAAAGACTTCCATATTATTGTGCAATTGCACTTGGATTCCAACTTCGGAGGCTTCATACTGTCCATCTTCGGAGGATTTCACATTATCGTGCAATTGCACTTGGATTCCAACTTAGGAGGCTTCATAATGTCCATCTCGTTCGGAAGCCCAACATTACGCACCATAGATTCATTGGCATTCTCATCATTCTCGGTCTTGTTGGCAGAATGTTTTGCATCTACTCCTGCCCGCTTTTGCCTAACTTTTAGGGATTTTGAAGTGCGTTTTCCAGCAGGTCTCCCACGCGGATCCTTTCTGTCAGCTGTGGATTTTCCAAGAATTGTAACAGTTGGCCAAGAACCTTCCAATGGGACTGAACTTTCCTTTTCAATGGCTGTAGTTGCAGCCCGGTAGGCCAGATCATGAACAATGGAGCTACAGAAAAGTATTGTATCTGTTGCTTCTTCAAGGGTTAGGCTTCTTGCCTTGCTCCCTACCTGACAGTCTACCATGACAGTTGACTCCTCTGTCAAAAGTTAAAACATTGTTAGAGAATCAAACCAAAACATGCTACACCCATCTCAAAGTTAGCATTAGATTAAAATGTGGCAAGCATATGGAAACTGGAAAATCATTTTGTAAACATAGGAATTGCTACTAACATTACTTTTACGAACTGTGGAACTTGACTCATTATTCTAACTGGAAAATAATGTTTAAATCAGACTGTCAAAGCAAAAAAAAATTGGAGCCATGTTTCAGTCAATTGTGTTCAAACCTGCAAACAACATGTAATCAACACAAATCATAACCCAGGATTAAACATACCTATTATGCCATCTGCATGATCTGGCCTGTTGTGTTCCAAAACAGAAGCAGGAGTTTCATTATCTGAAGGTGTTGGGACTGGATGATCCTGAACTTCACTTATGGTGCTCCTTGAATTTGTCGATATATCATCATTCTCTGAGCCAGTACCATGACAATTGTTCTCAACTTCTATTTCTGATATTGAAGCCAAACGACTATGAGCAGGAATCTCAGCAACATTCAATCTGTCAAGACTGGTGTTTAGCATGTTTTGTTCTGTGACAACAGAAGAATCTGGAGGAAGAGCTGATGCTTCTACATCTGAGACATCGCCTACATTGTTTGGCAAATCTTCTCCATTTTCATATAAAGAAAAGTTGCCATGATTTGATAGTGCTGAATTCTCCTCCAACCGAATCCCAACTGTATGACTTGGCAAATCTGAGGAAGATACATCAGTTTTTCTTTTACTGTCCTTTTGCTCAAACAAATCTTCTTCAGGAATTGCTGCATCAGTAAAAAACATGCAAGAAACATCCATTTCTTTATTTTCTGAAGCCAGCAATATCCTTTGAAAAGCTACAGGTGTTTCCTCCAAACCATCATATTTTATATTGCCAACAGAAACCTCAACATTTTCTTCATGTGTGTTTGTTGCAAGACCTAGAGTTTGGTGACCATCATTTAAAGTTCCAGAAAAAGATGATGCAGTGCTTTGAGGTCTTGAGCTTAGGTCATATCTGTAGTTCTCTATGTCAGATTTCCTGCCACTTAACTGTCGTTGAACACGTGTTTCAACTTGTCTGCTGGTGCTGAAATCAATGGAGGATGATGCTGATGTACTACCATGCCCAATGGAACTTCTAAAACTGTTTGCACTGTCTCTTGCATACGACAAATCATCGTAAGTAATGGTAGAGGCAATTAAAGTCCTGCCTTGAACAACAGGCCCTTTGCTACTGCTAGACCTTTTGAGCAATACAGAAATCCCAGCACCTTCTGAAACACCAGCCTTCAAACTTGGATAGTTATTTGAGCGAGGCAATAGCTGATCTCCACCGTCTCCGCTAGGAAGGCTATAACCAGGAAGTGGCTGTCCTGTTTCATGATGGCCAGCAGTACTATGTTCACTTCCTTCCATCAAAGACCTCGTGAGAGAACTTTCTCGGGAATAAATACGGTTTTGCTCATGGTATGAAGTCTCGCCTTGCTTAATAGTACTATGTTCACTTCCTTCCATCAAAGACCTTGTGAGAGAACTTTCTCGGGAATAAATACGGTTTTGCTCATGGTATGAAGCCTCGTCTTGCTTAACTCTGTCTTCAGGCAGGGAAACCCTTGCATCAACCATTTCAACAAATTGTGATTCCATATCATTAACTCGTGGCTGTAATTCAGGTACAGCCATCCGGATATTTGGCTCATCAGATGGCTGGTGTTCTTCAGAAATATTAATAGACAGCACTGGGATGCTGTCAATGGCTACTATTTCTGTGTCTGGAGTGGCAGTGCCTACAAGATTGTTGCAATCCGGACAGAGATTGACATCCTTTTCCAGAGTTTCAATAACACTATACCTGCAACCACATTTAGAACAAACACTTGTTTTTTCTAGAGTGTCAACTTCTGACAAATCAGCCTTGAAACATAAAGTGTCAGAAGCAGAACTGATTTCCACATGATGGTGCCTGCCCTCCTCATAACCACCAGGTTCATATTCAATTGAGGGGTCTCTTTCCAAGTCATGCAGCTGAAAGTGAAGGCCATCGTCTGTATCATGCCCGGCATCTTTATTTAATGCATCCACCTTATCAAAGGCAAAAACCCCTTCCTGATCATCAGGATGCAGTACCTTACCACTTTCAGTTGCCATATCTTCCTGGTGGTGGTCACCTCCCTCGGTATCAGGTGCAATGCTGGTACCTTGATCAGAACTCGCATTACTGCTGGTTGTTACAGAAGAGTTCCTCGACATCAAAGAGCGATGTGCAGAACTTGCTTTTCCACCATAGAAGGTAGTGCTGGGGACACTGGATAGAAGTGGTCTGAACATGTTCTGAGGACTTTTCCGATGATCCTACACAAAAAATATTTATCAAATAAATGATCTGCACACCAAGACTTGTGAAAAACTATGAATGCACAATAGAGGAAAGTAAATGCAAGAACTCCTCGATTTTCACAGAATAAATATAAACTACTTAAGGTTTCATGGACAGCTCCATAAATAAACTTTTTCTTACTTGTCAAACCGGACACTTTAGACCTGCATTATTCCAGAAATGATGTGACAGCATGACCACAACAAAAAAGTTTAACTAATTACATGATTTTAATTAATAAACAATTTGGTAAGACCATATCAAACTAGAAAATGCATAACTGAAGCATGTATGGTCAGAGCTTACAAACAAAAAATGCATGCCATTTTATCTAAAAGGAAAAGATCAACCGATTGAAAAGCATTTATTTCAGAGCTGCAAGGAAGGTAAACACTAAAAAAATGTGTTAATGTATTTAAAGTTCAAATTAAATAAAAAAGACATAATATTCTTATTATAATGGCTGTGGTTACCAAAGAAATACAAGTGAAGTATTTTTTTGCCATACTATCAAAGTAAAAAAGGACATGATAACAATTCACGATGCATTTCCCTTCTGATACAATTTCATTGTCACAGTTGAGCATATATTTTTTTTATTTCTTTGGGTAAGTTTATAACAGATCCATTTTATTCAACATCCATTTCACCTTTCTTTTGATTTATGGAGGGGAGAGGATGCAGGTGGAAGGGTGATCTACTATAGGATTGGTCAAGTTTTTCGGAATTATGATGACTTCCCACACAATTGCAGGCATTAGAAATGAATTAGTTATTGATGGTAGGGTTGAGTACTAAAAACGATCTTAAAGTTTTAAGTTCTTGAGGTAGGTCAGAGAATGGTGTTCATGACAATTTTGGCTATGTTTATATATCTGTGGAAACTTTTGATTTTAGTATCATGGACAATAAATAAAAGGACTTATGGTGGCGATAAAAGTTATCGAAATTGTCAATAAACTAATTTGTACATGGAAGCTCACCTTCATATCTGAAGTATGACAGGGATCTGTGTAAAACCTAACTCTAGAAAGTGACTATTGTAGGGATACTAGCAAAACTTTATCACAGTAAATATTTAACAGAGAAGAGAGTGGTTAAGTGCAATAGACACTGCCATACCATTTGACGAAGAGCAGAGTCAAAGGATTTTTTTGGAGCGGAACTTGGGGAAAATACTCTAGTTGAGTTCTTTGAGAATGCAGGAGCTCTATTATTAGGAAAGCCACCAGTTCTCTTTGAAGCTAAGTGGTCTAAGCTACCCACATAAGTGGATTGTAGAGAGTCCACATCATCATCACCAGATGATGCCACAGAACCTTTGCTGTGTGAGCTAATTCGGTCTCTATCATGACTGTGTGATGAACTGACACTTCTAGAGGCTGGAGACATTGATTGCCTGCCAAATTTTGAGCCCGAGTCCCTACTATTTCTGGATGCTGGAGAGGAACCCCTTACATATGATGCTGGCCGATCTGCCAGAGAAGTGCGAAGATTCGGTGGTGCTTCAGAGGAGAAACCAGGAATATTTGACTGCCATGCCCTTATTTTTGGTGATGCAGAGTTCCCTCTACTTGTCCTTATGGGGGAAGTTCCCCTTGCCCCCGATCCTGTGCTCATCCTCCTTGGAGTTGGAGTAGAAGACCTTGGAGCGGGTGTTGAGGCTTTACTCGGAGGAGGAGATGGTCTACGTGATGGAGTGGAAGCCCGTTGACTAGGAGTTGGACTAGAATAAGATGCCGACGATGGCCTTCCTCTCGACTGAAATGTACTATTACCAGAACGCGGGGAAGGGCTTAAGCGATTTGGACTTGCACTGCCCCTACTGCTCCTGTGACTCTTCTCCATCTACACATGGATGCACCCATCTCAATTACAGGAAATTATGGATATAATTGTATTCTTTATCCTAAACCTTTGGGCAATAAATTGTATTCCATAAAAGCAGTCAATGACTTACCGTCGAAGATCTCGATATGGAAATGGGTTGACTACGAGGTCTGCCCCTGGATGCAACATTAACTGGTGGGGGTTCATCATCCAAAGAAGGAAAAAGCGGGGTCTCGGGAGGAGTTAATAACCTACAAAATTATTAAGACCAAGCAGTTCATCAAAACCAAGAGCAGCTAAGAGCTCTCTTACCAGCTTAAAAGCAAGATGCAAAAGAAAAAATGCGATATTAATTATTATAAAATGATCAATTTCAGCTTGTCTTTGTGAATTAATCAACCAACTGGCAGCGCTATTAGCTTGACATTTAGAAACTTGACTTGTTAAATATGGTAAATTTAGCTTGTATACCTCAAAACTTGAATTTTTAACTATGATAAATTGAACACGCTAGAGACAAGTAGACTGTGGCCTAAAAACAAGTTTCTCCTTGTCAAAAACTGAAATATTGTGTTCACTAGAGAAACAAAAATTAACAAGGTGTTGTAAAATGTTTCCAAATAGGAAACCATAACCCACCAGTCATAGTCATTCTTCTCCCCATCTACATTAAGAAGTTCACTACTCTCTCCTCGAACAGGGATGGAAACTCCAAGTTTTAAGTCTGAAAAGTATCTCAACTTTGTGGCTGCATAAAACAATTTAATTCATCAACGGAGCATGCAACACCATTAGCCAGAAGAAACATAGAAATATTTATATTCAGGAAAGGATAGATAATGCAATAAATAAACCAAATGAAAGAATGGAGCTTGCATGGACAATTACAGAATGAGTCTTCAAAGTCATCAGCTGACTGAAGCAAGAAATTCTCTCCTTCTCTAGACTGCATTTCATTGAACAGAGCAAGATCCTCATCTTTCTCTTTGAAGAGCAATCCACCTTCAAGGCTACGCCCTCGCTTATGATTTTCTGCTCTTGGCTCTCTCCCAGGAGAATATCTCAATGCCGGAGAAGGCGGCATCTCCTCCACTATGAATAAACTTCCAAACTAATCACTTCAACCTCTCCTCGGCACTAAAACCAAGATAACCGTTTTTCCAACCAGATTTCCCATAAACCGGTATCCAACGACGAAACCAAACTAATAAATTAACCAAAACACCTTTTCTTCCGAAAAATGAAGCTTCAGTTCTAGTTTCACTGAATTAAATTAACACCACTTCTAGCAACCCGAAGCAAAGCCAACCAATTCCCACGCATACAATTTAACCCCAAATCTTCAAAGACAAACCTACAGCACAGCATATACCATCACATTAATTGAAGCAAATGCAGCATTAAAAATGAAGTAGCTCAACAACCCTATGAAAATAAGAAGCAAACAGAATCCTTCATCTCGCAATACAATATCAAAACCCTAGATTCCTTTCCATCATGATCCAGCACACTGATACTACACTCCATCACACTCAAAACCCCCCAATTCAACTCGAATTCAACTTCTAATCACCTTCCACCGAATAAAAAAAAAGATTAAAAACTCACCGTTTTAAAGCAGCAAAGAGGAGTAGCCAACTCAGCAAGTAGCCACAGCAGCAGCAGCAGCAGAGCAACTTCACTTGCCAGAAACCAAAAAATATATATGTTCAAGTAAAAAATTCTTCAACGAAGATCTCAAATTCCAAGATTAAATGCCAAATTACACCCCCAAGAACGCTTTCTTTTCTAGATCTAAACGCATTTAATGCTCCAAGTTATTCACTGCCAGATCGCGGATCGATCACCTTCGTTTTTTTTCCAGCATTCTTCTCTCTCCTCCAAGAAATTAAAAAAAAAACTAAAAAAACTCTTCTTTTTTAGTTGTTACGGAGCTGCTTTGATTTGCTTGTTCCTTCTTCTTTCCTTCTCATCAACACCAAACTTCCATTTTCTATTCTCTTTCTCTCTCAGTCGTTTCACTTTCTCGCTGCTCTGCGATGGATATTTCCTCTCTTCTTTTTTTCCCTTTTCTAGATTATTGCTCTGGTTATTATTTTCTTTATTTGTCTTGATTGCAATTATTTTTCCTTAAGACAGTATAATACGAGAATTCTTATTTCTTAACATACGATTTATTAATTTTAAATTTTTAAGTATGAAATACGATCCTAGTGGTCACGTGCTTTGATAGGCTTTTTAAGTCCTTCAGTCTTACGTATTCCTGTTACCATGATTTTATATATATATATATATATATATATATATATTAATTAATTAGAGAATTTTCGTATCTGCTTAGTGCTTACCTTTTATTGCAGGAGTATTGTTGTACTTACAAGCTAATTAACCTGTTCTTTTTTGGGACCAGGAAAATTACTTTCTAACAACATTAATGTGTGAGCCCAACATCTGACGATTGAAACTATTTAATGGGACAGATATTTAGCACATATTTTGGGCTGAACTATTTTTCTTATTAAATTTTAAATTTCTTTAAATTAACTTTTTACTAGAATATTTTTAATGTATTAATGTTAAAAATAAATTTTAAAAAAAATAAAATAAAATAAAAATATTATTTTAATATATTTTAAAAAGTAATTTAAATCAAGAGCTATGTTATGTTTTGAAACTCTTTTTGGAGGAATTACGGTATTTTTTTTATTATTATAACTGACTAGAAAAGTATTTATATTTCTTTTTCAAATAATATTAAACCATTTTTATATATATACATAGAGAGATATTTTTTATTTAATTATAAAGGATATTAGATTAATTGTTTTAAAAACAATACTAGGACACTCTTTTCTAGCAATTCGGTATATATTTAAAAAAAAAGATTAAAAATGTTGAAAATCATCTATCGATCAGTCTTGTCGTTTGCACAAGTGTTCATGTGTCAGGTAGCTTGCAGTGTAATAAATAATAACTACAAATACGTGGCATTACAGCAATTAAGCTGGGGCAGGTGATAGGGAAAACTTAAAATGCCTGGACAATAATGATAACAATTCTTTATTAATTTTAATTTTGAAGTCAGTGTTTAAAAATATTCATTAATTTTCTCGAATATAATAAATTAATAATAGATCAATACGTGAGATATTTCCATGAATTCGCTGGAAGTGATAACTCACCTACTTAAAAATATTATTTATCATAGATTCCATAATATAGTTTTAAAATAAGAGATTTAAAATATCTAATAAGTATTTCAGTAGTAAGAATTTAAAATTAAAAAATTTGTTTCTTAATCTCATTTTCAAGTCCTGTATTTATTAATATTAATAACCACTTAAAATTTATTTAGTAGTTAATTTCAAAATTTATGGATTAATCTAGATATATATATAAACTAATTCAATATTTCTAATAAATAAAAAATAAAAAATAAGAGGACTACCATTCACACTCCACGCTCGATCTGCGAAGGTCTAAGAAAACTCTCATTCCATGTCCGGCCAGATAACAACTTTTTATCCAAGGAGTTAGCGCCAAACATTTACTTGTTTGATTTTGATGTAGAAATGGTGATTTATAAAATTTTAAATTAATTTTTTTTATTATTTTGATGTATTGGTATTAAAAATAAATTTTAAAAAAAATAATAATAATTTTATATATTTTCAAATAAAAAAAGAAGAAGCAATCACCGAATCATAATTAGGTGGTACTGTTTGATTGAGATTTATTAAATTGCTGCTGTTGTGATTGTTAATCCATCAATTTGGATGAAGATCACGCTTGGTTTCAAGTCAACATCAGACTTCTAGGCCCATGATAAGCTCATTTTTCGTTCTTTCTGTAAGTTGACCCATCAGCTAACACCATGCTTTCATGGATTGATCATCGGGAAAGTCAAACAATAACTCTTAAGGGCAACGTAAAATACAAAAAAAAAAAAAAAAAAAGGGGGGGGGAATTTGTGAAGGGCTACGTTTGGACCTAAAAATCATTTAGCTAGAAGCTACAAAAAGGTCGAGACTTGAGACCTTGGTAACTGGCAGTACAACCCAGACCGCAGTTTTAACTTTTGACACCCTTTTTCAGGGGTTGCTTTTGCATTATTAAACTCGAGGGTGGTCGGAAGTCAACAGGTCCTAGATTCGAGCTGTGAAGATAAACTCAGATAGATTCCAGAAATGTATATTTAAAATAAAAAAAAAGAGTTGAAACTATTTGTTTTGAAGAAAAAAAATCAAATAAAGTTTTACTCCGAATATTCCATTTAGGTATAATCATTAGCTAATTGCTTCTAACCGAATAGGTTTCTTTTAATAGAATGAAAAAAAAGGAACATGGGTAGGTAATTTATATTTTTCACGTTTATATAATAATTTTAATGTTTGAAACTTTAAATCAAAGGGCTTATATTATAAGACTTATCTCATTTTATTAATTATTAGAATTTTTGATGAGATTAACTCTCTATCTAGTTTTAAACTAGATTTGTTGCAAATCTTTTTTTATATAAACAAAATATTAGCATAAAAAAATCAAAAAAGAAAATGATTTAAGCCTAACTAGGTTATCAAATAACTCAACACTAACCTAATAGAAAGTAAATCGTACGGAGAAGCAAAACTCCAAAATAAACAGCTTAAAAAAAAACATGTAAATTCAAACGAATCTTCTAAACTTCGTCTAACATTTAAAATCGGCAACTCGTTAAATCATGGACTCGTGTTCAATGAAAAAATTAACTTTAAACCAATTTAATTTTGAAGTATATAATCATTGAAAAAATATTAATAAAAAAACTTGTAAACACCAAAATAATAAAAATAAAAAGAGTGAATAAAATTTGAGATAAAAAATCCAAGGAGGGTGAAATTTGAAAAATAAAAATGATCTTATACAAGATATATAGAAATTAAAAGAATGAGTATCAAATTTAAAAGATTAAAAAAATCACAGGGAATAAAATTAAAAAAACATATGTAATTTGATAGATTGTTTATAGATTAAAAAATTGTAGAGGGCTAACCTAATAGAATAAGATAGCAAAACAAAACAAAAAACCCAAAAAAATAATAGAAGATATGAAAACATTAGCTTAAAAAATAAAAATAAAATCAAACAAACCCGAGCAAAATTTCTAAATCTAATCTAATCTCTAAAATTTACAACCAATGAAATCCTTAACTCGAATTCAATCAAGAAGCTCAATTATCAACAAATTTAATATTGAAGGATAAATTTAATTTTAGAGGATGAGATCAATGAAAAAATATTATTAAAAATATATATATAAAAAGAGCAAATAAGAAAATGGAAATAAAATCTGATAGAAATAAAGATCTAAGGATAATGAAATTTTAAAAAATAAATAAAAAAGAACACAAGCAAAATAGATAGTAATTAAAAGAACGAAAATCAAATTTGAAAGATAAAAAAATAACAGGGGTGAATTTGAAAGAAAATTGTAATTTCATGGATCATTAAAGGATTAAAAAATTAAAAGAAGTGAAACCGGAAAATAATGGTAGGCAAATCATAAAAAAATAACAAAACAAAAAGATAAAAAAAATATAAAAAATCAATTTTAAAAAAATAAATAAACTCGGACGAACCTTGATAAATTCAAAGCTTTTTTTTATAAAATTATATTTGATATACGATCATTACAATAATACCCTAAACAACCTCTAAATCTATAACAAAACTAAAGTAAAATAACTAAAAACACTCTACAAGCGAGTTGTATTACTTTTATTTTTGATTTTTGATTTTTAAAATATCAAAGTAATTGTATTATTCTGAAAAAATAAAAAGATAAAAACATTCAAAGTCAAAAGTTTTAGAATTATTTATTTCAAGGCTAGATTTATAATTGCATTCTACATTAATGACACGTGTAATATATTAAACACATTTATACCATACCGAAAAGACAATATAACCTCTAAAACTTACATCATTGTATTTTTTTTCAAAGACAAATTAATAATTATACTATCATAATAAATAAATAAAACATGTCTCGGGTTATTGTAACTTTATCAGCGGACTTAGTTTTTTTTCTAATAAAACCTAGCCAGCTCGGATACCATGTCGGTAAGTTATCAGGTTGGACCGATTCGGCGTTTTATAATAGCTGCTCCGCTAGAAATAACGCCATGAGATACAAATGACGGTCAATTTACTTGTGCAGGGCTCGTTAAAAACACGTGACGCTGTTTTTAACAACTGAGAAGGTGATAAAAGGGACTGGACAAGAGTCAAGAGACCAAGCAGGTCATTTAACCGACCATAGCATCTCCCTTACAAATCTCCCAGCCTCCTGGAGACTCTTGCAGAGTCTCCCTTCCTTCCTTCCTTTTTTTCTTTCTGTTTTTTTTAAAAAAAACTTACAAATCTTACAAATTATTGCAAAATATTATCAATTTTTAAAGATCTTCGAAAGCCTGCCTTTTCAGAGTTTTATTGTTTGGTCTGAACTTGAGTTAGGACATATTTAATATTACAGTTCAATTATTTTTAATATTTTTTAATCGTCATGTGTTAAAATTAAAAATAAAATTTAAAAAATAAAAAATATATTATTTTAATATATTTACAAGCAAAAAATACCTTAACAATCAATTTCTACCACATTCCTAAACATACCCTTACTCGATATTTTTTTTACTCGAGATATAAATATTTAATTCTTTTTACTTGGTTTCTTTTTTTATTTCAGATTTCTTTTTTTTTTCTTAAACCTACAATCAGCAAGAAAAAAAAAGATGCTAGAGATTAGTTTCTGCTCTTCTTCATGTTTTTTTATTTCTGGTGAGAAATTTCCACTCATAATGTTCCTGGTGAGATTAGTTCCCTTTCTTTTTTCAATCGTTGATCGGCTTAGATATAACTTCTTGGGTGTGCAAAACAAAAGATATATGTTCTTGTTTTTCTCCGGGAAGAAACACGTGTTTCCCGTGATTTCACGGGGACATATATAGGGTGCATACGTGGATTTAGAAAAAATAAATAAACAAACCTACCTTTCCTTTTAAATAGATAATTACAAATGGATTTCGATTCTAGTATTCATATTTTTAACCTTGACGTTTAAAATCCACTTATAATCAAATATCTGATATTCTATCATATTATATTTAAAAACACTATATTACTATATATCATCACGCACGTGTGAGAACCAAATATATTTTTTTTCACGTCGAAAATCATGATTGCAAAAAATTTGTCGATTTGGTCACTTGCACAGGACATATGGGTTTCACAAACATGCACGTAAAATTGTCATGCAGAAATGGCTTGAAATGGTCATGGGCTCTTCAAAATAGCTTGCAGAGTGATATTTTGGGTATAAATAAGAACTACATATAAAAGGATGGTGCTAAATCTCACTGCAAAAATATCAGAGATAATTAAAAAAAACTCTCATATAATCTGATATTGATTTCATTTTTTCTCTGTATTTTTATAATTAAATTATACTTTTCATCCTATAATTTACATGTTTAATAATTGTTTATATTTTCATAATGTATTTTATTTGATTTTTTTACTTGATTTAGAATATAAAGTGTAATCTATGAAAGTATATAAAATTTATTTGTAAACTTTGTTTTAAAACAATTTAGATAAGTTTGTTTTATTTGCAAGATGTATTTATATAAAAAAAATATTTGTCGAGTGCTAATTAAATTAGCCTTTAAAATAAACAAAACAAATTATAAAAAAAATTGAGGTAAAACACTGGTACGTGACTATCTCCTAGCTCTTAAAAAAGATAAGCTTTTTCTTTCATTATTTATTATATATATATATATATATATATATATTTATTTATTTTTAATAAAAAAATTCATAATATCATAGAACGTCCACATAACACCAACACTTTATTAGTTTTTGGGCCCTACAATCCGGCCTGAACCTTTGGGTAGGCTCAGAAGGATCAACAACAATAGCTGCTAACTTGGGACTATATTTCACATAACACGGTTGTGTCGTGCCAGCCCATGTACTATAAGAGCTTAGCCCAACCTGAAGTGTCGTACACCTCCTCAAGAAATAAAAGAAAACGATGCCGTCTAGGCGTCGTTCATACCAAGGCAAAGTGGGTGGGAATTAGTTTGCGCGGTTGAACCAAACTTTCCCGTCCATCAATTGTCAAAAAAGATCTCGAACTATTCGCAATTTACCACCTTGCCATCTCAAGCCACTGCCAGCTCAGTTTGTCAATGGCAACCCAGAATGCAAAGACTGGCTTCCTGGGAATCAATGAACAAATGATATCAAACGTTTGAAACTATTGTTGGTTTTTAAAATATTATTCGATTAAAAATATATTAAAATAAAATATATTTTTTAATTTATTTTAGATACTAATACATTAAAATAATTTAAAATTAAAACAAAAAAAATTAAAAAATATTATTTTTACGTTCAAGCAATTCTTTTGAAAAAATTTATTTTAAATTAATTTTTTAGTGTTTTTATACTTTTTTTATATATGAATATAAAAATAAATTCTAAAAAATAAAAAATTTTATTTTAATATATATTTTTAAACGAAAAGTAATAACAGTACCAAAATCAACTTGGAGTGTATCGCCACTAATAACAGTTCCGGAGCTAACAAAGCGAAGCACCAGCTACAAACAACCAATCAATTTTCTTTTCCTATATAAAGCAAAGCAAATCGTCGTGGTTTCTCTGGCTATCTTCTTCCCTTCCTCCTCCTCCTCCTCATCCTCCTCTATTCTAAGGAGACACTTTGTACCTCTCATGGCTGCTGCTGCTACCCTTGCCGGATCCAATGTCGTCGCCTACAGATCCGCCGCTCATTTCCCCATCTCCGCTGATACAAGAATCGCTCACTTTCGCCCTTTCTCTCCAGTTTCCGCTGGAGTCGGACATCGCATTTCTCTCCAGTGTAGATCGAGGAGCTCATTTGCTTCTTCTGGTATCTATTTTAATTTCTAATTAGAGTGATTATTTACTTACATCGGGGATTATTCATCAGTGATTGATTGATTGATTGATTGGCGCACGCGCAGGTGTAAGAGCTCAGGTTGCGACTTCTGAAAAAGCGAGCGCAGAGGCGGTACAGAAGGTGCAATCACCGGTAGTGGTAGTGACTGGAGCCTCTAGAGGTATTGGCAAAGCAATTGCTCTGTCTTTGGGAAAAGCAGGTTGCAAGGTTAGTAAAATTCCACTATCGAACTCATAGAATAGTATTTTTATTTTTTTATTTCTGGAAAATGGTGAATTAGAGATATTTTCTTTTTCTGATATTGCAGGTCTTGGTTAATTATGCTAGGTCTTCAAAGGAAGCTGAGGAAGTTTCCAAAGAGGTAGGTGAATCCCTGATTTTTATAATTTTAATGCCAAGGTGTCCTTCAGCTTTGCATTTTTGTGTCTCACGGTTCAAGATTTTAGTGGCTAGCTGACCATCAATAATTTTCTGGCCATCACCGAAATGCTGGTTTGATTAGCACGAGACGGTCCAATTGAAAGAAATAGAAGGTGCCGATCAATTATTTTCCACCAAGTGTTAAAATGACGTACTTTCAAGGGCTCAAGATGTGAATTAGCTCCTTTGTAGCCTGATGCGGTCGGGAAATAATAAAGTCGCCGCTTTATTTCTTTTGCCGCGCTGCCCAATGTTTACCCTTTTGTTGTCTGGCCTATTCTCGATAACCTTTTTGAAATGGAAGTAAATAATGACTAAAATGGAAATTGGTAGAGATGGTGATGTTTGGTTTAACAGCTTCATCAAGTTTCATTCAAAATATTTTTTCTCAAACCTGGAAATTTCAGTTTACTTGCTGTATATGTGGTTGTTTCTTCTGTTTACTGGAAATGGAATTGTTACTAATTCACAGTGCATGATTAAAACCACCGTTGGGTTTATTTGATAATTTTGTAGATTGAGGCTTATGGTGGTCAGGCCCTCACTTTTGGGGGTGATGTTTCAAAAGAGGCTGATGTGGAATCAATGATGAAAACTGTGAGTGGATGTTCCTTCTGTTGGTTGAATTTAATTGCAAACAATATTTATGCTTCTGCTAATGATTTGTCACATTTGTAGGCTGTTGATGCATGGGGAACCGTTGATATACTGATAAATAATGCAGGTTAGTAATAACTCCTATCTTTCCTCATCACTTTCTGTTTTCCTTTTAGTGCTCGTAATGCATATACCTTGATTTCAGGAATTACACGGGATACATTGCTGATGAGAATGAAGAAATCTCAGTGGCAGGATGTTATTGATCTGAATCTCACTGGTGTATTCCTTTGTACACAGGTGTGTGCATTGAGATCCAATAATTTGATCTATCTGACATCAACTTATGATTATCTTAATCAAACTAAGATAGTGTGCTCTGTGCAGGCAGCAGCCAAAATTATGATGAAAAAGAGAAAGGTAAGATCCCTTGCCCATCTTCAAGTCATTGGCCTCCCTTGTTCTTGGCTAATTAGGCCAGTGATAGATTTGTGCCTTTAAACCCCCAATTTGTTACAGTTTTGAGCCCCTTGCAAGTTTAAATTTCTTTTGTTCATCATGCACTTCTCTTATACATAATCTTCTTTAACAGTGTCAGATTGTTGTTAAGAAGTTATCATAGTCTGAAAACTATTTCTTTATATTGAAACCTGTACTGACAGCCTGGAATCATATCTCAAAGTTCAAATAACTTCGAGACTTGTCACCACGAGTGTTTCCAATGGGTGTACACTGACTTGTCCAAGACTGAGGAAACTTTCAGCTGATTCAACTTTTTTGTTGCTAATACCACTGTATCTATAATTTGCAGAAATTGAATGATAAACAGAATGGGGGCATAATATAAGTTCTATTAAGTGAAATTTCTAATTTGTGCAGGGAAGGATTATTAACATAGCATCAGTTGTTGGTTTGGTTGGCAATGTCGGGCAAGCCAACTATAGTGCTGCAAAGGCAGGAGTTATTGGCCTGACAAAGAGTGTTGCAAAGGAATATGCAAGCAGAAACATTAATGTGAGTTTTCAGGAGTTTTATCTTTTGTTAAAATTGTTCTGCACTTTTTAAGTTTTTGCATGGAATCAGATCTAATTAAAGACTATTTTCCAGGTAAATGCTGTGGCCCCAGGATTCATTGCATCTGATATGACTGCCAAGCTTGGAGATGATATTGAAAAGAAAATCTTGGAAACCATCCCTTTGGGTGAGTATTTTTTTTTTTAAAATTTTTTAATTTTTTTTCAAATTTCACATTGCAGTTGGCCTTTTAAGTTTCTGCTGCAAAGTTTTCGAGGCAACGAATTTTTCAAAGGGTTTGAGAAGTATTCATGCGAAACTCATCTGAAAGCCCTCATCATTTTTTGCTTTTGGAAATGTGCTAATATTGCTAGCTTGCGTAGTTCATCAAATCTTTGTTTGTTTGTTGTAGTATATGTGAATATTTCTCTAGCTCTATGCTTCTATTGAATGCGAGTCCTTGTCAGTTTGATCTCCATATTTAACTGATCCAGTCATCTGAATTTGAACAAGTTGAAAAATTTTTCACGAGCATCTCATAGAATTATGTTCAGATGATGGTCATAACAGTTGATATATGTTCAGGACGTTATGGCCAACCAGAAGAGGTTGCAGGACTAGTGGAATTCCTGGCTCTTAATCCCGCCTCCAGTTACATCACTGGACAGGTTCTAAATCTATTCTATTTTGATTTTCCATGTTTTGTAAGTTTTAACTGGTGAAATTATAGCCCAAACCTGCTCTTCTAAATTATTTTCTTTTGGTTGCTTCTTGTCATGGCATGGCTTGCCTAGGCACTGTTTTGATTCTCCCTTTGCTTGGTCCAAGCCAACCCCTTGCATGCTTTAAATTTGCCTGCGGGCTTCATTACCTGGCTATCCCTTAAGGAGCCATAACCTTGTGGTGCAATCCATAGGCTAAACAGATTTAGCTAAGAAGTCTCACAGGGAGACAAATTCTAGTGGTTTGATCAATTGATGCCCTGGTTTTACCAGATCCATTGCATAACATGCATTGCCTTCGGTTTACTTTGCCACTTAATTGCTATGCTCTGCCATGGCAGGGAACTGCATGTAATGAGGTCCATTGGCTAAAGCCAAGTGTTAAATGGAGCCCCTTGGTTGCTTTGGCATCCCAGCTAATGAATGCTGAACCCAGCCCCCGTTCTGTTTTCATGGTTGCTAAGTTAGATATTATTGTTTTGCAGGTGTTCACTATTGATGGAGGAATGGTAATGTAAGTGACGTGCCATGTCTGGTTAAACCTCGTGATTCAAAGTTCATGCTGGTGCTCTTGGAACTGCATGTCAAGTCAGGGTTTTGGCCAGCTTGGGCAAGACAGTTTTTAGCATAACATTAAGGTGTAATAAATGACCACCCAGCACAAGTTTTGATAGAAGCATTTCTGAAACGGTAGAAGAGAGGTGCAGCTGTTTTTCTAGGCTTTGGTTGGCATATGGAAAAGTAATTAATTGCTGTGTGGTATTAGTAAGAAAATGGTGTTTATCTAAAATCGCTTCTTATCAGGACGAGCTTCTGCATGATTCTTTTCTATTTCAGAAAAATGAACGCATCTTTGATGTCGTTCTGTTTTGTAATTGGCGGGCTATAATCTGGAAGGAAAAAGGAAAAAGAAAAAAGCCTCCTTCACCTCCATAGATTCAAAGAATTCTGAACCTTTTTTTTGAGCAGTAAGAGAGTTCTGAAGCTTGTTTCAATCATTCATAGGTGTATCAATCTCTGTCCTTTATGTGATAACATGAGCCTCAAAAAGCATCAATCTTGTGTTAATTTCCTGCAGTCAGGTGAAATGGATACTCCACTTCTCCGGAGTCCAACCCTACCCATACTCTTTCTTTTGTTTCTCTCCACGTATTTTTTAGCTTATTTTGTTATTCTTCGAAACTGGGAACCAAAACAGCGAAAAGAAGCTTCGAGCTGCTTCACGTCTCTTGCTCATCATGGCAGTCCTGCGGTTATTATGGCTGTCCGTGCAGTACTGCTACACAGCCAAACCTCACTTACCTTTGCCTCACCAAACTCCGCTTTCGATAACATAATGCTTGAGCCCAGCATGGCTTTAGTTCTTGGTGGACCTCCTTCACTACATGGTATTCTTCCCTAATGACACTCTCTTCATGCTTCACCATGTAGCAACAACACTATGTGTCTGTCGCTTGTTATGGAGCACATGGACTTCCTCTGCTTCTCACATTGTCCAAGTTACTAGTGCTTGTCTGAATGTCTGGAGCATTGGCAGTATCCTGAAAGCCGGTGCTCGGTGTTCCGTACATTTGTTTGTTTGTTTGTTCAATCAATGAAATGATTTTGTTTTACAGAGATGAAGCAGTTAATACTTCTGTGATCTATATCTTGGACAAAATTATACTTGAAAACTGAACTCTCATTTTAAATGACTTTGCAGTAGCTTCTTCTGTAAGAGCAAATTGGTAACTGCATAGAACATTGAAAGGAAGTGAGTGAATACAATATTGTATCTATACCAAATCACTTGTACAGCTGATATACTGTTCGATTGTTACGAGAGAGCAAGACGATTACGGTGGTCATCACTGGCACTAATGCAGCATCAGGAGGACTGAAAGTCTGAGATCCTTCCAAATCACTCAACCTATGCATTTAGTTTTAACTTCTATTACAATGTTGATCCAACAAATTGAAACTTAGCTGTGTTAGACCTTCAATTCTGATATTGTGCACCAGCTGCTGAGCCATTTCGAGGAACATTCAAGTTTGGTACGTTACTTAAAAGAGTTTGGGTCCAGGATTTATATGCCTATAATTGAAGCATTCATCTTGTCAGGACTCCCTTGGTATTTAAGCTCTGCAAAAGTGCCACCTCCCTCTCCCTTTGCCAGTCTTCCTGGGTTTATGCAAATGCACTTCCTTTGCTCTTCCCCTTCACCAAGGGTCAACACCTGTGCCAGAGAGCAAACACTTGAAGGGTTTGAAGAATTGAACCCATCATCCTTCACTAGTGGGCTACATTTTGAGCCTATCTGCACATCTTTTTTTCTATTTTCTATTTTTTTTTTTTGAAATCAGGACTGGAACCAAAAAGATTCAGGTACTTGGTGCTATGTTTACCTTTATAAAGTACTTCATATCTGAAGGCAGGATGAGAATATCTGGAATTGAGGTAATGTGAAGAGCTTCTGGAGCAAGTGAAAAGTCCAATGGAACGTCTTCAGCTGGCGGATATAGAGGATAAAAGCTGCTTTCATTTATTTAAAAATTAACAAGTCAGGTACTCTAGACCTCCGATCTCTTGAACCAACAAAAATATCAAGTGGAGGAGTTTTCAATAAGAATTTTCAAACGTACCTGCGCTGACTGATAATATGGTTTGCAAGTCTACTCATTCGATCACTGGGTATTCCATCTGTTGGATTTCGTGACATCTCCTCTCCGCTTATCTGTTTTAGAATGTCCACTGTGCAGCAGCCTACTTTGACCTGAAACTAAAACTATTAAACAGAATACATGCATTGCACACTCTGATGCAGATTCATGTTTATGAAAAAAAATAAGGATCGATAGCACCTCTGAAATTTGAAGTTGTGGGATGCTTGGATACTAGACCTAAGTGGCATGTGATCTTGAAAAAAATCAAGACAAGAAGATTTTCAATTTTCAATAATGGATCCTGGGAAATTTCAGGATCTTTACTGACCACCCAGTTGCTTAACATGCTCTAGAGAAACGAGGCTTGGGCTTGGTCCAAGCTAGAATTCTAGTAAATTCAACTACTATGGTAGAACATTCTATTGACATGCACAAAATATATAAATTTGTCGTCTATGGAACCTAAACCTAGACTGAACCTGAAAGGGGTTCAAAAAATTTGAGCTTCCTTTATAATTATAATCCTTTAGGGTTGCTTAATAGGATGGAAAACTCATGTCCTGAATGTTATAATTTTCCCTAGGTTCTCAACCTCTTGGTTTGCTACCCGAGCAGATAGCCAGAAATTCTGAGCTCTAATTACTGATCCAAAACAATGAACATTTGCCCATAAAAACCGTACTTGGTGAATCATCCAAATGGTGAGCAATCAATATTTGAATACGATTAAGGTCTACAATAACCTTGTTATAAAGATTAACCTAGCACATTTGAATAACAAAAGTAATATAGCTTGTATTGAACACCAGACAGTTCAAAGTTGATTGTCCAACAGGAACTTCTAAAAAATACAGGTGAGATAAATAGTTTTTGAAAAATGGAAATTCTAAATCAATTTTCCATCAGCGAAAACCAAAAAATCATTGTTGAGAGTTTCAAGCAAGAAGAATTGAAAATTTGAGTGTAAAAAAGTAGGCATCATTTTTTACCTGATTTGCTTCAAAAATTCCTGGATTTGTGAGACCGGTTATCTGGCAAAAGGACAGAAAATAATATAAAATGTATGATCTGCATGGGGTGGTAAAATCTACTGCAAATACCTTCTTTGTTTGTTTGTTCTTTTTTTTTTTTTTTATCAAACAAGCAGCGTCTTTCTAGTTACAACACGAATGACTCGAATCATATATATCATGTACCTGATGTTCGAGATTGGGGAGATGAATATCAAAAGCAGGCTGCACAACCACAGCTAAATCTCAGTAACAAATATACACATCTATAGGTAAAAACAATAGACACAAGACATGCACGCGTGTGCCTACTATGATTAAGTAAAGGAATTATTTTAGGACTCAATATATCACTATCATGACCTGTGGGAAAACAAAATCATGCTGAGCATCCCGTATAGATGGAACAAGAATCACACGCACATTAGAGCCAGCATATTCCACATGGTCTTGCAACTGAAAGAATAAACAGCTAAATGATTATAAAATAATGAAGTTGCTTCCATGAAACAATTCACAACGTTTTGATTAGTTACCCTTCTCAGAATTTCCTGACAAAACAACTCATCAAAGCTCCTGTCTACAGCCCCTTTCTTAACCTCTGGATGTTCAGAATCGATGAATGGTCCCATCTAAGAAAAACTGCCAATAAGTCTACGACATGATATTCCCTGAGCCCATAACCCGAGCATGACAATGCATTCAAAAATAGTAAAATCATACCAGTACAAGTAATTGTGGTAACTTTCTGCCTGCATATGCTAGCAGCTCTGTCAGAGGCTCAAAGAATAAGTTGTCTGTTGTGGTGAAAGGGCCCGAAGCAATAAGCTGTTAGATACAAACAGATTATTTCCTATAGGATCGAAATATTGCAGGAATACAAGAGAGCAAACATGATTGCTCAATTTGTTATGATTTCACATGTGACTTATGAATGAAAACTTTGGCAGAAAAGTGAATTATTGTCTTAAGTGGCGAGGTTTGTGCTTTTATTGTACAAGTATGCAAGTTTTATCCGCTTCAAGCAGCAATTTAAAACCTCCTGCCTTCTCAGCTTTGCAGTAGTTTCTCTACAGTTAACAAATGAAATGCACACGCTGCTGCTGATACTTTTTAAATCTATCCCATCCGAAAGCCTTTAATCCATTAGCTTCTACAAGTGCATCATTGATCCTGAACATTTTAAACTATTTTAATTCCATATTTTCAGTTAAATGCTCTACTATTGGACTCTTCCAATGTTTGCACCCCAAATCATCTGTCCCTTCCACTCAGCAACAGCTATGAAACATGGTGTGTATGGCTTATGATCAAGCACAAGAAACAGTGTTATTCTAATATCCTCAATTGAAGCGGAAGACAAAGCTACATACAGCTGATATCTCTTTTTGTACACAAGAAGAATCGGTTGACTCAACCACCAGATCCAAAGCTTGCTTCTTTGTAGGATGCTGATTCACAGCAACAGTGGCAGATAAAGGAACTGAGTCCACCAGTTTAGACGCAATCAAACAATGTCCACTAGGATTTTGACCTTCAATACCTACAATCTGCAGAAACGCAACCTTGTGGGCTAAGCTTGATTTAGGGATATATGGATCAAAGATCAATAATCTTATTTATAGTTTACCTGTCCTGGAAAAATGGAGAACTGGCTCAAGTTATGCAATTCTAAACGAACACTGCAGCCTCCAGAATGCTCAACACTGTTGCATAGATATGGCACACATAATCAGGACTAGCATTCAACAGTCTCTTCCCCGTGACCATCATTCATATGACAAAAAATATCCAAGAACACCCTGATTGTCAGATCTACAATGAATCTAGGAACTGGGCAATCTAGGCCCTGTTTTAGCCTGGACACAACCCTTTGGGGGCAAACTTGGCCAAGACAGTTATTTTTATCACATTGCCTCGTACACAGGCTTCTTCCAAAATGAGACCAGATTTTTAGACCATGAACTGACATCATTTCTGTTCTCCTTAAATATACCAGCACATAAATCTACTTCATCATGGATGTCCTATTGTGCATGTCGCATCATTTCCCTTACAAGTTGATTGATGCAAATGAATAGCATAAAGGAAAATCATGTGACTTCTTACCTGCTTTGCAACATGATGGATTTCTCATTTAAACGCCCTTCTCCATCACAACAGATCATTCCGACAGCAAATATATTTCTCTGAAACAATAGTTCTAATCAGATGCATGGATGAACAGCTTTATGGCAGTGTAAAAGTTTACAAAAAGCATGCTGGAGAATTTAGAAAGCAATTAATTCATCAAAGGCAAACTAAAAAATTATCTTCTTTTTTTTTCACAAGAAAAAAAAAAAAGCAAATAACAGGAGTATAGGGAGAATTTTGGATACAAGATATCTAACACAATTGATATGTTAGGGTCCCCATACAGTTATTTACATCTAACAGAGATAAGCACATGGCCATGGTATTTCATGCTGGCATGATTGCAGTTATCAGAATGCTAACGAGAAGATAAATATCATGAAAGCAGACAACAGCCAAGTTACCTGTGAAGCAACTGTTGGGTCCATTGGTTCCTCATACAGCCCAGAAGCAAAGAGTGCAGTTGCATGCTTTCTAATGCGATTTTCAAGTGCATTAAACTACATGGTAGGAAAATTATGTTAGTGAAATACAGAAAAATTGGAGGTACGAAGAACCACTTTATAGTTTATGCAATAAGAAGTATCATATACCCTATCTTCAATCTTGTCATACATGAACCTGCAACCAGGTTCTGGCCCCAATCTATGGACCATCAAAGAACACCTCTTGCAGGGTTGAGCCCTCCTAATAATTTCATCCTCAAGATTCCCATGGTCATGCTCACCATCATTGTTATCCACCACAGGAAGGCTATTGATGTTGAATTTGACCACAAACTTATCAGTCCGCCGTCCAAAGGGTGTCACAAGTTTTGATGGTTTACCAGAAGAATAACCATTTCCATACGATTTGGGTGTTGAATTGAATGAATCTGAGTTGAGTTTTAAAGATTTGTCTGTTGGGGTCCCGGGAACTTCTTCTTTCATATCTTCTTCATCGTAATTCAAGATCCTAGACAGCATGATACATTTCAATCAAATTTAACAGACCAAACATTTTCAATCCAGCATAGAAACAAATTAACAAGCAAAACAGAGAAAGAGTAGTCAAATAAACAGCTCACATGTCCACATCTTTGCTTGAATAGATGTACAAGTCGGGTTCCTCTTTAACAACAGCTTCTTTCTGTTCATTCTGCAGGTGCAACAAAAACCCATCCATTTCAGCATTTCGAACCGTCGATTCATCAAGTAGCCTGCACCAAAGTTAAGCTTGAAAGGCAATAATTTTGTTCTTTTTTACGGTGAAAACTATATAAAAATAAATAAATAACCATGAAAATAATAAGGAAAAAAGAAACCTAGACGGAGAATAAAACTCACCTATTGAGATAGTAAACCTCCCAGCTCGAGACGAGGTCTGATGGCTTCAGATTGTAATTTATACAGAAAGTAAGACCTAATAATTAAAGCAGATTAGGATCTGAACAGAACTATTGGCATTGCAAGAAAATTAAGGGACAAAAGTGCAAAGCAGGGCTTACATTTCTTGAGGACTTCTTCTTCATCGTCTAGAGAGAACCCGCTCTTCTTAAATTCTTCTTTGATTTCCTCTTCCATCAAGCAACCTCTCTCCCCCTCTCAGATTCTCTCTCTTAGGGTTTCGTTCTCTCCCCCTCTCAGATTCTCTCTCTCCCTTTGAGCAAAATGGCGGGAAAATAATGTTGTTCGGTAGATAAAATAGCGGTCTTCGCGGGTTTTTAATTTATACTCCCCTCTCCTTTACATTTATTTCGAAAATGCCCTGAAAGAAGTCCGGTCCAATGGGCCCTATTCAGCCCGTTTGCCTGGCAAATTGTTATTTATACCCCTCTTTCTATGTATATGTGTGTGTGTGGAGGCATTATTCAATACATTTTCATATAATAAAATAAAATAAAATAAATACATCCTTGATAAATAATTAATTAATTAATTATTAAAGCATTGGATTCCATGTTTTTTTTAATTAATTTTTCCATGTTTGTTTTTAGTTTTATAGAACAACAATTTTCTTGATTTGAGGATAATATTTCCTATTTAAAGGTGTACTATTTATATTTTTATTAATTATATCTTTCATCTTTTATTTCTTGCCATTTATTTCCCTTCTTTATCACTACTATTCCTCTTTAGCAAAATGTGGGTATATATTGTTACATAACATACCAAGATTGATTAGTAAATTTCCTGAAGAAAGAAGGAAAAAATCCTTTCCAAACTAAATTAAATTTCATGCATGCCCCCATGAAAGTTATCAACGATGGAGAAGTTGTTATTGTTGTTTACACAGAGAAACCTTAACATAAAACAAACCAGTTCCCCAAGCGTTGTATAAACAGGAGGACACAGCATCAACTCTACAACTGTTAAATATTAAATTTGAGTTTCCTGCTAAGTGCAAAGGCCATAACCAGCAACTCAATCAACACCCTACCCTGTCTTTACAGTACTTGGTCTGCCCTTGTCTCGCATTTGGTGTGATGCTCACGAGAAGAACTCGTAGTCTTTGGCTGTAAGGATGATATGTCTTAGGGCACCAATGGGTGACAATATCATCAGCAAAATTCCAAGCACAATGCAGACCTGAAATATATTTTTGAATTATTCAGCTCATTCAAGCCTCAAAATTAATAAACAATGTCAAGCTTACGCACCCAATTTGCTATCCAAGAGAAGCTGAACTTCTTCGGTTTATAGATGGCAAGCCACATGATGCAAGGGAGCTGTAAAGAGTTGATTTTTTTGTCAGTAATGATAGCATAAATATGAAGCAGGTATGTGGTGAAAGATATATATATATATATATATATATATATGTATATATATATATATATACATATATATATGTATATATATATATATATATATATATATATGTATATATATATATATATATATATATATATATATACTGGGTTAGTAATGAGTTCTTACAAAGTATGTTGTTGGGGCAAAAGCAAATCCTCCGAAGAACGAAAGCAGGCCACCGAAGAATGGAATACATATACCAACAATCATTGTGAACCCTGCAGCAAACAATATTCAAAGAAGAGATTGAGCGCCCAAAGCTGCAGGTGCCAACTTGCAGAGGCGTTTAGAATAGGTAGCTGAAAGAAAAATAGAGTGGCCTGGAAGCTGCACTTACCAACATATACCGTGCGAGTAACAAAGCGAAGCATGAAAGAAGGAGAAAAATGGAGTTTCTTCACCAATGCAGTTTCCAACATGTCGAACACTGCCATAGCATATATCTGCAGATTGAAACATACATCATGAGTCAATATACATGTATGTGTGCATGCAGTAGGCGCTGGAATCGACTGAAACTGAATTAACCAAGGAAAAAGAAGAAGTAAAACGCACCTGATAGCTTCCAATAACATGAATGACAACAAACATGTTAGCAGTTGCAATAAGCCAAGCTGGTTTCTCGAGTGAGATAAGAATGTTGTCTTCCACGCTGTTTCCAAAAAACCAGTATCCAATCAAGGCAACTGGAAAGTAGCAGATGGCGACGACAACATATGCAAGGAAGGCTCCTCTCCACATGGGTTTCTTGGAAGGCTTCTCTGGTGTAGAGGGAATTGTTGCTTGGATCTCCAAGATCACATTGTGACCGGCATATGCAAAAGCTATATCACCCAAGGCAGAGAAAAAGTCAAAGACAGCTCCGGTTTTAGTGCTCGCTTTATAGCTGTAGTCGACATCAGGCTGAACACCCTTATTAAGCGTGGCTCCCCAGGCAATTGTGGAGTAACTGCATGATGCAATCACCGCCATATCCGTATAAAAAAGAGGGTCTTGGATTATATACCTATATAGATTAAACTGATCAAATAGTGAGGCGAATTGAGTAGCTAGGTGCGTACCTCAAGGACATGACTGCTGCAGCCAGAGAGATAACACTAATGGAGTTGAGATTGGGAAGATGAGCCAGAACAAACTGAAGCGAAGCGAAAATCATGATGAAGTACGTTAGCCTGATGTCTTTGCAGTCGGAGCAAACCAAATCATGAAACTTCTTCAATGATTTTCCTCCGGTAACCATATATACTATGTTTACTCCAACTTGCACAACTAGTTGCTGGGGCACAACAATCCAGAGACCCAGCTTCTCTCCAAACGCATGTTGCCCTAGCTCATGGTATCTATCAAATCGCTTACCAGGAACCATCTCATGCATTTCAACCATTTGCCATAGAGTATATAACGTGATCACCCATGATAAAAAAAGTATGGCAACACCTGGTCCCCTAAAATTTCATGGATGCAGAACAAAGAATTAATTAGTAGTTAAGCTCATGCATATATTGATCTATGTATATATAATAAAGTTAAGATTAAGCATATATTTATAGATACATACCATCCAAGTTGAGCCATGGCATAGGGGAGACTAAGAACACCAGCACCAACCATGGCAGTGACATTGTGGAAGGTTGAGTACCACCATTTGGCATTCCTCGAGGAAGTGACCGGAAGCCAATCATTTATGGCCTTTTCTCTTGCTGCTTTATCGTCCTGTGACTCGTTGGATGACATAATTGCAATCAAGCTAGTTTACGTAACACAACAGAAAGTCACAGAAACGTTTGGCTGATTCAAGCAATCTTAGCCTCCCGGAATATCCTTCTCCTCGAGCCACAGGAAACTCCAATAAAATGGTCGCCTCCAAATACAATTTATAATGAAGATACGCGAGAGAATATCGGTGGAGGATTCTGTAATTAGCAGACGATCCTTAGACCAAAGATGGTAAATTGGCAATTGGTGGTTCAGGATACTATTTCTCTCCTGGCTAAATTTTGAATCTTCCTTACCCGGAGGAAGGGGGATTTCTCTTATAAAAGCAACAAGATATCCTTATCTTGTTTGATGTTTATATCAAGAAGAGGGGCTTCATTAGTCTATTTATGCATATTTAAAGATTGCATATTGAATATGTAATCTTGGTAGCCACTAGTTGATCGTTGATTCCTCCAAAAAAAAAAAGACTATAATTAGATCATTAAGTTGGATACATGCAAATATAAGAGGAATCTAATTTTCTTTATTTTTTATTGATCTGCTAACACTTCTGAGCTTCAAACAATAAGGTGGATACAAAGAAATACTCAATTATTTGATCAAGAAATACTATTTCTCTTTCTAGCCAAATTTTGAATCTTGTTGACCTGTCTGTTGAGGAAGGACAGGGGATTTCTCCTATAAAATCACAAAAATACCCTTATCTTGTTCGATATTTATATCAAGAGGAGGGGCTTCATTAGTCAATTTGTGCATATTTAAAGATTGCACGTTGAATTTGTAATCCTGATAGCCGCTAGTTGATCGTTAATTCCTCGAAAAAAACATGCTATAATTAGATCATTAAGCAGGAAACATACAGATATAGGAAGGAAAGTCTAATTTTTCTTTATATTTTATTAATCTGCTAACACTTCCGAGCTCCAGACAGTGGGGTGGATACAAAGAAATACTCAATTATTTGACCAAGAAATACTATTTCTCTTCCTGGCCAAATTTTGAATCTTGTTGACCTGTCCGTTGAGGAAGGACAGGGGATTTCTTCTATAAAATCATAAAAATACCCTTATCTTGTTCGATATTTATATCAAGAGGAGGGGCTTCATTAGTTAATTTGCGCATATTTAAAGATTGCACATTGAATTTGTAATCCTGATAGTCCCTAGTTGATCGTTAATTCCTCCAAAAAAATAGGTTATAATTAGATCATTAAGTTGGAAACATGTAGATATAGAAGGAAGAGTCTATTTTTTTTTTATTTATTTATTGATCTACTAACATTTATGAGCTCCAGTCGGTGGATTGGATACAATAAAATACTCAATTATTTGACCAAGAAATGGGTTAGTTACAAAATCTTGTCAAGAAATCATAAGGTCCATAAGGGTATTCTGCTATATAGAAATGGTGCTTTCTATATTTGATGCAGACGGTGCCTTCGATTGGGGATGAACACATTACAGACCTGATTTTATTGAATCATCAGTTACATGTGCAGCAGAACAAGAAGAATATAGTTAAAGTCGTAGGATACTAACCATGGATCTAATAGCCATATTGTCGTCTTGCTTCTCAACTAGTCATCGACAATATGAATGTTTCCATCAACTTCGACATCAGCTTTTGATATCTGTTGGGTAATTAAGAATATAGTCAAAATAGCAGTGTTTCATTTTGCGGTACACCCATGTTTTTTAAAAAATTTAATTTTTTTTAATTTAATTTTTTATGATGTTTTTAAATTGTTTTAATATGTTAATATTAAAAATAAATTTTAAAATTAAAAAAATTATTTTATTATATTTTCAAATAAAAAACACTTTTAAAAAAAAATTTATCACAATCTTAAATTAACACGCTATGTCATCAAAAAAGCTCTATCGGTATACAAAGACCAAAATGAATTAAGAAAATTAATATGTGGAAAGAACACTTTGGATTCCAAAACAAAAGATTCTACTATGAGGATCCTGCCAAAACTCACAAGTCTTTTTACAATCAATTCAGGCTACTAAAGGAGTGGCATGCTTGTAGCTCTGATTCGTCCCTGAATCTTCCACTGCTAGCCCTTGAGCAATAAAGCAAAAATACTGGTTCATCGACTTCTTGTTGAAGGATGCTTGTTTATGCTTCGATGGCTGATTTGAGAAAGAGGTTCCTGCAATATCAATATCCTTTTCTTTATCCAATGAAACGGGCGAGGACAGGGATGACCCTGAAAATGAACTTGAAGGCGATCTATCTGAAACAGCTAAATGTGTATTTGCTTGAATAGCTCCATGCATTAACCCCGTGGTAAATTTCTTTCCAGTTGATGGACTTGGAAGACCGCTCCTTCCAGAAATTGTTCTCTTGTTGGTTGAGAGGGAAAACAGTTTTGAGTATCTCTGCCGGAGAGGAATTGGACGGTCTTCCAAGGTTTGGCATAAATTAAATGAGTTTACAGAGTCATCATCTTCTAACTCCATCACAGCAGCTTTTTTCTCTTTCATCCTGGGCAACTGAAGGAGAGACCTCAGACGCCTTGCAGCATTATTTACAGAACCTGATTTTTTGTTTTCCGACGACTTACCCGTGTCAATATCACTTGGGCCACTCGAGCATGAATTGCCACCAACACTTCTGTGATCGCAACTGGCATCAGATGCGTTCTCAATACCAGTGTACAAGAACACCTCTGCATCTGGAATTCTAAAGGAAGTGCCAGGACTCTTTCCTATACCATGCCCTTTCAGATGGGAAACAATAGCTTTTCTGGCTATGTTATCCTGACGATAAGAGATCCCTCCACCTGAAATCAGCTGCTTGATTAGAATTTCAGAAGATGCTGATCTTGGCCGTTGCTTGAGGAGATCTAGTGGAGTCATGGCGTCCATGTCGCTAATATTAAGTTGATTGATGGTATGAAGGGCTGTTCTTCCATCGTTGTTCTTGACATTGGTGACGTCTTTGATATTCACAATCTTACCACTCATTAACTGAGTGAAGAGCTCAATCTGCCTATCCACTCTTCGAAAACCAGGGGTCTGAAAGCCTGACACTGCCATATGGAGAAAAGTATCTCCATGGTTGTTTGTAAAGGAGGCGAGTGAGGGAGATGCAAGTATCAAAATCTCTGCCACAGCCAAGTAACCCCTGTAAGCAGCCACGTGTAATGCCGTATTCCCTTGATAATCTTTGGAGGCAATGATATCAAAGGATGTAATAAGATCCTTAACTACCTGCACGAACAGGATAAATTTTTCTGTAAGTGTAGTTTTTCTTAGGTCTAAGGGATATCACCATGAAGAACAAAGTGGATTCATCCCTGCATCAGCACAGAAAAAAAAAAACGAAGGGATATTAAGAACAAAATGGACTCGAAATGAGCATGCCATCAGAAAGGCTCTAGATAAAACTTCCCCAATCATGAGTAGATAGGAGTAATCCTGACATGTGATAGCCAGTCCATCAAGCAGAAGTAAGAGAGAACTCTATAATTCTGTTGGCCATTTCTTTCAAAAGCAAAACGAGTAAACTCTTATGGCAAGAACCGGCCTTGCTGAGAGAGGAGGTGAATCTGAGAATCTAAAGTGAGAGGGACTTGCCAATGTACACATTGAAGGGCTAACAGCAATACGAGTCGTCTCCCAGAAAAGGCTACTGCCCATTTGACAAGTCAGGGTTCTCCATTTGAACAAGGCTCGTATAATAAGAACTACTGCTAAAATTGGCATCTGAACAACCAGAACCCAAATGACACTATGAAAAATATACGTTTCATATGATCGGTGGAGAAAGGCACCTTCAACTCATATGCATAACCAGACCTGTACGTTAAAATAATGTAAAATGATAGGTGGAGAAATTCACCTAAAGCCAATGAAAGATGTGGACTACTGACACAAGGGAGGAAAATAAACCAGGAGCAATCAACTAGTCTAATCTGAAGCATCACAAACAGCCCCCTTTTTCAAAAAGGGGAGATCAATCTTTCTCTATCAGTCATGTAATATTGGATTACTGTCCTTTCTACAGCTCATTAACCTGATGCATTTGAGCATGTACTCAGAAGAGAGGAAAGGAATGACAACAATGCACTAGCAAACTAAAATAACAGGAAAACTTCTGATAATAGTGCAAGAATGAATATGTGAAGCTACTGATAAAGCATAAAACAGAATAGTCCTCACCTCGACCTGCCCCCTCCCTGCGGCAGCATGTAAGATGGTCGACCCTTGAGCATCTCTATAAACAAAAACATCCGAGCAATCCCCTAGAAGCTCCTTCAAAATCTCCAAATTCCCACCTCTAGCTGCAGCATGGACAGCTCTATTCATAATCTCCCACTTAAATTCGGAATGACTCTCACTCTGCTGCCCCTCTAACTCTCCTCCAGAGCCAAGGCCACATCGTGGTGAAATAGAGAAATCAAGCAAGAGCCTGAAAACCTCAGAATTCCTGCTCCTGGCCGCGGCATAAAATATGTCAGTGACACCATATTCTCCTTCTCCAAAAACAAGAAGAGGGTTTCTCTCCAACAATTCCTTGACAAAGGTCCCATCACCAGCTGAAGCAGCAGTGTACAAAAGCCAACCACCATGTCCAGCTCTAATGAGAGTGTTGTGACCTCCTTTTGTTTCACATTCTAGCAGGAGCTGTCTGGCTACATGAGAACGACATTTAGCAACACCATCGAACTGCTCCTCGTCGTCCCAAACAGTTTCAAGCCGACGAATCCGACGAAGGGAAGTGAGTTTGATGAGGAGATTGGTGTCAAGGTAAATAAGCTCTCTCACCAAGTCATAGTAGCCATTAGCAGCTGCGAAATCAATGGGTGACGCATACCACCACTGATCTCCAGTGCTTTCCCACCTAAGAGGGAAGTATAAGGGTGGCATTGTTGCCTATATTCAATAATAAAAACCAGCAACTATAAGCAGAGTTTTTAATCAAGCGCAGAGAATTCAAGAATCCAGCAGCAAGTTGTGAAATGGGAGGAAAAGTGGCAGGAGGGAAAGGCCATTAGCCAGTAATGATTACTAGTTTCACCTTTTAAAGTGAAATCAATTCTTTTTATGTGAGAATATTTTCAGGAAAGTTGCAAGGATAAGGAATCTTGGAATTCAGGAATAAAAATCAGATCACATAGCAAGACAGCTTGTGGGAGTTAAACGAAGCACGGTGGAAAGAACAGATAACTATCTGAAACCCACAAACAACCCTCCAATAGGTAGCTAGAGAGCCAGGAGGGAACAGGACCCAGGAGAAAAAAACGAGGCAAAGAAAAAAATTGTCGCTCCAACGGGGCTATACCAAACCTTCAACTGTTTGGGTATGGAAATAAATATAGAGTTTGTGAAAAAATTATTTTCAAATGTTTATTTGTTTCATAAAAATATAAAGTGTTTCTCTCTATTTCTATGATGGGATCAATATTCTTTAGTTCTTTATTCATCTACAAGCTACCACTTAATTTTTAGCTTTTCTGGAGATGTATTTCTTTCTCGTGGTGGAGAAAAGGAGTGTTCAATGTTCATTAATTCCATCTGTCCCTAGAAAGGGAAATCTCAACAACAGGATTCGGTTATTTCATTTCAAGGAAAAGAGTAGCAGACGGGTCTAGTCTCTACACTAATTCACACAGCATTGATCATATATTTGCTTTCTTGTATCGAATTCTCTGAAGGCTATTCTACATACTCCCCTTCTACATTCTGATCTTCCATTTTAGACACCAGTGTGCTCTGTGCAGGGATCTTCACAGATGTCCGAAGGCCACCAACTCGTCAGAACTTGCATCAGTGGACAGAGCACAAAAGGGACATTAACTAGTGGCTTGAATCTGCCGTTGAAGTAACTGAAAGTTTGCTAGGCCCATGCATCTACCTCCACTAATAAAGAACCTGCACCTAACTGCTCAGGCAAGCCATCGGGCAATCAATTTTTTACTTTTTCTTTAGGAGTCGAACCCATGATTATGTCGCAAGTTTTCTCCTTTGATTCTTGTTTAGTATTGATCCAACTAAAGACTAACTACTTGAGTTGTTGCCAGGAAAGTCACTTGTCGATTCAGTTGTCTTCAATTAAAGTGCTTTAAAATTAATTATTTGTTGATTTTTTTTCAAAGCAAGTTCATACATATCAATAATGATTACTAGTTAAGTAAGATTAGTTAGTGTCAAAGAACCATCTCAACCCAAAAGCTTAAACTATTATGTGAGATTCTAGAATATGATTTGTATTATTCTCTAACACACCCCCTCAAGTGAAAGCTCTTTGGACTTGAAACTTACACAGGCCCACATTACCTTGTGCTTAATTTTTATCAAATAAATAGGGATGGTGAGATTCGAACTCGTGACCACTTGGTCATCAAGGCTCTGATACCATGTCAAAGAACCATCTCAACCCAAAAGCTTAAGTTATTAGGTGAAATTCTAGGATATGATTTGTATTATTCTCTAACAGTTAGTGGTGAGATAAAGCATGTAAAATAACTAATTTAATCTAATAATTTAAGTTGTTAGGTAAAAATTTAAAATATAATTTATATTATTCTTTAACACTTCCCCTCAAGTGAAAGCTTTTTGGGTTTGAAACTTACACTACTATGTGCTTAATTTTTATCAAATAAATAAAAATAGTGAGACTCGAACTCGTGATTGCTTGGTCATTAAAGCTATGATATCATGTTAAAAGAACCAATTCAACCAAAAAACTTAAGTTATTAGATGAAATCCAAGATATGATTCTATTATTCTCTAATAATGCAATCATAATAAAAATGAATGGCTAAATTTGACCATTTCTTATAATGGGTGTTGAAAATCCATGTTCAATTCATGATATTTTATTATGGAGATTTAAGAATATAATAATAGCTGCTTTTAAAAGTAATTTTTGTTTAGAAATAAATTAAAATAATATTTTTTTATATTTTAAAATTAAAGTAAAAAAATAATTAAAAAAAATCTTTAAAGGCTCACAAAGATCAGAAGATTTGGTTAGCTCATGGAATAATCCACTGGTCGTCAAATTTATTGTAAGAGCTGGAGCCAACAATGTGTCATGGGTAACAAACATGCTGATTGAGATTTTACTGTAGAGCAGGAGGTCCAGTGCACCCCAAAATGCATAAGAGAGCATTTGACGCTTTCAATTCAAGAAACTGGACTGTACAAAACTCACTAATCTCTACTTTAACCACAAGAAAATCAAAATTAATACAGTAGCCAGTCCAAATTTCGCTGTAGTAATCTCCCTAGTTATCACTAATGTTTCCCTTCTTCAAGCTTGTTACTAACCTCGATCACTTCTTAGGACTGCCGGCTCACCAAATCGAGCCTCGAAGTATTTAATAAATATTTTGCACCCTGTTGAACTTATCATGTGTCGTTTTATCAACCTCTCTAGAGTAAACCTTGTTGCTCAAGTGGTTGCATTTCTGCACGGAGTCCAGGTCATGAACTGGGCTCTTTATTAATTACTTTTAGTTCCTCCCTGTACAAATGGGAAGCTTTGCTCTGGGAGATTGATGCTTTAAAGTATAGAGAGCAAAAATGTAAAGTTCTTGCCTTGTAAAATACTCGAAAACTGGCCCATGTTGCCCATGGTTGGCTTCATGTTCTACGGGGACAATGCCCAATGGACAGCCTCATGGAAGCAAATGCCTGGGCCCATGCAGTCACTTCTTGGTTTTGTTTTACTTCTCACCACTTATCAGCAACATCGGATCACGAGATATGATTTTCTTATAATTCTTTAGGGTTATCTGAGTACACAGACAAGATTATGTGATGCTTCCTCCAACCTGCACCAAAAGTCAAACAAACTAATGAAGATACATAATAGAACGCAAGCACAGAAACAGTAAAGGTCCAGGTTTGCAATGTACCAAATCATTCGAAACTTCTGGATTCAAAGAGAGGAGACAAGCCATGTCAGCTGGGATCTTTATTAAAATGCTTAACCTCCAAACAAAAAAAAGCCACCGACCAGCCCGTTAATCAAAACGAAGGGTAAAACCACATTATGCAGAGGCGAGGTTGAATTTGTATCTTCACTCCTTCACTGCCCACAGTTTCAGGCAAAATCAGCAGTGGCCATTAGCATATTCTGTTTTCACGGGAAATCTTGCCTCTAACCCATTTTTCGTTACTCGGGGTATTCTCACCAAGAGCCAAAAAGACCTGAATCGTGATCAAAATCGGAGAATTCAAACTATGGGATCTAACTGACTAGTAATCATCACCTAGGCATCGCAACTTACTAGAACGCATAAACTAAGGTATTATAGAACTAAAACCAAAGGTGCCCAGAATATCAAACTTAAGAACTCTAACACCGCTGTAAATTAGTTTTTTTTAGTATGTGAATTTCAGGAAAATAAATTATTTTTTGATGTTTAGTAATGTAATGAAAAATAAATTGAAAAACATTTTCCAGTTTTGATTATGTCATAAAAAATAAGCTGGAAAATAACTTATTAATATTTTATTTTTCTCAAGTTTATTAAAATAATAAGGAACAAATCTTACAAATTAAAAATTTAAATGAGAATGAAATTGAAAAAAATATAATTTCTTAAATCATCTCAAATAAAATAAATAATGATCAAAATAATAGAGATCAAATCTAAAAAATAAAAAAAAATAAAAGATGAAGAAATTAAAATAATAATAATTAACATTTCATAAATTATTTCAAATAAAATAAGTAACAATAAAAAAATAAAAACCAAATTTGATAAATAAAAAATTTCAATAAAAAATGATAAGGAAAAAGCAAATAACAATTATAAAAATAAAGATCAAAGTTAATAAAAAAATTTAATTTTAAGAAATGAAGTTGAAAAATAAATATTCAAAACAATATATATATATATATATATATATATATATATATATATATAGCAATAAAAAGTTTAAGGACCAAATTTAATATAATCAACAAATAATATAACATTTTTAAATTTTTCACAACTTCTGAAAAGTGTTTTCCGCCTAATTTTTTCAGGAAAACACTTTTCTGGAAACCAAGCTAAATTTTCTTTTAACTGGAAAGTGTTTTTCGTTGACCAACTTTTCTAATAGTAATCAAACACAGAAAAGTTTAAAAAGTGATTCCTACAAAATAAATTCCGAAAAACAGAGTACTGCAGTCAATGGTAGTAATACAGCTGACTTTGCAGCTTTGCAGGGAATCAGTAAAAGTCACTTTCTTTCTCTCTTTTTGCTTTCATCACTAATCATTGTCACTATGCATTAACCTCACACAAGGGGTGGCCGCAAATGACCTAAAACACTCTTTAAATTTGAAGTAAATACCTTTCAAATCTGTACTATACTGCAATTATGCTTTCACAAAGTGTCTAAACATTCACAACAAATTGTTGAAACGAGTGTCTTTTTCAAGATAACTTAAAGTGCAGGGAGTGTCCATATGAATTTGGCAAAGTAAAAAAAACGTATGCGAAATAGAGCAATCTTAAGACAGCATGTTCATATCACATTCACTAGCACAATGCAAGGCTCGTATGCAAGGAGCTGAGAAGCAACTAAGAAATGACATACATATGATCATCTGCATCCTCTTGAATATTGCTTGGGGCAGGAAATATTGAATAAAAGAATTCAAATATCAAATCTGTTCCCTAAAACATCTCATTCTGAAAACAAGAAAACAAGAGCAGTATTTCTTCAAGTCTATCTTGCATTATTTTCAAATAAGCGCAAATAAGGAAAATTTCACACAAAAATACTTCAATTGGACAAAGATGCACTCATGATCGGTGAATGTAAGCATCTGCTAATAACAATCACAGAATTATGGCAGGTGCTTGTCCAAAACAGGGTTCGTTTGCATCACAGGACAAGCAGGTTGCCAGCTTCATAATGCTTCTTGCTGCAGAAAAAACAGGTTGCTAATCAAGTAGCTAATATGGCAAGGTAAGATCATTCCTTGTTTATCGTCAAGGACACAGGAATAAGGAATCACAGTGAAATTTTGCACATGGATTTATAGCCTTTAGGACCTCGGGAACCCCTCTTGCTCTAGACATTGCCACACTTGCAAGTGCCTTAATAAGTAATAACTGCAGCCAGCAACTTAATTGATTGATTCATGATCATTTATGTGAGAAAAAAAGTTCAATTATTTCACGAGGCTAATGACACCTAAAATTTTACAGTCTGCCCTTAAGTTGATTGTTTTATTTCGTTATTTGGAATAACATGGCATAAATGGAGAATATATTGTTTGCATCTGTTTCCATGAGATTTGAATTCAATGAATCATACAAATATAAAGACTTGAAGCACAGAGAGTAAGTGAAACATAGCAAGAGAAAAGAAGACAAATGCAATGGTGTTATGATTAGTTTCTAATGATACCTAGCAAAAATACAGTTGGGTTTTTAACAAGATATTGATCATAGTGAATTTGAACTGGTGTATCTAACGTATTTATCATACTATTTTCTTCATTATAGGACACAATAACTTATTTCACTAATGTGTTCATCTTTGGGGGGACTCATTTTCAATTTGCTATGAATCTCATGTCTCACTGTTTGATTTCATTCACTATCAGGAAAATGACCTTCACAATCGCGATCCAAACCTTGATTTGATTTGATTACCAATGACAGAAAATCCAATTGTAGACAGTACAAGTGCAAAACATGAACTCAACCTGCCAAACATTTGTTTTTTTTTATTATTAAAAAAATGAATAAAGTAGTGAGAAATCATATATGCCCAAAATGACCAAAAACAGCACCACTGTGCCAAAATGCCATGTATTAGTATACCACATGCTATGGGAGACAAATAAGTTTAAGAAAAAGAGAAAATTAGAATAAGTTCACCAGGGAAGCTTGCGCCTTGCATTTATAATTTTTTCATGAAATCTTCAATTTTCTCAGCAGTATCATGCATACTCTTCAGTTTGACCTCCTCCAAAAGCATATGACATGTTTGATATTTCGGTACTATATCTTTACTGATCATTTCCTCAAACAGATGGTAAGCCCACTCGCATTTGTTTGCTCTGCAGAGGACATGAATTAGAAGAGCATAGGCTGATCTATCAAGACTTAGTTGATGCTTTTTCACCATGTCATCCAATAATTGACTCAACAAATTCATGTCTCCAGTTCTAAGGCATGACTTAAGCAATGGGTAGAATGTCTGACCATCAAGTTTGAAAGGTGCCGACGTTTCCATCTCCCTCAGAAGACTAAGGGCCTTTGATACATGACCATGATGACAGAGCATAGCAATCATGGAATTATAAGTAGATGTATCACGGGAGACCCCGGCATTTGGCATCTCCTTCTCAAAAACATCAACAGCCTCATGAAATCGGCCAGCTCTCCCTAATATATAAATTAAAGAATTGAAAAAAGGTGTATCAGGTTTACATCCGGCTGACTTCATTCTCTGAGTTAGTTGTAAAGCCTCCTCGGTATTCTGTGACTTGGCCAGAAAAACAATGATGGTGGTGTAAGTAACAACATTTGGTGGGCACCCTTGCGCTTCCATTTCATCAAGGAGCTCATAGACCTTAGAAAAATTGTGCTGGCGGCAATAGAAAAGGATGACGGTAGAGTAGCTGATTACACAAGGTCGAAAAGCATGCCCTTTCATCTCTTGGAGAGTCCAGTGTGCTTCATCAACTAGATTGGCTTTACACCAACCATGAATAAAAATGTTAAATGTGTGAGCATTAGGCAAAATGTGTGATTTAAGCTCCAAGAAGATAGCGCGGGCCTGCTCAACTTTGCCCTCCTTGCAAAGCGTGTCGAGCAACAAGTTCATAGACTCCGTATTCTTCTCCAAACCAAATGTTCCTAATTCGTCAAACATCCTCGCAGCATCTTCCCATTTTCCTGCCCCTGAAAACCTTCTCATAGCCTTACCCACAGTGTTAAGTGTAACTAGATGATTTCGATTCATTTCCTCTAATAACTCCCTCATTTGATCCATTTGTTTCATTTTCCCCAGAATGTCCACCATCATATCATATGCCTCAGGTCTATGTTTGTAGCCAGGGCGTAATCCAGCCCATCTAAAAACACCCAAAGCAGATTTCCAATCATCCTTAAAGCGGAGGAGCAATTTGTCAACAAGATCATCAGAAACCTCAATGTCATCGCACACTTGTTCGTGCGCCAAAGACAGAAGAATCTCATCGGGACTGCTTCCTACACGAGCTTTGGCAGCGACTAAGTTAACAGTCGACTGATTTCTAGAGTCTAGACAGTAATCTTGGTAATCAAATACAGTCGTGCTTGTAAGCACGGAAGGTAATTGAGGAGGAGAAACGCACGAAGAAGAAGAAGATGAGACAGCGAGAGAGCAATAATCAGCACGACTAAAAACTACACGGGCGTTTCTAAGACAGCTTCTTAGTACTTGTACCCTGTTCATTGGTCTTGATTTTTAATAAAATTACGACCACTAAAAACAAGTAGAAGAGAATGGGTACCCGAAAAAATGAAGAGCTGAACCTCTAGCAACACCTGAGCTAGCTTCTGCAGGGAAACTCCGGCGCTGGTCTGTGGTGTTAGATGATGATGCTATTCGGCTGCAATTTTACCTTCGGCGAGCAAGAGCGTGGGGTTTCAGAAGCAAAAAAGACCCCCAGCAATTTCCGAGTAGGGTTGGGCTGACTGGAGCCTTGTTATGATTTGATTTGGGCCCGGCTCATTATTATTGTGCGTGGGAGATTTTTTATTTTTAAAAATGTTTGTTTTTATATTATAAAAGTATTTTTAAAAAGGTTTGAAATTGTTTTTATTTTTTATTTTGAATTAATTATTTTTAATAATTTTATATTATTTTGATGTGCTGGTGTTAAAAATAAATTTTTAAAAATAAAAATATTTATTATTTTGATATATTTTTAATTTAAAATATTTTATAAAATAACTGTTATTATAATATTAAACGGATTCTTAAAACATAAATTAAAATTTTAAATTTAACCAAATTATAGGATAAATTTTGTCATTGTATTATTACCAATTTTGTAATAGGTCCTTTGATTTGAATAAACATGAATCATGCAGGCGAATTTTATTGTTTAAGTTTGAATTAGCTGTTGATTTACCTCCTTTGAAGTTTTATTGCTTTTAATTTTCTTCTTCTTAGGGTAGCACTGGGATTTATTTTTTTATTTTCTTAACCAATTTGGTTGGATTTAATATGGAGACTTGAAAAAAAAAATCAGCTATTTAACTAATTGAGAAAACAAAATAAGTAATTGAATAAATTCAAAAAAAGAAAGGATTGATTTACCAAATTAAAAACACAAGTAGAAAAGAATAATGAGGTAAAAAACAAAATTAATCATATAGTAGGTCACCTTGTGATAAGAAATTGAGATCAAAGGATTTGCTCTCCTTATAATTTCATGTTTGAGTTATGTGATTGCTAATATGATGACCACTGAAAGTTTACATGTTTGTTAACTTCAGGATATGTGAGATTAATCAAGGTGACGCCAGTTAACCCGGACATTTATGTTAATAAAAAAATTAATAAGATAAAATTAGAGCGGATAAAATTCTCGTGAGAGAGAGTAATTAAATCGTAAGTAATTCTTTTAATTAAAAAAAAGGTTAAGAAAACTATGTATTTTTTTTATATATATAATTTAAAATTAACCTTTAAAAGCTATATATCAAAATTATTGTTGCATATAGAGAGCCATGACATTCAGTTCAATTTTAGAGTGTTTGGAGGAGACTTGTGTCTTTTTTTTTTAATAAAAAACATGTTTTTATAATTTTTAAAAATATAATTGAGTGTGGTTTATTCTTAAAATATATTATATCTTTCCAAAAAAAAATTACAACACTTCCAAACCAAACACCCTCGCTGTTTGAAGTTTGAGATCGTGTGATTGCGTTGTCTGCCGGCAATTTGAAACAAGTAAACAGTACATGAGACAAAACGACGCAAGAGCATCATTAAAGAGATGTTTGTAAATTTAAAAATATATTAAAATTAAATTAAATATTAATTATAATTCAAAATTAAATTTTAATAAAAAACATGATCATTATAACATTTCTAGAAAACATAAATTTCTAAGTGAAAACTATTTCGAAAACATGTTTGAAATGAATTTTCTAAAAAAATAATTTTTATATTTTTAAATTGTTAATATTATAATATAAAAATAATATTTTTAAATTGTTTTTTAGTATATTTCCAAATCAGTGTTTATATTTGAATAGATTTTAAAAATACATTTCATTTAATGAATTTATTTTATTTTTAATTTTTTTAATGAATTTAGTATGTTTAATATCAAAATAAAATAAAAATTTATTTTAATATATTTTAAAATTCAAATTATTTTTTAAAATCAGTACTCAATACAATTTCAAAGATCCTAATGTTACAAGATCTGCATGAATTGTGGCTACTTGTATATATATATATATATATATATATGAAAATTATTTAAAAATATATCAATTTAATACATGAATTTTTGTTTTGAAAAAAAAACTAAAAAGCAAATTGAATAGGGGTAGAAATGCAACTCTATCTAAACCCTAAACCCAATGCCAGCCGGTTCTCCCATAAATGTATTGAGATGCATCAAAATTTATAGCTATGCCAAACTATAGAATTAATTCAACACAAATTGAGATCAACTTGTTATTCAACATTTATTTTGAACTAGGAAATAAACAAAAATAAAACAAAAATTGACCTCCTTTTGCATACTTCTCTTCTTATCATGATCGAAGCATCCCCAGGATGAGAAAGCAAACCAGTGGTCGAGGAGAGAGAGCGGGAAATATAAAGGATAAACAGGAAAACAAACCGTCTGATTTTTTGTATTTAAACAGATAAAACTGTGGTAAATCCCTAGCTTAATATCCAAAACAAAAATCAGAGTCAATTGTTTATTTTAAATTCCAAACTTCGCACATCATCTAAGGCCTTGTACTCATAAACCACAAAATCGAAAGAAAAGTGCCTCAACTCATCATCTCCATGCTTCAGCTTCAAGCTTGAGTCTTGGCCATGTGAGCTATCAAGTCAATCACGCGTGAACTGCAAAAATGGGAATCATGTATCAGCTGCACATCCTTCAAACCTTTTGGAGGAGACAATTGCAAAGGTACCATGAATGCTATAAATCGGGAAAGGAAGGGAGAAATGTACCTGTAGCCCCATTCATTGTCATACCAAGAGACAAGTTTGACGAAGTTATCGTTCAAAGCAATTCCAGCCTTGGCATCGAATATGCTTGACCTGCATAAAGCACAACCATTAGAGGCAATACAAAGAAGGCACATATGTATTCAGGCCAGCACAATCCACATGGTCTACGAAGACAACATCACAGCCTTTTCCTTTACCTGCTGTCACCAATGAAGTCAGTAGACACCACATCCTCTTCAACGTAACCCAGAATACCCTTGAGTTTATTCTCAGACTCCTCCCTGGAGATCATCAAGGTAAACAAATAAAATCAGAATATAAATAAGCTAGAAGATTCTGACTAGAAGATCATTCTAACAAGCACTTACTTGATAGCAGATTTGATAGCCTCGTATGTTGCCTTCTTCTCAAGCCTGACAGTGAGGTCAACAACAGAGACATCCACAGTAGGAACACGGAAGGACATTCCAGTCAATTTTCCATTAAGTGCCGGCAGAACCTTTCCAACAGCCTATGAGATTTGACAAAGAACGAAGAAGAATAAGGTCCGGCCGTAGGTGCATAAACATAGCAATAAACTATAAACAAACAATGATGCTACCCCCCCCCCCTCTCAACCCCAAAAAAATGCATACCTTGGCAGCCCCAGTGCTGCTAGGAATGATATTGAAGGAAGCAGCCCTTCCACCTCTCCAGTCCTTCATTGATGGACCATCAACAGTTTTCTGAGTGGCTGAATAACATGGATACAGAGCATCAGAGGACTAACTTTCAAACCCAAATGCAAAGAAAGCAACAAGATAAATAAGGATATAACATGAAGCTAAGCTCACCAGTAATCGCGTGAACTGTAGTCATAAGACCCTCAACAATTCCAAACCTGTCATGGATAACCTGTAAATCAAGGGGCAAAGATGATGATTAGTAAATAAATAATCCGCCCATTACCTCCATTTAGTTAAAAGATCTCATCGAAATAGATAGATACCTTGGCCAAGGGGGCAAGACAGTTTGTAGTGCAGCTAGCATTGGAAACAATGTCAAGATCTGGAGTGTATTGCTTCTCATTTACACCCACAACAAACATAGGTGCATCTTTGCTTGGGGCGGAGATAACAACCTTCTTGGCACCACCCTGAACCAACAAATTATTTATTTATTACGTAAAAAAAACACTATAATCAAAAATCAGATTATAATTCAATACATTCTCGATGAATTTTTGTTAAATTAATGCCAAGAAAAGCAACCTTCAAGTGAGCAGCAGCCTTTTCCTTGTCTGTGAAAACTCCAGTGGACTCAACGACAAACTCAGCACCGGCTTGAGCCCATGGGATCTCCTCTGGGTTCCTACCAAGAATCAGAAAGAAATAAGAATAAACATAAAAAAATCCCGGTAAAATAACAGCAAGATACACAAATTTTTCTATTAATATCTACAGTGTTTTTTTTACCTGATGCCAAAAACAGCGACAGCCTTCTCTCCAAAGAGAAGGGTCTTCTCGTCCTTAACCTTGAGCTCACTGTGCTTCCAGCGACCGTGAACTGTATCATATTTGAACATATATGTCTGCAGACCCCCCAAAAAAAAATCATCAACAACAATAGAAAAACGAAAACAGCAGCAAAAATAAAAATAAATAAATAAATAGTTACCATGTAGTCAGTAGTGATAAAAGGATCGTTAATAGCAACAAGTTCCACGTCATCTCTTTGAAGAGCAACTCTAGCAACCAAACGACCGATCCTTCCAAATCCTATGAACATTTTATTTTATTTAACGTTAATAAATGAATGTTTTGTTCCTTTTACCAGCAATTAAAAAAAAACATGTTTGAGATCAGGAAAATTACCGTTGATACCGATCTTAATCTTCTTATCACATGCTGTTAATTAAACAAAAATAAGAAAAACGAAATCAGATCAGATGAAAATGAAAACTAAAACTAAAACGACGTTAAAATCAAACGAAAACAGTGTAACGAAGGGATATTTTTATAATCATTACCCATTGTTGTTGATAGTAACGGGACACAGAGGAGAGATTTAGAATTAAGAGGGGAGATTTGAGGGATAAGCTTAAACAGATAGTTTTAGTGAGGAGAGTGGCTGCTAATTGAGGGTCATATAAAGGAAGAGTAGGTGCGTGGTGAGGGAGTTAGGTCACGTGAGCGGTTTTTTTTTCTTGGGCAAAACGAAAGAAACAATTAGCTTGGTTTTAAGCCGCTGATTGGAATTTTGAAAAGCCCTTGTATTAGCCGCTGATTTTAAAAAGGAAATTCACGCGATTTTGTGGCATCTGGAGTCAGTCTTGGGTGGTTGTTTATCTATGAGGGAGAGGCGTAAGAGGAAGGTATAGCGCACTTTCCTTAATGAGCGTGGGAGTCTTAATGTTCTGGAAGTGGGAATATTCGGAGTTATGTCCGATGGGCTCAAAGTTGTTGGGCCCAGCAACGGAAGGTTCTTGTCGTGGACTGGTTGCATGAGCTCTCTGCTGACATCAGCAGCCTGCTAGGTCAAGCCTGAATTTGCTGCCACACAAGTTTCACGGTTTTCCGGTTGCTAGAAACTTCAAAGAGTAGATCTCAAAAATACCCACCTTTCGATTTTATTGTCAAAGATTTTTTTTTATTTTTTTTAAATTAAAAGAGTATAATTAAGAACTTTTATATGAATTTTTTAAAACTTTTATATTTTTTTTACCAAAATTATACTTTTTAAAACAGAAACAACATTATTTTAAATAATAATAATAATAATAATTCTTGTTGGATGATTTTAACAGAAGTCATTGACGAGGAATTAAAACAGTTTTAACTTGAAATTAATATAAGAAATAACTTAATTATAAAATCAAGTTAGTATTAGTGTCTAAATTTTTTTATATATAAAAACATGAAAGATCTATAGAGTGAAAGTTACCGTGACTTATACCAATTTAATGAAAGTATTAGTGTCTAGATTTGATTTGTTTTTGTATTTTAAAAATATTTTTTAAAAAAATATTTTTTTTATTTTAAATTAATATTTTTTTAGTGTTTTCAAACTATTTTGATGTGTTGATATTAAAATAATTTTTAAAAAATAAAAAAATATTATTTTAATATATTTTCAAATAAAATTTTCGTTCTCAAACTAGCATGACAGAGATCCTAACAGAAGAAGATAATTATAATTCTTTTAAACATTTGTGAATAATTGATTGATTAAGAAATTGTTTATTGGTCAAACCTATATATATATATATATATATATATATATATATATATATATATATATATATATATATATATATATATATATATAACTCGGGTTATATTCAATTTGGGCCATGGCATGCTCACAAAGATTCTTGGCAACAGGTCAGCCAGCGTTCTGAGCAGAAACCCAACGTAATGCAAGTGGCAAAACCAATGTACCTTAAGAACTCCTGTATTTTATTATCATGAGATGGCATGCGCGCATGTTGCCATGAATTTATAAACATAAATATATTTAATAATGTTATAATTATAAATCAATATTAATATTATATAAATAATAAAAATTAAAAGTACGATAGAGTTAATATTTTATGATGGAAAAAAAGTTGTATCGGTAATCAAAAATTTATAGACTTAATAAAATGATTTGTAGCAATTCACAATGTTTTGGGAGGAAAGATACAGTGTTTTCGCCACATGATTTAGATTTTCTATTAATAAAAAGCAAAAAGAATTATAAAGCTAAATTCTCTACCAACTTAATATTAAAAAAAAAACCACAAAGATAATTTTGGAAGGAAAAATACCTATGAAAAAAAAACATTGTAGCAATTGATAATGTTTTGTGAGGAAAACTACAATACTTTCCTCAATAAAGTAAAATAAAAAACCATTTAGAGAAATACTGTAGCAATCCATAGTATTATGTAAGAAAAGCTGCAACGCTTTCCCCATATGATTTAGCTTCATTGTAATTATAATTCTTAGCCAACTCAATATTAAAAAAAAATCAACAAAAATAATTTTAGAAAAAATCATAAAAAATCATATGGGAAAAACATGACAATAATTCACAGTGTTTTAAAGAAAAAAAATTACAAAGTTAAATTTTTAATCAGCTCAATATTAAAAAAATCAAATTGACAGAGACAATTTAAAAAAAAAACAACAAAAAAAGGGAAAATCATGTTGAAAACACTCTAGCAATTCACAGTGTTTTATGATGAAAGCTATAGTGCTTCCCCACATGATTTAGCCTTATTTGTAATGACTTATAATTGTAATTCTCAACAATGTTTTGCGAGGAAAGCTATAGTGCTTTCCCTACATAATTAAGTTTTATTACAAAGTTAAATTCTAACCAGCTCAATATTAAAAAAAAAATTGACGAAGATAATCTTGGAAAAAAATATTACAAAAAAAAACACACAAAAGAAACTGGAAAAAATCATGCGATGAAAAACTGTGTCAATCTATAGTGTTTTGTTAGGAAAAACTTGTATTTACTTGTAATTACAATTCTTAACCATATTAATATTTAAAAAATAAAATTGACAAAGATAATTTTAGAAAAAAACATAAGAAAACAAAAAAAATCATGTGGGGAAAAACACTATAGCAATTCCTCAGTAATTTGCGAGGAAAGTTACAATGCTTTCCTCACATATTGTAACTGTAATTTTTAACTAGCTCAATATTAAAAAATAAAATAAAAAAGATAATTTTGAAGAAAATCATAAAAAACAAAAATAAAAAAAACCACGTAGAGAAACATTGTAACAATCAAGAATGTTTTAAAAGGAAAAATTACAAAACTAAATTTTCAGTCAGCTCAATATAAAAAAAATCGTAAAATATAATTAAATAAAATAGAAAAACTATATGGAAAAACATCGTAACAATTTATAGTATTTTAAAGGAAAAAAATTACAAAGCAAAATTTTTAACCAGCTCAACATTTAAAAAGTAAAATCAACAAAAATAATTTTTGAAAAAAAAATAATAAAAAAAGAGGAATGTTGGAAAAAAAAGGAAAGTAATTTTGAAAAAAAAGAAAAAATAAACAAAAAATAGAGGAAAAGTTGGAAAAAAATGAAAAAATAAAAAGAAAAAAAGAAGAAAAGCACTATGGATTACTATTGTAATCCACAATGCATTAGGTGTGGGGGAATAATGATTTTCCCCACACCCTTTAATTTTATGTATAATAATATTTTTAAAACATAAGGTATTCTGATCCACCTTACACACATCATATTAAACATATATTTGAAAATATTATGCAAATTATATTTTTTTAACATGTAATTTCTTTACTTAAAATTAATTATTTTATGCTTTTTAAAATATTTTAATATACTAATATTAAAAATATTATTTTAATATATTTTTAAATAAAAAATATTTTAAATTACAATTATTATTACATTTTCAAACACACTCAAAATCTCTTTTTATACAGGACCAAACCCTACAACCTGCAGGCCCAAGAGATATATTAGAGATATATTGATAATAATATTTGAACCCACCTTGTCTTTCAGTTCTGCTGTCTTTGCGAGGAAAGCTTTCAACGGTGCGGTGTACATCATAAATCTTATATTTACTGTCACAAATCTTCTTCTAGCCACTAGAAATTTACTTTTCATTAATTTTAAGACTAGTAGGATTAATTAAAATTAAAAATAAGTAAAAAAATTTAAAAAATCAAGAAAATAAAAAAAAACTGAAAAAACCAAACCATGAAAAAAAACCGATTAAAATTTTAAAAAAATCAACTGGTTCGGTTTCGATTTATAAGCCTAAAATAAAAAAAACCGAACTAAACTGAAACCTAAAAAAACCAGAAAAAAACCGAGCCAATCAAAAAAACCAAGTCAAACTGGTTTGAATCGGTTTTTATCTTAAAAATCTAATCGAATTGAAATTGATTTCGGTTTTTTTTTTATAAAAAATCGATTTGATTATTTTTTTTTGAATAAAAACTAAACAAAATAAAAAATAATCAATTTTAATTCAAGTATGTATAAGCTGACCAAACATTCGTATTAATATTTAAAAACATAATATTTGAACGGGGAGCATATTACGTCGATCTTAGCTAAATGCCGCCAAAACAACCCCTCCATTAAACTGTTGTATTAATTAACAGCACTGACAATTTAGTTGAGCGTGGGTGTGGACATCACTCCTTCCATGGAAACCATGCTCAGGCTGGACCTGTTCATGCCAGAGACTAATTAAATGGAAGAGTAAATAAATGACAGGACATCTAGAAGTTGCTAGTTGCTGTTGTCATTACCAGCATGGAAAGTGAAGTCAACTTTCATTATTAAACTAAATTAACAAATAAATTTTCTAAAAAAATAATAAAAAAATATTTTTTAAACTTGATTTGTCTTATCAGGTTAATAAAAAAACTCTAAACTCAAAACCTAACCTAAATTTTTAGCTAAACCGATAGCATTGATTTGAAAAACCCTGCAGTACTAGAATTCAGTGATCTAATTCATCATGACAAATGATGTTCTAATAAAAATAATAATTTAATAATTAAAACTTGTTAATCATATCAGTTGGAAATTATCATTTTCAATTCATTTTTTATAAAAAAATAACCAAACTAAATTAAAAAAAAACCAAATTCGATTCAAACTAACCAGTTTTGATTTGGTTTGGTTTTTTAGACAAAAACAAGTTCAAATCGATTTGACTCTATTTTTTCTGTTTGGCTCGGTTTTGACTTGGTTTGGATCGGTTTTGGCTCGGTTTTTTCCGGTATGGCTCGGTTTTTTTTTACTTGGCTCGAGTTTTTTTTTGGGTTTAGGTTCAGTTCAGTTCGGTTTTTCAATTTTAGGTTTATGAAACCGAAACCGAACTGATCGGTTTTTTAAAATTTTAATCGGTTTTTTTCACAGTTCGGTTTTTTTTTCAGTTTTTTTGATTTTTTCGGTTTTTTAGTTTTTTTGCTCACCCCTAACATCAGTATTGAAACCAATATGTTTAAAAAATATAGTATAATATATTTTTTTATCAGCACATAAAAACAGGGTTGAAAAAATAAAAAAATTTAAAGTAAATTAAAAATTATTTTTAATACATAAAAATAAATATACAAAAAAAAATAGAGGCCTGTTTTGAACTTTTCCAATAGCCTTTTAGTAATGATTGGAATGACGGGAATGACTTTTCACAAAAGAGGTTTTTTTTAATATATAATATTTTTATATCGGGCATTAAATATAAAAATATAAAAATATTATTTTAAATAAAAAATAACCACAATTTCAAGATCCTCTAAACAAAGCCCAGATTCTTCGTTAAAACAGAAAGGAAAAGCCCATACGGAAATGGTAAAAACACCATGAAGAACCATTTTATTTGGCGTCGCCCGGACTCGAACCGGAGACCTTCAGTGTGTTAGACTGACGTGATAACCAACTACACCACGACACCGTGTTTGCTCGGCTTCAATATATGTATTATAATAATATATTCATTAAACTGTTAAGAATGGTAATTATGAATCCTTGGACAGCACGCATTGAATTGAGAGAAAAATGAGGGGAGACGGTGGCATTAGGGCTTGAAACGGCCGCCAATACAGGAAAGGAAAAGGAAACCGACTAATTTTATGGTTGGTGGGGTTTTGCTGATCATTGTTGACCTATCCTTTTTCCTTTGGGCACCACATCTTTTCCTGAATTTTAGGCGTTTGTATCCACTACAAATTCTCTCAATATCAATCACTTCCCTTTCATACTCTCCTTTCCTTCGTTTCTCTCTGAACTTGATTTTTCTGGAGAAGGGGATTTCTCTGTTTCTCCTTCTCTCTTGCAATTCTAGCATGGCTCCCTCACGATGGATAAGGCCTGAGGTACGTTCTTCCACCGTCTTGTTTCCGTTATGTTCCGGATAAAGTCAGAAAAAAATAATACTAATTAGCGTTCTTCATGACATGATGAACAATGAGGTTTTAGGGTTTTTAGATGAAGAAATATGAGTATATAAGCAAGTATTTTTCTTGTCTTGTTTCATGACGAAAAAGATTGGTTCTTGTAACAGGTGTTTCCACTCTTTGCATCTGTTGGTGTAGCTGTTGGTATTTGTGGCATGCAACTTCTTAGGAATATAACCACCAACCCTGAAGTAAGGTAATGCTATGCACAAGGAAGAGGCTCGAACACGCACGACACTTTTGGATAGAATGTTGTGCATTAATTGGATCTTGACAATCAATTTGATTTTATGAATAATTGCTGTTTGTTTAGGCTGATTTTGTTATTTATATATTATTGATTTGAATCTGGCGGCGGTGGCTCAGGGTGACGAAAGAGAACAGGGCAGCAGGAGTGCTTGACAACTTTAAAGAGGGCGAGAAATATGCAGAACATGGTCTTAGGAAGTATGTCCGAAAGAGAACTCCTCAGATCATGCCATCCATCAACGGTTTCTTCTCAGACCCAGATCTTCCAACTAACTAAAACCCGCTGACCACTCTATTTAGGATTGCATCTTTTCAAGTTTGAAATCTGGAGGAAGAAAGCAATGACAACGTTATTCATTTATCATTTGCATAGGATAAGGAAGAGTATGATACATTGGTTGTTCCATCTTTTTGTTACTCTATCTCAATACTATTTAATAATAACAGAGTTCATCTTCTAATCTCTTTTCTTCTCTGAGTTTTTTTTACCATCATACTGATTATTTCTTATTATTAATTATGTATCCCTGATGTAATTTTGCTGTCAGATGTTCTTGCGCGGTAGGTGATTTTCAATTTCGAATATTACTATTGTTAATCCAGTATAAAATTCAATCATTATTATGCATCCCTGAATTGGCTGGTGTCTCCATTGAGCATGAAACAAACTAGCTCTTCACCAGATGAACATCATTAACCCCTGGCTGCACCAGCAGTCTTGGTCTTTCCCCTAGCACATCCATGTACATTGATGCTCACCCAAATCCCAGGTGGATCAGTTCAATCGAGCAAACTTTCACATGTTGCTCCATTCTCATAATTTAAGTAGACTAGTGGAAATTACAGACACAAATTTCCTGAAATTGACATCATGCCATGATGAACAATCCGATGACTTTTGATGTTGCTTCTCAGCGTTGCATTCTCAATTACTTTGGGAAATATTATGGGTCACAATTTACATCAATAAGATATGCATAGTGGCTTTTCAGTTCATCCATACGACCGAGGTTTTTGGTGTGCTCTTCTGCCCATATCGACTGCCTCTGCAATTGGGGCATGATATGCTCCCTGCTTTGTGATGAAAGCTTGTGCCAAGGTGAGCATATCTTTGTTCGTGCCTGCCATTTCGATCCGAACTCCCAGAAAGCACGCTTGAGAGATCTGTGCTCGAATTGGTCGTGACAGGACCGACACTGATCTTTAAAACTTCAGTTAATCTTCGATGCTGATGCTTTCACTCTAGCTTTCGTAGAATCATTCCTTCAAACTTTTGTTCGGAACAAGCATCTCTTGAAGGTTTCCAGATAGTAAGGCAGCATGAGAAGCTTCGTGATCCAACACACATATCAATACAAATAGTAAGGTGATATTAAGTTTTCATCTCTAGAATTCCATGATCTAATTTCTCATTATCATAGGTTTCAGTGGTTCTTCAAACCTTTGCCCACCGCTCCTGCTAGGCCTTCTCAGGGTTCAGTGGCCATTTTAATAAGATCATATAGTATCCTCCAACGAAATATATGACCAGATTCTAACCTGTGGCCTGAGGATGAAAGACTGAGGTGCTTAATCTCTACTGTCGTCAAGAAAAATCCTTTTGGTGGTTACTCTTGCATTGATCTCCTCAGGAATTCTTTGACCAACTTCGAAAACGAAGAAGAGTTGTCCTCGAGCAACTTCACCGGGGAGTCATACTCTACAACCTTGCCTACAGTAACCAACACATTTGCAGCAATATATTCAAATGCTTCAAGGAAAATAAAAAAGTATATGCCAACAGCATATTGATGATAGGCTATGCTATTTTATGTTCTCAACATTATTTACTTTGTGAGTTTAATGTATATTTTTACAAGACAGAGTAATTCATAATGTTGGGAAATTTTTCCTTACCGTCATCAAGAACCAAAACCAAGTCATTGTCTATGACAGTAGGTATTCGATGCGCCACAGTGATGACTGTGCATCTACTTGTTTCTTCTCTTATTGTTCCTTGAATGATATTATCTGTTGCTGTATCAATGGAAGCTGTGGCCTCATCTAATACCAAAATTGTCCTTTTCTTTAGCATCACCCTAGCCAGGCACACAAGCTGCCTTTGTCCAACACTCCAGTTTTCTCCATCTTCAGCAACTGATCCATTGCCAGGTTCCGGCATTCAATAACCAAGAAATTGAATTTACAAAACTCTGAAAATGAAAAAGAAAAAGAAAAAGGAATAGGACTTCAAGTTTCTTTATTGGAATAAAATATGTACCTGTTGCGTCAAGAAGTCTTTTATCTTGTTTCACTGTATCTGCAAGCCGGCACTTGTTGAGAACCTGAAAAGCAGAATGGTGTTGAGTTAATGTATATTGAAATCTTTTCAGTAAGAAAGAGTTTTGATTCTTACCTCCCAGATTTCTTGATCCGAGTGTTGCTCCAAAGGATCCAGATTAGTCCTTACAGTTCCTTGAAACAAAGTGGGATCTTGAGGAATTATGCCAAGCCTGGACCTCAAGTCCTGCAAACCTATCTTGGAAATATCCAGTCCATCAATAAGAATTTGTCCTCCTGATGGCTCGATCACTCGAAAGAGAGCTTGAATCAGAGTAGACTTTCCACTTCCCGTCCTGCCCACAACACCGATTTTCTTTCCTCCAGGGAAGGTGCAAGTTATCCCTTTGAGAACCATTGGGAGAGAAGGACCATATTGAACATGAAGGCTTATCAGTTCAATTCTTCCATCCACTGGCCATTCAGGCTTTGGCCCACAATCTTCAATCACTAGAGGAGCTTCGCTAGGTATGTTAGTGAATTGAAGAATTCTTTCAACTGATATCATTTTGTTTTCAACGTTGCATAAATTCCAGATAACCCAAGACTGAAGAACATTCAAGTTCAGACCGTAGGTTGCTGCGAGCCCCGCCAAGCCTGAGATCCATTCAACCAACCATTAGACTACAAGTATAATTTATGTGTCAGAAAAGAATCGGAAATGAATTAAAGGTAGAAATATGCTTCTAGTTGTCTATATTTCCTTGTTCTTGCAACATTCAACCATCAAATACGATTAGGAATTATTACAACAGTAAGCGACTGATCAAAAGTGACATCATCATCTTCGGTTTGATTTCTTGTTTAATATTCTCAATGAAAAATAGATATACTACAGATGCTTGATGCGAATGTGGGATACTAGACAATGGTTTCATTACTCCATTTCTTTTCTTCTTTGAAGCTTCCTTAATAGAATCTAGCTATATGGATTTGGTTATATATTCAAATTATGTCAGCTTTTGCCATTGCATCACCTACGAAACAATGCACTATTTGTGATATTCATCTACGAAACTCCAAGTATTCTCGGTTGGAAATTGGTGTGCATAGTTTCTCATGATGTTGGTTCACTAACAATAAGAGATAAGAGAAGCTCACTGGGATTAATGGCTGACTTAGGAAGGCTGACCAAGATGATGAGAACAAGAAAGAACCCAAGATTGAAGAGAAAGTTGATCCGAACGCACAGCCATTCCATTGTGCCTGTGTTGTGAAAGACTATGCGAGAATAATCATCAATTAAGCTTAGGTTCCTCGTCAGAAAGCGTTCTTCCTGATTGAAACAGCGAATTGTCGCTGCTCCTGCAATAGATTCTGAAAAGTGGTGCAAGATAGGAGCCTTTCTGATTCCAATCATTCTGGCTAATTCTCTAGCAGTTGTAATGTAGTAAGCCTGCAGAAAATTTGGATTAAGCTTCTTTAAACATGAGTTGAATGGGATGAATCATCTAAGATTCGGACTAGAAATATCCATGCTTTTTCTTTGGTCGGTGCAGCATAAATGATAAGGAACTGTTCTTGTATTTTTAATAAACTCTGGCTTGGGAGATCACCCAACCAAGACCTTCATGCAAATCATATCGATGTTGCACCACATGATCACTGCTAAACCATTAAAATCTCTTCTGTGGCTGACAAGGTTTAATCTAATACAAACATGATAAGAAGTTGAAGCAGGATTTTTTATATACCTGATACCAGATGGAGATTCCTAGTATGACAAGAAAGATGGGGAAGACCTGCCAAGCCACCTGAGACATGAGGATAATGATGCTTAATAGCTGAATTAGTGCAAATGCCAATCCAGCCAATCTGTAGGGAATGTCTGTATCTACTGTGCTTTGATCTGTAGATGACTGCCAGGACAAACACAAAAAATAAAAATAAATATTTTTTTCTCGGAAGCATGTGAAGATGTCAGACAAAGCAAAGAGTGTCGAACTTGGAATAGCAACAAAAAACTAACCCTGCTGAGGATCCTACTAGAGGGAGTAGCATCAAAGAAAGAAATAGTAGCTCGAAAAACTGATGAGATCATTCCAAGGAAGAGACGCTGAGCAGTCTCAATAGCAATTGTTGCCAGAAAAACTGCTCTTCCCAATATAAAGACGGAGCTTCCACCGGACAACAAAATGAATATGCCGATCAGCTTTTCTCTGGTGACCTTGTGGTTCTCTTCTGTTGCCCAGGCAATCCAGTAATTGCTGCCCATCTGCAGTCCCTGGAAAAGGACTTGACACAGAAGAATGATTGGAACAAGGGCTCCTTTGTAAGCTGAAGTAATGAAGGTTGAGTAAACACTCCATTTCACTCTGCCAGTTTCAGATACTTCTTCTTGAGTTCTCTCTGAAAATCTATCAGAACTGCTAGGCTTTTCAAATTTTTCTTCTGTGACTTCAATTTGATTTAACTGAGATGGTATACTGGTTAATGAGTTATCTTCTTGGGGTGGATTCACTTGGTTTAGTGATCTTCTATGGGCAACCATTTGTCTAACAAGTTCACCCGTGGGATCTGCAATCAAGTCTTCATATTTTCCTGACTGGACAATCATGCCATCTTTCATCACCTATAAAGACACATTTAAAAGTGATGGATAAGAGGCTTGGGAGGGCCAAATTCATGTGATAGTTGGATATCTAGTCAAAGTTTCAGGTTATGTACCAGAACAAGGTCTGCAGCCTGTAAAAATTCCAGTTGATGGGTAGCATATATGACAGTTTTCTGAGACAAGAGTTGCATGAGACATTTCTGCACAAAAACATTCCAAATATGAGGAAAACAAACAAGATGGGAATACAGACACAGAAGTATAGTTGCATGAGAGATAGTAAAAAGCATAGAAAATAGTGGGAAGATGCTTGCCTTGAACAAATGCGTTCCAGTATGCGCATCAACAGCACTAAAAGGATCATCTAGGATATAAACATCTGAATTACTGTAGAGAGCTCTTGCAAGTTGAATTCTCTGCTTTTGTCCGCCACTCAAGTTCACCCCTCTCTCTCCCACTACAGTCAAATCTCCATCAGCCCATTGCTCAATATCCTGGTTCAAAGCACACCCTTTCAAAACATCATCATAAAAGTCCCTATTCATATCCTTGCCGAACAACACGTTGTCTCTCACAGTTCTGGTTTGAATCCAAGCTCTCTGTGGAACATAAGCTTTTGTTCCATGAACCTTGATTCCTGCCCCAGAAATCCTGGGAATCTCTCCAATTATGCTGCATAAAAGGCTTGATTTGCCAGACCCAACTGGACCACAAACTGCAACCTTGTACAGCTTCATTATTTTCATGTTCTTGGTAATTTTGATGGTAGGTTTCGTTGAGATTTGATCTTTTGTTTCCCAAGCATATTCTCCACTTTTCATTTCGATAGCAATGTCTGATGCTTGAGAAGTTTGGTAACGAATCTGCTTCTTTTGATCTTTTTCTCTTAGAAAATCTTGGATGCGATCGATGGAGACCTTCGTTTGAGCAATCATGGAAATGAGCTCTGGCATGTTGTAGATGGGCTCTTGGAGAATTCGGAAAGTTGCTAGAGCTGAGAGGACTGTTCCTGTTGTCAATGGTGTTTTCAATATAATACAGACACCGAAAGTGATAACGGAAACCAGAGTTGGTGAAGCCCAAAACAGAAAGGCCATTGCTGAACTTGTATAGAGGTATCTCCTCAGACAGTTTCTCTCAGTCTCTCTAAGCTGAAGAAGCTTCTTAAAAAATGTTGGTTCCCATGAATACAGTTTTAAGACTCTCATGCTCTTGAGAGTCTCTGATGTTGCTTTGATTCTTAAGTCCTTGGCTTCCATGATCCTGGAGTGGAGCCTTTCTTGCTTACTGGCCAAAGGAGTGTTGCTAACCATCACCAGAATTGTGGAAGAGAGAGCTGCAATAGAGGGGGCAGCACCCAGGTTTCTATAGAGGATAACAAGGGCCAAAAACACCTGGAATGGTAGCAGCCAAACCCCATGGATGTTCCAACAGAAGTCACCAATTCTCTCTACGTCAACATTGATCATATTTATGATTTTGCCATTGCTTGAACCAGCAAACTTCACTGATAAAGATTTCTTGTAAACTAGTACTGAGAGAGCAGCTCTCACTCGCACGCCAATACGCTGAGCACCGAAGTACCATTGCCGCTGTGTTAAGGACTCAACTGTCTTCGAGAAAAAGAAGATGAAAGCAAGAACCAGTCCATTGAGGTATCCTGAATCATCATGATTCTCCGACAAAAAATTTACGAAGTTGGTGATCAAAAGAGGACCCATATAGGAGGCGATTGTGTTTACTCCTGCAGAAGATGAACAGAATTAAGCATAATAGACCTCCTAAACAGAATCTGAAGATTGATGCAAGATTGAACAAAGAGATACCTGCAAAAACTCCATTTACAGTCAGGGATTTCCAAACAGCATATGCTATGGCTTTCGGCAAATTCGAAGTCTCGTTTTTATTTTTTCCAAACGAATCCTCAAGCAATGAGGAAGCATACCTGGCCGTTTCTGATGCAGGAACTGAAGGAACATGAGATAGCTCAAGTTTTTCCATCCTCCCCCTACTAAACAGTGGGTTTAGCCATCGAAAAGTAAGCTTGCTCCAAATCCCAGCATTCCTATAGCAAGCTGAATCTTTGAACAAACTCCCATGAAGCAATGGGGTTTCAAGATCATTATGTGTCTTGGTACTTCTACATCTGAATGTCAAAGCATTGAGAGAAAGCAAAATTGACAGTGGTAAGGAAGGGAAATCAGCAATATTAGCTTCGGGCCAGGAATAAGGCAATTCTATGGAACTAAAACGGGTGATGAAGTGAATGGAAACAGAAAGCGAACAAAAGATGCTGTAAACGACCCACCAAAGAATAACGACTACGGGCCATCTGTTGTTTTCTCTAAGAGTTCTGTTTTTGGAATAGCAAGCAACTAGAGTAGCTAAAATCCAAGTCACGGATAAGAACACAGATTTAGAGGTAACAATTCCAAGGTCCCAATACTGATAAAACCCAAAACCAAGGTACAAAATCGAGATTATGATGTTAGAAAGAACAGCAACTGTAGTGAACAGCACTGTGGGTTGTTTCACTGCTTGGTGTTCTCTGCATTGTAAATCACCACCGCCTCTCCTTTGTTTCAAGATGTCTGTCAACAGCCATGCCAGTAACAGTACGGCAAATGCGGCATAGACAATCTCTACAGAAATGTCCATTCCAGTCCCCAGCAAAAAAATTCCCATCTCAACTTGATCCTCACCCAATCAAAACTCAAGACAAAAGCTGAAAAAATGCACTCCAAAAGAAACCCACCAGAGAGAGCACTCTAGGCACCGTGTAAGACCTGCAAAAACATCCTCATCTATGTTAACGTTAAAACCAATGACAACCCACTTCAGATACCAAGACAGAGACACAAAACAGCAGAACTGAATCTACAATTCCCCTCTTCGGAACTAGAAGGAAGAAAGGGATGAGGTTTTTTAAGTTTTGAGATAGCAAACTTGCCTGCCAAAGCGTGAAAGAAGCACGTGTGCCTTCAAGGGTGGCAAATTGGCAATAACGAACGTAGGTAGGAGTCGTCAAGTGGTTTCCAGACACAGTGGGTTAAGGAATGAGGATTTTTTCTTATATAAAAAGATACAATATACAATCACCGTCATGCCATCATCACAATTCCACAGGATCAGAACAAAAATGAGGACCAGAATCTTAATAGTCGCTGCACACGTCGACTTTAAATAATCCAGGCAATCTCTTCCATTAAGACGGGCAGTTTTTCATTGTTTTTAGAGTCATGATGTCTTCAATTATGATGTCATTGAAGGAACATAGCCGCACTTTAGAATTTCATTTTCAATGGTATTTCATATAATTTTTTTTATTCAAAATTATATTTTTATTTTTTTATTGTTTTAATATATTTATAAATAAAAATATATTTTAAAAAACAACCATATTTAATTTCAGAGCTAAGACTACTTCAAAGGGCTACTAGGCCTGCTTGCCAAGTTGATCTTCTAAACTAGAATTTTTAGGGTTGGTATTGAGAAAATCTTATCCTTTTAGATTTTTAAAAAATATATCTTTAAAATAATAAAAATATTTAATATCTATGATCAATATGGTAATTAAATTAATTCTGAAGATATCTATTGCCACCAAAGAAAACAAATCGAACATATAATTATAATATCTAGTCTATGATAAGGTTACTGTATTCCATTCTTGTTTGTTTGTTGCTCCCATTTTCATGGTTAGGTGCATTTTACTTCTACATTTTTATTTATTTTTATTTTTTTTTTGTCGATGCCGATGCGGTGGTGGGTGAGGTGCATGCACATGACTCTCTTCTTTCCGTACAATTCGTCCGTAAGTGTTCAAATACAATTTTGCTTTCAATGACTTTCCAAAATATTTTTGTTTCTTCGAGGAAAAAAAGGGCTCTGTTTACTTATAAAAAAAATCCATTTATTGCTTCTTAAGATTAAATAAATAAAAAATTATTTTCTTCTTAAAAAAGTGTATTTTACTTCTTTATTTTTCAAAGAAATGGAAGATATTTAAATGATTATTTTTTAAATTCTCTACAATAAAAGGAAATAAAGATTTTGCTTAGTTCGCTTAATATTTTATACCTGCTCGTTTTATTATTCTCGATTTAAATTAAACAAGAACATTGCTTTCTTTTTTGAGAAAACAATACATAGAAATAAAAAAATTATTTTAAATATTTTATTCGCTTTAATTGATTTTTTTTAATAGTTATATTTTTTTTAATTTAATTAGTTTTTTGAATTTTTTTTCACTCGTATGGGATAATATGTTTCGCATTAGGTAATTATTATTACCAGACGTGCATTAGTCCAGCTTTAATGGTATCTATAATCTCTCTATCTTCGAGAAAGCATACAAATCCAGATCATCAGATTCAGCTATTCATAAAATTGAGAGTGAAAAGTCTCGATCGGTAGGCTGACAAGTCTTCGCCGGAATGAATTATCCACCCGCAACTCAATTCCTCCCCCACTACTCACAGCAATCTCACTTGAAACAACCAAGAAGCACAGCCTAGATCAGTACAAAAATACATGGGCGCAGCCAGTGGTCTCTGACTGTGGTTTCAGTCTGCTCGTTGAATCTTCTTCAATTTCAAAAAACTATGAATGTATCACATGTTTCTTCCCCATGTTATATGGAGCCCATGCACACCTAGGAATCCATCGATGCATGACGTGAAACACCATTATTAAATAATAATTTAAAAGATGTGGGGTAAGTAGTGTAGTTTTTTTTTTTTTTTATATATATATATATATATATATATATATATACATGTTTTTTCTTTCAAGATTGTGTTTTTTTTCCATATTTTTTTTTCATTTCCCTTTTTTTTGGTTTTACATGTTTTTTTTTTAAATTGTCTTTTTCTTTTTTCTTTTTGTGTTTTTTTTAAATTATTTTTGTTGATTTTTTTTTAATATTGAATTGATTGAGAATTTAGTTATATAATTTTTTTCTTTAAAACATTATGAATTGCTACAATGTTTTCCTTATGAATTTGTTTCTTTTTTTTAAAAAAAATGATTTTTGTTGATTTTATTTCTTACATATTAAGCTGGTTGAGAATTTTGTTTAGCAGTTTTTTTTAAAAAAAACATTGTGGAATGTGGATTGTTACAATATTTCCTCACATGATTTTTGTTTTGTTATAGTGTTTCTCCACATGTATTTTTTTTAAATTATTTTTGTCGATATTTTTTTTTAATATTGACCTGATTGAGAATTTAATTTTAACTTTTCATGCTTTCATGTGGAATATGTTGTTTCGCAGTTAGGTAATTATTATTATTTTTTAATTTTTTAAAAAAATATATCAAAATAATATTTTATTTTTTTAAAAAATTATTTTTAATATTAATATGTAAAAATAATTAAAAAAACAATTAATTTAAAGTAAAAAACAGACGAAAACAATATTCATTAGTCCAGCTTTCATGGTATCTACACTCTCTCTATCTTTAAGTAAGCAAGCAAAATCCAGATCATCAGATTCAGCTAGTCATATAATTGAGAGTGAAAAGTCTCGGTAGGCTGACAAGTCTTTGCCGGAATTATCCACTCGCAACCCAATTCCTCCCCCACTCCACTGCAACCTCACTGGAAACAACCAAGAAGCACAGCCTAGATCAATACAAATACATCTTGTTCGTTACTTTCTTGGAAACTACATGGACGCAGCCAGTGGTCTATGACTATGGTATCATATCAGTCTGCTCGTTGAATCTTCTTCAATTCAAAAAACTATGAATGTATCACGTGTTTCTTCTCCATGGAGCCCATGCAAACCTAGGAATCCATTGATGCATGACGTGACACACAGTATATTCTACAGCATGTGTGCATGAGCCCCGCATGGAAGAATTTTTTGCTTTGCTTTGCCTGGTTTGGCATGGCTTCGCTTTATCAGAGAATATTATAATAAGCTTTTGGAATGCACTGGAATAATCAAGTGAGCCTGAGGCCGTTGATCATCCAGTAGTGCTCTTTGAGTGAGTGGGAGTCACGTTTCATACGGCCATGGTACGTCTTGATTTCTCTTGTGGCTCAACTTGTAGCAGTTACATCCTGCATTTTATTCAGCAGGGAACGTGGTGGGCATCTGGAGAGGGTAAAGGCAAGACCACTGTAATGGTGGGCATAGCTGTTGTTGTGTGGTAGGTGGTAATGACCGATGAGCTTTTGACTATGTCATTTGTCTTGCGCTGCTCCAGGGTGGAATCTTCTTCTTCTTCTTCTTTTTAAAAAAGAAGACGTTAAAGGGAATATCTAAAATTGTTAACGTGTTTTTTAATAAACAAAAGATTAAACTATGCAAGAGTTAATTTAATATGATTTGGTTGATTTTACGAGTTCAAAGATAACCCGAATAACTAGTAAGAACTTAGTTTGACTAAAAAGATTCGAGACAACATCTTTTTTTTAAAAAAAAATAAGACAACGATATATTGGATCGACCTGAGTCAATATGAGTTAACCTGTCAATGTATAACTTGGGTCATGAAATCATAATAACCACATAGAAAATAAATTAAAATAAATTATGAAGCAAAATTCACAATCAATTCAATGTTGAATGATGAAAAAAAATCAATCAAGACCCAAAGCTCTTGGGCCTAACATGATAGTCAGACCCAAGTAGCTTGGGTCTGGCGTGTTTGCCAGATTCAAGGTGCTTGGGTTTGGAAATCCATGTCAGACCCAAGCAAATAATAAACAAACATATGACAATTGTGCACTTTAATTTTTAGGAGAGAGAGAAGAAAGAAAAAAAACGCAAACAATCAATTACCGGTGGTAATCCAACCATGATATGTCTACACGCGTTGCACCACATGAAAGAGAGCACGTTTGCACATCTAGTTATACAATGAATAACCAGATTTGACCACTAGGAAGCGTCTCACGCGTCTCCTTAATAGCGCGAGTGCCGCCCACTCGTTGAGATGTGTGGAACACGTGCCAACAACTTTTTAATTACAAAATAAAATATACATCATGCAAATACTAAAACACTCTCATGGTCTTCTTAACTACACAACATCCTTATGTAAATTACATATTCATGTAAATTTCACTGTCGCAATTCTAGCAAACATACAGACCCAAGTGGTAGCCATGCCATACCTAAACGAATTGGGTTTGACAAACATATCAGGCTTAATTTCCTTGGGTGTGGCAGTCATGCATGGATGCCATACCCAAACGAAATTATTTTGATGGTAACTTCGTCAGCAACTCTGTTGGGAGAAATGTCACGCCGTCGTACAATTTTTCTTATTGAATCCCATTGTAATACCCTCCGTAATGTTTATACCGACAAAAGTTTTTTGTCAGCATATTCACAAATAAATTTTACCATTGGATTAATTCTGTTGGTAACTTCATCTATAAAACTTACACATCATTGAACTGTTTGGTTTTTATTTCATTCTTTCTATTCTCACTGCGATTCCCTCGGTATATACCGTGAAAATATTCTTGTTAGTGTTTTCCAACGGATTAAGAGATGAAAAATTTGATCGGTAAATGTCACCGCAATGTACCAATGAAAAAATTTCATTGGTGTTTTTATTTATATTTATCAATTTTCTGATAGTTTAAAATATAAATACCTCACTATTTTAACACTACATTTAAAAATATATATAATTTATTGTTTGGAAAAAAAATTCAACAATACATGCAGAGTATCATAATCTTCCAGGCAACAACCAGTCCTTTTAATAATTTGGATGGCAAAGAAAACTCCATGAAGTTCTCAAATATAAGAACGAATTATTGTATCGATCTCACTCATGCTTTGAGTACTCACCACAAATCATCAGGAAATTAATATATAAGCCATACTTTTAGTTCTTGTTGATGGAAGATCCAAAATCATGAAGTAGTATCAATCTCATCTATCTAGCTAGCTAGAAAGAAAGAACCACTGGAGCTCTTGTTCAAAGGGAGAGAAACCCTTCCAAGCAAGGAAAATATACAGTCGACATGCATGCGATCACATAGATCTAAACATAAAATTTATATCTGTAAACATAAAATAAAAAATCAAATAATTTAAAACATGAACAAGAAAAAAGAAAAGCGGATATTTTAGAGAGAAAAAAACTAGGTTTTAGATTATTTTTTTCTTGGAGAAGATGGTGGATGCATGGCTATAAGTCTCCCAACAGCGATGATGTTCTTTTGAAGAGAGAAGTTTTTTTCAGAAAGCATGCGCGACATAAGAACTCTAACACGTGATTCTTTTTTTTTTTTTTTTCTAGAATCAGCTGGTCCACCTTTTTTTTAATGCAAACCCTGTTGAATGCATTTTTGGGGCTGTCGTTTAATTTACTTTGGAAAAAAAATTTAAAAGATTAAATTAATTTTTTTAATGTTTTTAAATTGTTTTGATAATAAATTTTAAAAAATAAAAATAAAAATATTATTTTAATATATTTTTAAATAAAAAATATTTTAAAAACAATAAAGCAGAAAATGCACGAACGGAACCCCTTCAGACAGCAATTTTCAATTAATTGAAATGATCAATCATGTCATATGCCTGTCCCTATGAATTGTTTTGTTGCTTGCCATGTTAGCTGCACCTTTATCATTTTGGTTTGAAACCAGGCAATGCGTAATGATTATTAATTCTTCCCTGTACATAAGGACATTTTTTTCAAAACAATCGGCCTTAAATTAAATTAATTATGTGCATAATTTTTTATTTGATTATTTAATTAAAATAAATTTAAAATTTTATTAAAAGATTTTGAAGGCTTTATTTTCTATTGGGCTAAAATTTTATAGTTATTTGAGATCGAGAAAACCTTAAAATAAAATCCCCAATTTATTTTCTGAAATTTACAATATTTTCATATTTGACGTGTGTTTTTTTGTGTGTCTAATTTAGAATATTTTATTATTTTTTCAGCTTTTATCAAGATATATTTCC